>NC_140641.1:5008576-5478576 GCF_978046115.1 Saccoglossus kowalevskii | reverse complement strand
GACAGACAGACATGCTGATAGAGACAGACAGACATGCTGATAGAGACAGACAGACATGCTGATAGAGACAGACAAACATGCTGATAGAGACAGACAGACATGCTGATAGAGACAGACAGACATGCTGATAGAGACAGACAGACATGCTGATAGAGACAGACAGACATGCTGATAGAGAAAGACAGACAGACATGCTGATAGAGAAAGACAGACAGACATGCAGATAGAGAAAGACAGACATGCAGATAGAGAAAGACAGACATGCTGATAGAGAAAGACAAACATGCTGATAGAGACAGACATGCTGATAGAGACAGACAGACATGCTGATAGAGAAAGACAGACATGCTGATAGAGACAGACAGACATGCTGATAGAGACAGACAGACATGCTGATAGAGACAGACAGACATGCTGATAGAGACAGACAGACATGCTGATAGAGACAGACAGACATGCTGATAGAGACAGACAGACATGCTGATAGAGAAAGACAGACATGCAGATAGAGAGACAGACATGCAGATAGAAACAGACAGACAGACATGTTGATAGAGACAGACAGACATGTTGATAGAGCCAGACAGACATGCTGATAGAGACAGACAGACATGTTGATAGAGACAGACAGACATGCTGATAGAGACAGACAGACATGCTGATAGAGAAAGACATACATGCAGATAGAGAAAGACAAACATGCTGATAGAGACAGACAGACATGCTGATAGAGACAGACAGACATGCTGATAGAGACAGACAGACATGCTGATAGAGACAGACAGACATGCTGATAGAGACAGACAGACATGCTGATAGAGACAGACAGACATGCAGATAGAGAAAGCCAGACATGCAGATAGAGAAAGCCAGACATGCAGATAGAGACAGACAGACATGCAGATAGAGACAGACAGACATGCAGATAGAGACAGCCAGACATGCAGATAGAGACAGACAGACATGCAGATAGAGACAGACAGACATGCAGATAGAGACAGAGAGACATGCAGATAGAGACAGACAGACATGCTGATAGAGACAGACAGACATGCTGATAGAGACAGACAGACATGCAGATAGAGACAGACAGACATGCTGATAGAGACAGACAGACATGCTGATAGAGACAGACAGACATGCTGATAGAGACAGACAGACATGCAGATAGAGACAGACAGACATGCAGATAGAGACAGACAGACATGCAGATAGAGACAGACAGACAGACAGACATGCAGATAGAGACACACAGACAGACATGCAGATAGAGACACACAGACAGACATGCAGATAGAGACAGACAGACATGCTGATAGATAGAGACAGACAGACATGCAGAGACAGACAGACATGCAGATAGAGAAAGACAGACATGCAGATAGAGACAGACAGACATGCAGATAGAGACAGAGACATGCTGATAGAGACAGACAGACATGCAGATAGAGACAGACAGACATGCAGATAGAGACAGACAGACATGCAGATAGAGACAGACAGACATGCAGATAGAGACAGACAGACATGCAGATAGAGAAAGACAGACATGCAGATAGAGACAGACAGACATGCAGATAGAGACAGACAGACATGCAGATAGAGACAGAGAGACATGCAGATAGAGACAGACAGACATGCAGATAGAGACAGACAGACATGCAGATAGAGACAGACAGACATGCAGATAGAGACAGAGAGACATGCAGATAGAGATAGACAGACATGCAGATAGAGAGAGACAGACATGCAGATAGAGACAGACAGGCAAGCAGATAGAGACAGACAGGCAAGCAGATAGAGACGAACAGACATGCAGATAGAGAAAGACAGACATGCAGATAGAGAAAGACAGACATGCAGATAGAGACAGACAGACATGCAGATAGAGACAGAGAGACATGCAGATAGAGACAGACAGACATGCAGATAGAGACAGAGAGACATGCAGATAGAGACAGAGAGACATGCAGATAGAGACAGAGAGACATGCAGATAGAGAAAGACAGACATGCAGATAGCGACAGACAGACATGCAGATAGAGACAGACAGACATGCAGATAGAGACAGAGAGACATGCAGATAGAGAGAGACAGAGAGACATGCAGATAGAGAGA
Organism: Saccoglossus kowalevskii; assembly: GCF_978046115.1. Lineage (NCBI taxonomy): Eukaryota > Metazoa > Hemichordata > Enteropneusta > Harrimaniidae > Saccoglossus > Saccoglossus kowalevskii. The sequence goes on along the minus strand of NC_140641.1, from coordinate 5,476,458 downwards.
GACAGACAGACATGCAGATAGAGAGAGACAGACATGCAGATAGAGACAGACAGGCAAGCAGATAGAGACAGACAGGCAAGCAGATAGAGACGAACAGACATGCAGATAGAGACAGACAGACATGCAGATAGAGACAGACAGACAGACATGCAGATAGAGACAGACAGACATGCAGATAGAGACAGATAGATATACAATACAGACACATAGATCTAAAAATCAGAATATGAATTCTAAAGAATGTCAATAAGATTTAAGACACTTACTTCCATTTTCATTGCTATAACAACAACCAGGATTTGTCCTTTGACAACACTTTCACCATCTGTAACATTAACTTTGACAACTTCTGAAGGCATAGGTGTAACAGCTTCGCCTATAACACTTGCACCCACTGATAAAAACTCTGGTTTTGGTAGAGATATTTCATATGAACTGTCCTGCAGAATTGCAAAAAAATTATGTATATTATTGAAAATAAACATACCAAATAGCATATCATTATAAAAAATGTATATTATCAATATGGCATTTGCAATAAATTCAACGTGTTGTTAACTTTTGAATTCATATTTATGCGGTTAGCAGATGTATACAAGTAAATCCATCACACTGTATATGCAAGCCTTTCTGGATTATAACGGCTGACTCAAGGTCAGGGTATTTTTTATTGCAAGGTGAAATCTATATCTCAGAAGAGTATTTAATTTTAGATTATTAAAATAGTATAAGTCTTCATTTCCAGATAACAACTCACCAATAATTTTGTTTAAGAACTACTTAACAATTTCACAATGGCAGAATTGGATTGTAAAAGAAATGCACATGCATATATGTGGCATATGAGGCATGTCAGAGATAAGACTCTAAATCAGCATTTGTTAAAACAAAATGTCTGATCACAAATTGAATTGTAATGAACATGTATTGCTACATGCATAATATATGCAATCAAATTAGATAATTATGCAAATCACTGGATATAAGACCAGGTAAATTGTTTCTGAATGAATTTGTAGTGTATGATTAATATTTGAGAGTCAACAAAAATCAGATTTATTAAATCATAAAATGACATCTAAATTTACAGTCTAATATATGGTAACGAACTTTTTATTTCTACTTGCTATTTTTCATATTTAAGCAATTTTTGTATCCAAACTAAAGTAAAGTGCATGTCTCCAGTATCGTAAGAGTGTGCAGCTTATTTGTTATGGTGTTACTGAATGATGAGTTTACATGGCAGGAAATTTAATGAGAACAAAGCACAAGTTAAACGCGTACCATGTGACTAACATACAATGTATTTTTGTCACATGCCCATAGTCATAATCTGTTGTACAACCCAACATGCATATCAAGAGTAAATCTGGCCTTTCATGAATTCATTTGCAACAAGACTCACTCATGTTATTCTCAATTTTTTTTACATTATTAATTTTTTTTTGTATTATTTATCAACATTTAATACAACATTTGAAAAATGTTTCTACAAATAAACACAGTTGTGTACTATGATGTATGTGACAAAAATATGAGACTGTACATGGGTATCATAGTATGGCCAAAAACAAAATGGCTGGCTGCGGCCATTTCAAATCCGATCACCAAACAAATCATCATGGACATGTATTCCAACATGTATTTGTTAAGTGCCAAATAAAAATTAAAATGGTCCAAATGTGTCTAAGATATGACCAAAAAGCCAGTTGACCACCTTTGATCTGATTATAAAACAAATTGTCATGGACATGACAAAGCATCTCCAAGACACCACATCCCCCCCCCCCCCCCAAAAAAAAATGACTACCAGTCTGCCATCTTTGATCAAATTACTTTTATCCCAAATAAAATACCAGGCACATGCAAAAAATTAATAGAATTGGTCCATTTTCAGACTGCATCTGATTGAAGACTGAAAATGTCAACAATATTCACACTTTTTAAGCATAAAAATATTTATAACAATGTATCTTAGGAAAAACAGAGACTTACAAATGTATAATAGTGTAGTGTATTTTCATGAAATACAGCGGATCCAAGGCACTTAACACCATCAATAATGCTATTTAACTTATAGGCTTTATTATCATACTCAATATTTCCTTCAGCACAAAATGTTTCATCTCGTATCTGAAAAGAAACATTGTGTTCATTGTTAGGAATAAGGTCAAACATCACATAGTGTTATAGGATTATCACACAAAATCCCCTAGTATATTATATCTTGGTGTTTTGACGAGTTGACAAGCAAACATGAAATGCCAAGGCTGAGAGTAAATCAGAAGGATTGTTGTGTAATAACTTTGTTACCAAATATAACACTGTGTTTTATAGAATTGTTTTATGAAATTTTTCAAAATAATGCTGAAACACATAAAAGAATGCTGTTTAATGTTACCATTGAACTAAAGCTCTGTGATTGTACATAACAAACCGATGGACGATGTCATGTGATTTATGGCTGACTTTCTCAAGAATTATAAGCAGGCTTCTTCCTTGTACTTTAGTTATGCTGATAATATTAATTATGGTATTTACTCTTATTACAACACATGTGTAAGCACTTGTTGTATTGATACTGCTCAAATAAAATATGACAGATAAACCATGGCATTTATGTATTCATGAAGTCTTCTACTACTTTATTTCCACTTGGAATTTATTTTGGCAATTTTCGCTGAAGTTTCACATGCAATTTAGTGCTTAATATTTATTAGGGGCCGAAGCCCTTATTCTTATCGTTCGTTTTTTTCTTTCTTCTTTCTTTCTTTCTTCTGTAACTTTTTTCGTTAAGCTGTTTGAGAAAACCACTGAACGGAATGGTCTGATAGTGCTCTATACTGATAGTTCCTAATGTGAACTGGTGCAACATGCTTTCAGAATTTTGATTGGTCAATTGGTTTGGCAGCCATATTGGATTGAAATAAAACCGGAAGTGGCAGTTTGACCACTTTCTGAGGGTCTAGGCGTCTAGATTTGTATATAGTACAACTCATGTGTAATAGATATCAGCAATAAAAACTTTAGCGGTCACGTGACTTTTCCCGTCATTTTGTTTTTCCTAAAAACAGCAAAAAACACTTAAAAATCTTCTTCTTCAGAACCGCCAAGTAAAATGCTCTCATATTTAGTACTTAGCTTCTATATATGAAGCACATTTATGAATGAAAAAATTGTTATGATTGGTCACATGGTTTGGCCGCCATTTTGGGTTTCTTCTAAACAGGAAGTAGTTTTTTTACTCATGCCACACCTGAGGGATTACGTTCAATATTGCTGTATGGCATCTCTATATCAAACTCTTTGAGAAACCTGAAAAAGATTTCAGATTAGTCACATGGTTTGGCCGCCATCTTGGATTATGGGCAAAATTGACCAAAAGTTTGAGCATTTGTTTCTCAAAGGTGCATCCACAGATCAACTAAATAAATATGTACATGACATGGGTGGTAATAGCTTCATATGAAAAAAATAATGAAATTTTGAATGTTCACGTGGTTTGGCCACCATCTTGGATTTTGTGAAAACAGGAAATGGGCAATTACATGTATTGAAAATTTGTATGTGCTTGCTACTCCTGAGACAATCTGATGAAAATCTGATGTAGTGTACGGGCTTTAATTATTTTGGTTATAAACTTATTTTAATTTTATTTTTTATTACTTTTGTTATTAATGCCTTTTTATTTTATTATTATTTTACTTTGACTTTGATTTCGTGTTTTTTTTAATTCCGCCCTACATACATCTGACCCGATGCCTATGTAACGAGATTTCAACGAGACCCACTATCGACGATTTTAGTCAACGAATCACAGACCTCCTTCTATATCAGGTCAAATAAAATGGCGGATTACACCGGCGTCAGCGACCGAGAATAACACGGCTTTTCGGTAAGTTTATCATTGTCAAATGCAACGAAAGTCATTTTTATGTTAATATTGTGTCTCGAATGGTTCGAGTTTAGATCGTTATTTTGCATAGTTATTCTGGGAGTGACGATTTTGTTTCAACTGGTTATTTTTCCAGTCGCTTGCCCTGGAGACGGGTGATGTTTTGTTGACAATCGGGCCAAAATCGTCTATGGTATTGAAGCCGTAGCTGTAAATATTCATCAAATTGTATCAACATTTTGTACATTACCGGTATACAATAACTCTTTATTAAAGTAATTGAGCTGATTTGGACTGGAATAAAATATTTTTTATTTGGAACACATCGCAATTGATCACGGAATATTTGTTTGCTCCAATTTTTTGCGTCGATGCCGTGGGCCGGTGACCGTTACACAATTTAAAATCAGTTTGCATTGTTTACTATAGCTGTTTACAGTGTTCTAATCATACGATTTACTTATTTTTTGCTTCTATTCTAGATAATTATGCTCAGTGTTTGATGTAAAATTGGAGCGACGACTGAATGAACGAACCTTGGCTGGCGAAGATGTATCTGGAAGTGTACACATTTGTTGGAAGTGAAAAAAATATTCAATGTAATGACAAAAAATGTAAAATGCTGTGGAATTTTTTTTGTAAATAAAAATATACTAGCAATTTTTTATTAATGGTTTATTCAAGTGGGCAAAATATAATGTGCAGAAAGATTGCCCGTATACACTGAAAAGTAACCTGAAACAACTTGTATAAAAGGGGGGCTATGATTGGCTGTTACTTACGCGAGATTTGAACAGGACTTACATAGGCGTCGGATCAGATGTAGGTAGGGCGGAATTAAAAAAAATCACAAAATCAAAATCAAAGTAAAATAATAAAATAAAAAGGCATTAATAACAAATATAATAAAAAATGATTTTAAAATAAGTTTATAGCCAAAATAATTAAAGCCCGTACACTACATCAGATTTTAATCAGATTGCTCCTGAGATACATTATTGCACCTGAACGGCACATGGCTAGGTCATGTGACTGGACGCCCGTGGGGTGGGGGTTTCTCTCCTCATTAATATGCATAACCTTTATATCTCAAACACTGATGCAATTAGGAAGATGAAACCTACATTATTAAGAGCTCACACTAAAATAACAGATGACCATATATGGTCATGTGAACTCATTAATATGCATAACTGTCATATCTGAAACACTGTTGCAGAACGAGACATGCAACCAGTGCCATAATGAAGTAATCAAACAAAAGACTAATATAAAAGAATACCATATATGACATTGTAACCTCATGGCTCCTTATATATTCTAAAAACTATATCTCGATAACCAAACCAAGTAAATAGAAGGAACCCGTCAACCTCATTGTACAAATCATTCAAAGTACCTTAATGGCAATTCAGTGACCACTTTAATGACGGATTTTGTCTGATAGCTTGGGCTTTTGTGACGCTGCTTGCAGCTTTAATATTATTTTTGTTACTGTGTTTACCTTAATAGTGAAAGCATTACCACTATTATAAGTGATTGTCACATTAACATTGTTACTACCATCCAGTAATCTTACTTCTCTACTGTAAGTTTCATTCAACCTTCTTCCACTACCAGTAGCAAAAGGCGAATATTGATCTGTAAGAAAAACATTAGGAATTATTATGACCGTTTCCATGGTATATCTCTCAATGGGTCAAATTAAAGTGAAATACAACTTGTCAGCAAGAACAAGAATAAAATTTAGACAGAGGGTTCTCCAAACCGGCCTATTCACACAGTTCATATCCACCATAGACTCCGGTCAGTCAAAATGACTTTTTTGAACTGTAGGCATTAATCAGCGATTCTGCCAATGACGGAGAGATAGAATCTAGGTCAGGGGAAGCTCTATGACTCCAAGATTTGTTTCCCTTACGTCACGAACGACGTGACCGAGACCATATGGTGGCGCCATTACGGCTGGGTTTTCACTCTGGTTTCTTTCTCTTCGCATCAAGGACTTAGACCAATGCTACGGAAAGAGTGGGGTGGTTGGGGGGACCCGGAGTCTGTTGGGTATGAACTATGTGAATAGGCAGGTTCGGACAACCCTCTGCCTAAATTCACTACGTTCAATTACCCACCATAGACTCCGGTCAGTCAAAATGACTATTTTGAACTGTAGGTAGAGTCAGACTTATGCAGAGACTGACTTATCGCCTATGTGCAGGGACTCTTGTGGTCGTTCGGGCTGGGTCAGCAATCCAAGTCTGACCCACTACGATGAGACCCAACCTAAAGAGACCCTCCTCAAGGGATTGGGTGTCTCTTAGGTAATAGTTGATAAAGACGTTCTGCGTTCTCCAGAAGCCTGCCCTCAGTGTGTGCTTGAGGGGGGCGCCTGACACTAGCAATTGCACAGACCTCATGCGCTCATACTTGGTGTATCTGCAAGCTCTGTGTCGAGGAAGTTAAAGTATTATAGACCTCTAATACAGTCGCAGTAAACCACCTGGTTATGGGAGTTGGGGAGGCCGGCCTATCCTGCCTGCCTGGGCCATAACACAAAGAAATGTGCCTGGCACCCTGTCCTGAATCCTTAGTATGGTTTTGGTAGCAAATCTGTGCTAGAACCGTCAAAAATTTGAGTGGTGCTAATCGGAGAGGCTCAAAGGGCGGTCTGCTTAGAGCGGACAATACAACTGACAAATCACAGTTGGGTGGTTCCCTTGTACGAGGTCTCAGCCTCTGGAAAGCAGTAAATAGTTTCCTAATGGTAGGACAATCAGCTAGTTTTGTTCCCAAAACATTCTCAATGGTGGGGGACAAGGCCGACCTGTAGCCAACAACTGTTGCATAGAACAAACCCACTTCATCAAACAGATGGACGAAAGAGTCAGCTACTTGGCCAATAAAGGGATGGTATGGATCAATCTCTCTTCTGCTACACCAATCAGTGTATGCTCACAACCTAGAAATGTAGGCCGCGTTGGTGGAATCCCTGTTCACCCTGGCCAGGACCTTGGCAGCCCGCTCAGATAAATCTTTCATATGTGCAGGTCTACTGATAGCCTCTATGCATGGAAGAGATACCCGCTGGGCTTGTTGGTAGTGCGCAGTCTGGTTTGGACAGCATGTCCGGTAAGTCCAGAAGCACTACTGATGTTTCGACTAGCATTTCCAACAGCAGTGCAAACTAGGCCTTGGTTGGCCAATTGGGTGCGCCCAATGACAATATGCAGGGTTCCACCTGTCAAAGTTTTCTCCGGTGTCTGGTGAACTAGCAGGAAGAGAGGAAAGGCGTACACAACTAAATGGGTCCACGGGGTTAGCAAAGCGACCCTGGCCCAGGCTCCTGGAGTGTTATGTAAGTCGGGAGCTTGGCGTTCTGGGGTGCGGCAAACCGGTCTATCTTTGGACCGTCCCACAGCCGAAACAGCCTGGAGGCTACTCACTGGGGTATCAGCCACTCTGTGTTCTGGAGACAGAGCCGCCCTGAAAAGGCATCTGCCAGACTGTTACAACATTGAAAACATTGATGGGGGAGATTGAGTTTTCAGCGGTATCCCGTAACAGAATGTCACCACCTGGAAAAGTCCAAAGATCGGTAACCTGCTGCCTCCAAACTGACTACACCGGTGCAATCTGTGTACGACAGGGATATGTGGCCATGGGTTCAGCAGTTGCGAGGTGTGGGTGCTCTCTTCTCTCATGAGGTGAGTTTCCCCAAGGACTGCGGTAGTCACTAAGTTGTGACCTGGCCACTCGCTGAACACATTTCGCCCCCCCGGTCGGAGAGGTAAGCGTCAAACATGCTTCCCCCGCTGCCGGAGCCACCACCTGGTCCCTTCCTCCCTGGGGCGCACTGCTACTCTTCCCGATTTGTTTAATGTACGCGCGACCTTGCTGTGAAGAAACGAGCGACGCAGTCAGTCTCAGCGATTTGGATGTCTCTGAAAAAATATCTCAGGCCTCAGAACTCCAGTGAAAAACCCCGCGCGCAGCCACGGCAAAAAGCATTTCGGATGCACGTTTTATGCTGGTAAATTCTGAATATAACCACTGCACAGTCGTCTCGAAAAACAAGAAGACAAAAAACGGCAGTGAGCCTCTGGTGCTGTCATTACATCTATCCATTTCTAAATACATTGATCAAGCATAAAATGAAGACGACATGCATGAGGGAAGCGAATTACAGTTGGAAAAGGTGACGCAACGAAATCAACAAGTGATTAAGCTACGACGCAAGGTTTTATTTCTTTGTTGTGAAAAATGATACACACAAAGGGGAAAACTTATCCTACCAGCTACAATGTCGGATTCGGAGGCAGCAGCAAAAACCTGAACTAGAAATGTGGACAGGAAAAAGCAGGTGATCCAGGCAGAGCCGCTAAACTTCATCCCCGTCGATGCGGAGAAAAAGAAGAGTGAATACCCAGCCGTAATGGCACCGCCATATGGTCTCGGTCACGTGGTTCGTGACGTAAGGGAAAAGAATCTTGGGGTCATGGGGCTTCCCCTGACCTAGATTCTATCACTCCGTCATTGGCAGAATCGCTGATTAATGCCTACAGTCCGGAGTCTATGGTGGGTAATTGAACGTAGTGAATTGAACAGATGCCAAAAACAAATGTAAATAGGTAATTAACAATATACTTCATCCATATGCAAAATTAATTGAAATCAGACACGTGGCTTTGGGAACAGATTTATATACAAACAGAGAAGACATTTCACAAACAGAAGTTTTCTATGTATGAGCCAAGATTTATTTGTCATGAGACTTATCCACGTTAAGAAGTATCTATTAACTTTAATTATTAAACCACTTGTCAGTAATCTTCCTGAAACCTACCAGTAGAATTTGGAATTGTGCATCTTCTTGAATTTTCAACCAAGACCATTACAAGGGCAGCCTGGCAAAGTACTTTGGAAGACAATTCTTGAACTTCAGGTAATAAATCTGAATAATGTTGATCAATGAACCCTGTGTGTACATTACCGGCATGAAATTCAGAATGCGACGCAACATTTTGCAAAAACTCCATGTTTGTCTTGAGACCTACAATCTAAGTAGAAAATAATGAAAACAGATGATGAGTTTTTAGATACATTTCACAGTGTAGCAGATATGGTAAATCTACATTGTATATATGAGCTGTCTGTCTATGCTGGCCATATGAGCTGTCTGTCTACGCTGGCCATATGAGCTGTCTGTCTACGCTGGCCATATGAGCTGTCTGTCTACGCTGGCCATATGAGCTGTCTGTCTACGCTGGCCATATGAGCTGTCTGTCTACGCTGGCCATATGAGCTGTCTGTCTACGCTGGACATATGAGCTGTCTGTCTACGCTGGACATATGAGCTGTCTGTCTACGCTGGACATATGAGCTGTCTGTCTACGCTGGACATATGAGCTGTCTGTCTACGCTGGACATATGAGCTGTCTGTCTACGCTGGACATATGAGCTGTCTGTCTACGCTGGACATATGAGCTGTCTGTCTACGCTGGACATATGAGCTGTCTGTCTACGCTGGACATATGAGCTGTCTGTCTACGCTGGACATATGAGCTGTCTGTCTACGCTGGACATATGAGCTGTCTGTCTACGCTGGACATATGAGCTGTCTGTCTACGCTGGACATATGAGCTGTCTGTCTACGCTGGACATATGAGCTGTCTGTCTACGCTGGACATATGAGCTGTCTGTCTACGCTGGACATATGAGCTGTCTGTCTACGCTGGACATATGAGCTGTCTGTCTACGCTGGACATATGAGCTGTCTGTCTACACTGGACATATGAGCTGTCTGTCTACACTGGACATATGAGCTGTCTGTCTACACTGGACATATGAGCTGTCTGTCTACACTGGACATATGAGCTGTCTGTCTACACTGGACATATGAGCTGTCTGTCTACACTGGACATATGAGCTGTCTGTCTACACTGGACATATGAGCTGTCTGTCTACACTGGACATATGAGCTGTCTGTCTACACTGGACATATGAGCTGTCTGTCTACACTGGACATATGAGCTGTCTGTCTACACTGGACATATGAGCTGTCTGTCTACACTGGACATATGAGCTGTCTGTCTACACTGGACATATGAGCTGTCTGTCTACACTGGACATATGAGCTGTCTGTCTACACTGGACATATGAGCTGTCTGTCTACACTGGACATATGAGCTGTCTGTCTACACTGGACATATGAGCTGTCTGTCTACACTGGACATATGAGCTGTCTGTCTACACTGGACATATGAGCTGTCTGTCTACACTGGACATATGAGCTGTCTGTCTACACTGGACATATGAGCTGTCTGTCTACACTGGACATATGAGCTGTCTGTCTACACTGGACATATGAGCTGTCTGTCTACACTGGACATATGAGCTGTCTGTCTACACTGGACATATGAGCTGTCTGTCTAAACTGGATATATGAGCTGTCTGTCTAAACTGGATATATGAGCTGTCTGTCTACACTGGATATATAAGCTATCTGTCTACACTGGATATATTAGCTATCTGTCTACACTGGATATATGAGCTGTCTGTCTACACTGGTAATATGAGCTGTCTGTCTACACTGGTAATATGAGCTGTCTGTCTACACTGGATATATTAGCTATCTGTCTACACTGGATATATGAGCTGTCAGTCAATACTTGGGTGGAAGACTTTGATACAACAGTATTTAACATTGTTCTTGAATGTTTCATACTCACCTGGTAGTTTTGTAATGACTTGGTCAGTTTGTTTAACGCCGTTGTTCTATTATTAGACCAGACAACTAACTTAGATATCATTGGATCATAAAAAACACTCACTTCGTCACCTTTTTCAAAAGATAAATTAGATATTTATTTTATCAATAGTGTTGGCATGACATTTTGTTGCCTACGATGAAAAAATATAGATTCTGGTTAATGTGTGCTGTTATTCAAGCAAATATCAGACCAGTATTAGCCAATATGTCACCACAGACAGTATTAGCCAATATATCCTCACAGACAAGTATTAGCCAATATATCCTCACAGACAAGTATTAGCCAATATATCCTCACAGACAAGTATTAGCCAATATATCCTCACAAACCAGTATTAGCCAATATATCCTCACAAACCAGTATTAGCCAATATATCCTCACAGACAAGTATTAGCCAATATGTCACTACAGACCAGTATTAGCTAATATGTCACCACTGACAATGTTAGCCAATATGTCACCACAGACCACCATTAGCCAATATGTCCTCACTGACCAGTATTAGCCAATATGTCCTCACTGACCAGTATTAGCCAATATGTCACTACAGACCAGTATTAGCTAATATGTCACCACTGACAATGTTAGCCAATATGTCACCACAGACCACCATTAACCAATATGTCCTCACTGACCAGTATTAGCCAATATGTCCTCACTGACCAGTATTAGCCAATATGTCACTACAGACCAGTATTAGCTAATATGTCACCACTGACAATGTTAGCCAATATGTCACCACAGAACAGTATTAGCCAATATGTCACCACAGAACATTATTCGCCAATGTCACTACAGACCAGTATTAGCCAATATGTCCTCACAGACCAGTATTAGCCAATATGTCCTCACAGACCAGTATTAGCCAATATGTCACAACAGAACAGTATTAGCCAATATGTCACCACAGAACATTATTCGCCAATGTCACTACAGAACAGTATTAGCCAATATGTCACCACTGACCAGTATTAGCCAATATGTCCTCACAGAACAGTATTAGCCAATATGTCACAACAGAACAGTATTAGCCAATATGTCACCACTGACCAGTATTAGCCAATATGTCCTCAGACAAGTATTAGCCAATATGTCACTACAGACCAGTATTAGCTAATATGTCACCACTGACAATGTTAGCCAATATGTCACCACAGAACAGTATTAGCCAATATGTCACCACAGAACATTATTCGCCAATGTCACTACAGAACAGTATTAGCCAATATGTCACCACAGACAAGTATTAGCCAATATGTCACTACAGACCAGTATTAGCTAATATGTCACCACTGACAATGTTAGCCAATATGTCACCACAGAACGGTATTAGCCAATATGTCACCACAGAACATTATTCGCCAATGTCACTACAGACCAGTATTAGCCAATATGTCCTCACAGACCAGTATTAGCCAATATGTCCTCACAGACCAGTATTAGCCAATATGTCACAACAGAACAGTATTAGCCAATATGTCACAACAGAACAGTATTAGCCAATATGTCACTACAGAACAGTATTAGCCAATATGTCACCACTGACCAGTATTAGCCAATATGTCCTCACAGACCACCATTAGCCAATATGTCCTCACTGACCAGTATTAGCCAATATGTCACTACAGACCAGTATTAGCTAATATGTCACCACTGACAATGTTAGCCAATATGTCACCACAGAACAGTATTAGCCAATATGTCACCACAGAACATTATTCGCCAATGTCACTACAGAACAGTATTAGCCAATATGTCACCACTGACCAGTATTAGCCAATATGTCCTCACAGACCAGTATTAGCCAATGTCACAACAACCACCATTAGCCAATATGCCCTCACTGACCAGTATTAGACAATATGTCACCACAGACCAGTATCAGCCAATATGTCCTCACAGACCAGTATTAACTAATATGTCACTACTGACAGTATTAGCCAATATGTCACTACAGAACAGTGTTAGCCAATGTCACTACCGACTAGTATTAGCCAATATGTCACCACAGAACATTATTTGCCAATGTCACTGCAGACCAGTATTAGCCAATATGTCCTCACAGACCAGTATTAGCCAATATGTCCTCACAGACCAGTATTAGCCAATATGTCACCATTGACCACCATTAGCCAATATGTCCTCACAGACCAGTATTAGCTAATATGTCCTCACTGACCAGTATTAGCCAATATGTCTTCACAGACCAGTATTAGCCAATATGTCCTCACTGACCAGTATAAGCCAATATGTCCTCACTGACCAGTATAAGCCAATATGTCCTCACTGACCAGTATAAGCCAATATGTCCTCACTGACCAGTATTAGCCAATATGTCACCATTGACCACCATTAGCCAATATGTCCTCACTGACCAGTATTAGCCAATATGTCCTCACTGACCAGTATTAGCCAATATGTCACCATTGACCACCATTAGCCAATATGTCCTCATTGACCAGTATTAGCCAATATGTCACCATTGACCACCATTAGCCAATATGTCCTCACTGACCAGTATTAGCCAATATGTCCTCACTGACCAGTATTAGCCAATATGTCACCATTGACCACCATTAGCCAATATGTCCTCATTGACCAGTATTAGCCAATATGTCACCATTGACCACCATTAGCCAATATGTCCTCATTGACCAGTATTAGCCAATATGTCACCATTGACCACCATTAGCCAATATGTCCTCATTGACCAGTATTAGCCAATATGTCACCATTGACCACCATTAGCCAATATGTCCTCACTGACCAGTATTAGCCAATATGTCCTCACAGACCAGTATTAGCCAATATGTCCTCACAGACCAGTATTAGCCATTATGTCCTCACAGACCAGTATTAGCCAATATGTCCTCACAGACCAGTATTAGCCAATATGTCCTCACAGACCAGTATTAGCCAATATGTTCACACTGACCAGTATTAGACAATATGTCACCACAGACCAGTATCAGCCAATATGTCCTCACAGACCAGTATTAGCTAATATGTCCTCACTGACCAGTATTAGCCAATATGTCTTCACAGACCAGTATTAGCCAATATGTCACCACTGACCAGTATAAGCCAATATGTCCTCACAAACCAGTATTAGCCAATATATCCTCACTGACCAGTATTAGCCAATATGTCCTCACTGACCAGTATAAGCCAATATGTCCTCACTGACCAGTATTAGCCAATATGTCACCATTGACCACCATTAGCCAATATGTCCTCACTGACCAGTATTAGCCAATATGTCCTCACTGACCAGTATTAGCCAATATGTCACCATTGACCACCATTAGCCAATATATCCTCACTGACCAGTATTAGCCAATATGTCACCATTGACCACCATTAGCCAATATGTCCTCACTGACCAGTATTAGCCAATATGTCCTCACTGACCAGTATTAGCCAATATGTCACCATTGACCACCATTAGCCAATATGTCCTCATTGACCAGTATTAGCCAATATGTCACAATTGACCACCATTAGCCAATATGTCCTCACTGACCAGTATTAGCCAATATGTCCTCACTGACCAGTATTAGCCAATATGTCACCATTGACCACCATTAGCCAATATGTCCTCATTGACCAGTATTAGCCAATGTGTCACCATTGACCACCATTAGCCAATATGTCCTCATTGACCAGTATTAGCCAATATGTCACCATTGACCACCATTAGCCAATATGTCCTCATTGACCAGTATTAGCCAATATGTCACCATTGACCACCATTAGCCAATATGTCCTCACTGACCAGTATTAGCCAATATGTCACCATTGACCACCATTAGCCAATATGTCCTCACTGACCAGTATTAGCCAATATGTCACCATATCAACAGAGCAGTATCTTGTAAACAATTTACATGTAAATTGTTGATGTATGTGAATAAGATCATTGTGATGAGTAGACATATTAGGAAAATTCAAACTAAAAAAAAAATAGTAACAATAACATTAAACTTGGCATTTAACCTGGCAACCACTGACCTGTCATGAAAGACACACAACCACTGACCATTTATGAAAGCGTAACTTGCATTGAAGGAAATAATAAAAGATAATAAAAGTGTGCATACCTTGCTGTACTCCAGTGTCTAATCTGACAGTGTCATTCAATACATCTGGTGCCTTGTGATAAGTCAGTTTACCTGCTCCAGGAAGAAAGCTATTTCTTGGATCTTCTGCATAGACTCTGGCTTCAAATGCATGTCCAATCAAAGACAGCTCTTCTTGTTTCAGAGGAAGAGGTTTGCCTGAAGCAACCTATGAGTGTAAACATTGTCTAAATGAATTTTATTCTTAAAAGAGGAAGAATGATTACACTCGCTCATTTATTGTGTCTTTTTCTACATTTATTCTTATTTTTGAGCTCCCAATAAAAACAATACAAAAAAACTACAGTTCAGTAAATGACTATAATCTGTGACAGCAAAGACAATTAATGATATTGGCGTCAGCTGTGAAGGTTGAGATGCCATGGTGTTGAGATACCCTTACTTAATCAAAATTGACCATCATTAATTGTCAATAGCACAATAATAAACATGAAAGAATCACCCAAATTTAGAATTCTTTCACGTTCTATTTCACATATAACATAGAAACTCACAGTAAAAAGAAAATTGTCTATTCTACATTTTCCATTGTCAGGTGCTAGAATGGTCACTGGGGTTGATTTATCATCACAACTCACAAGAGTCCCATAGTCTCTTGCCCGAACAATAAATTATAAACACTATCTTTAGGGTCACAGCTTCGTAAAGAAGAAATTTTAAGTCATTTCTTCCATAAGCAGGTACATGCAGTGGGGCCATTTCACTTTTGGTTGGCCCAAATAGACAAGATGCAATGCAACATGGTATCTAAATTACAAAGACAACATGCTTGAGAGAAAGAAATTTGTAACTGTAACAAGATTCAAAAATCCCACTAGCCAATTGATAAAAACAAGCCATGCATGGCACAGTCCCTGTTAGTTATCGAATTTAAGATATATAGTTTTGTTTATAGTAATATAGCTGGAATATAAACATGTCAGGAATATGATGATTGTTTAACATTAAAATAATTGACATTTGTATCTGATCGTCAAACAAGTACTTGTCCATATTGCTCTGGAACAGCATTCAAAATCAGCCATTTATATAATCAGCCATATATATAACATGATGTATAATGAATATATAAAATTTGAATATAATCAGTCAAAGCATTTAAGAGATATGGCTCTAGAAGCCCAATCATTAAAACATTTTTAATCCAATCTGAAAAATAAAAAGACGTGCATCAGGAACCTGTAATGTCTAATGTATGTTATAAGTTTGAACAAAATCCATCCATAAATGCAAGAAATGCTTAATATTTGAGGATTTTTTTAGCACAAAAATAGCCACCATTTGGCCACTTTGAAAAGGATCGTCAAACCAATATATCTGTCTATCTATGACATGATGTATAATGAATATTTAAAATTTGAACATAATCAGTCAAAACAAGTCGGAGATATGGATCTAGAAGCCCATTCACTAAAACAAAATGGCCGCCAGACAGCCATTTTGAATCTGATCTGAAAAATAAATGATGTGAATCAGAGACCTGTAATGTCTAATATATGTACCAAATTTGAAAGAAATCCATCCATAAATGCCAGAAACGCTTGATATTTGATGATTTTTTTAGCACAAAAATGGCCATTTTGAATAGAATCATCAAACCAATATATCTGTCTATCTATGACATGATGTATAATGAATACATGGTATGATATATGGTATGATACGTGGTATTTCGTGGATAAAATTGGCAAAATAGGATGAGTCCATCATCCCTGTAAACAATCTGGTTAATCTGTTACGTCAATGTGACAGTTTGAATAGCATGAATGACATTTTGTAGAACACACATGCATGGAACATTAGCAGAACCTGAAAAAATTTCTATGATAATAGTCATTCTTACATGTGTTTCTATGACTACATGAGAAAATGATTGCCTCAAGGGTTATTATGGTATCACTGACGCATTGTGATATATATATTATGCTATTAGATGTAATAGATTCTCATTATAACACGTTGTTCATACATTCATTCCCTGTCAATCTGTTAAATACCTGCAATTGCCAATCAACCAAATCCAATCCTGTTACCATTTCTGTTACTGGATGCTCTACTTGTAATCTTGTATTCATTTCCATAAAATAAAAATCATGATTTTTGTCCATTATAAATTCTACAGTACCTATTATTTAAAAATAGAAAAAAAAGTATTTTATTGTACATGAATTATACGGTATCATTATATATATATAATAATAATAATAATAATAATTTCTTGGTGTGGACCACAGAGGTAGTTCATTCGAACTAATCTAGTCTGTGGCCCAATCCTAACCAATATACATTTCTATGCAGGCTATATACTTGCACACACATACATACATACACATACAAACAAAAAACAAAATCTCCAGAAATAAATAAGTAAAATAATAATAATAAAAAAAAATGAGAGAAAAAAAGAAAGAAAAAAAAAATGGAGCTGTTAATGCGCTACTCTGCACATCATATTATTAGTGGAACAATCGTGGGCAAGTACAAATAAAGTTTAGCTGCAAATAATATTTGTATCATACATATGATAAAGCTAGTATTTAAATATTAAAGTACGTTGTTCAGTATATGTTGTTTTAGGGAACTTTTGAAAGTTATTCTATTAGTAATTTGTTTGATTGGCTCAGGTAGAGAATTCCAATGTTTTACGGCTGTATATTTTAAAGTATGTTGGGAAAGTGAAAGATTCATCCTGGGGACATAGTAGTTATTACCTGACACAAGTCGTGTTGGATATAAATGAGGTAGAGGGGAGAGATAGTCATTGATAGTATGGGCATAGCGGTTGCTTTTCAGATCATAAATGAACAGACATATCTTAAATTTACACAACTTGTGAATATCAAGTATGCCCAGTTTTTTTAAATAGAGGGGCAGTATGTGCATTGTAAACAGCAAATGAGATAAGCCGTACAACTTTCTTTTGCAAAAGAAGGATAGGCTCTAATAGTGTATGATAGGCGTTTCCCCATACTTCTAAACAATAACTAATATGCAGGAGAATCAGGGAATTGTATAACAAAAGTAAAACTGATTTGGGCACATAATGTCTGATCTGGAAGATAATACCAACTTTGGGGGCAATTATTTTTTTTACTTTTTCAATGTGAGTTTTTTTCAGTTGAGGTGCTGGTCAATGGACACGCCAAGATAATTGATTGAACAAACGCCCTCTATCTCAAACCCATTTATATCCAAGCTGCCCTCAATGCCCAGGTGTTTATGAGGCGTTTTAATAGTCATGCATTTGGTTTTTTCTACATTGACTGTAAGTTTGTTGGCACTGCACCATTCACAGACTCTTTGAAAATCGTTGTTAGTATGTGCAAGTTTGATTGTGTTACTTTTAATATACTGAAAGAGGTTAGTATCGTCTGCAAATAGGCGAAAGTCAAAAGCATTAGTTGAGTTATTGATATCATTTATGTAAATTAGGAATAAAAGTGGGCCAAGAATCGATCCTTGTGGAACACCACACTTTATTGGTTTATATGTAGATGTAATAGTGTTAATTTTCACTGATTGATAACGGACAGAAAGATAGTTTTTAAACCAGAGTAGCGAGAGCCCTCTGATCCCATAATATTGTAATTTGTGGAACAGAATATTGTGATCTATAGTATCAAAGGCTTTTTTCAGGTCGATAAAAATTCCAAAAGTAATATAACCTTTGTTTTGTTGTTAATGGTAGTTTCCACAAAGACCGATTCACAGTGCATAATATTAATGTTAATAGGGGTGAAAGACAAAGAGCTAAGAATGTACATGTATTTGAATATAATGAATATATTTGTGTGTGTTTGTGTTTAATTAATAATAAAACCATGGAAACACACAATGATAATTTACATACCTGCTCCAACATAGTTGACAGCTCTTGCAGCTTGCACAGCAGCCACACCTAATTTCTGCCTTATTTCATCTGTGATACCAGGCTAAAACAGAGATAACATATGTAATGTACATACTTCATATGAAGTAAACCTGATATTGTCCAACTTGTTTCAGCTTTTTCGTATAGCAGGATGTACATGTATGTAAATTTAAATGTAATTGGTCAAGGCATGGCAGAGAATGAATGAACATAAATATTAAAAATAAAAAAAAACTTAGAATAAACATATATGTGCTGAAGATATACATTGATAAAAATTTTGTTTATTGCATGAATCATTGTCTTATTTTGACCATAGACTTATTTTTGACCTTTATACTTAGAGTAAGCACATGTGCAACAGTACTTAAGATATTGCTGTTATGCATATTATTGAGGTCACATGACCATATATAGACATATCACGTTATCAGATGCCTTCATTATAGCACCGGTTGTATGTCACTATCTGGAGCAGTGCACTGTACATTACAGTTATGCATATTGAAAAGGACACATGAAACTTATAACAGGTAATTAATATGCACGGATTTCAACCCTGAAGTAATCAGATCAGTGGATTATCCAAATGCACCCATGTACCTTGTTTAATTAAAATTGGATGAGTGGTATTCATATTATCTGTGAAGCACCTATAAATTTATTTATGCAAATTAGGTAATTAGTAAGCACACAATTTAACCCTAAACTGATTATATATATTGCTTATCCATAAACATTTATGTTCCAAGTTTCATTGAATCAGATGAATGGTTGAGATATTGGTGGAAACTTTAAATATTGGCTAATTAGAATGCAAATTGGGTCATTATTATATATGAATTTCAATTAAAAACTAATCAGGTATGCACATTATCCCAGAGCATCTATGTACCATTTTTATTAAAATCTGTTGAATGGTACTTGAGAAACAAGTGAATATGTTTAAAATTGGCTAATTAATATGTAAATTAGGTCATTAGTATGCATGAATTTCAACAAAAACTAATAAGGTCTGCAAATTATCCCAGACTATTTATGCATCAGGTTTTATTGAAATCTATTGAATTGTTCTTGAGAACAACCAAAAACTAATCAGGTCTGAGCATTTTTCTAGCCCACCAATGTACTAATTTTCATTAAAATCTGATAATTGGTTCTTTAGATATTAATGGAACACAGACACATGCACACACAGATGTATGTCTTGTGCTCACCACCGATCATCCAAAAATATCAGCAGCAGTACTTGTGCATTGTAAGCAATGTCTATTATGTGCATGGATATCGCCATGCTAGTCAGAAGCGGTCAGCCCCAACCGGCACTCAAAATTAGAGACCACCATGAAAACACTTCCGACCAGAACAATTGTCCGATAGTTTTTATAATTATGTTCTGACCGCCATGCATCCTGCCAGTCGTGAATTAGAAATTGTAAACAATGGACCTAGTCACATGATATGGGGGTGGCTTATAAACAATACTTGTCAATTTTGTAAAATTAGGACCTTTTTGTTTGTAAGTAAATACTTCTAACGATAGACATAATCTATAAATTAAAAGCTAAAATTCTGTCAAATCAATTCCATCCCAATATAAAATGGTCAAAGCGAAAGTCACAATGTTTATGCAACTCAAGAATATGCATTTGAACTGTTATTATTGCAAATCATGTCAAAACTCTTCTTTCAAGACTTCTTTTATCTTTTAAAAATTGCAAGTCACCTCTATTGAAAACCAACATGCAGTTATCAACAGAAATTCATGCCAACACAACGTGCTACTACATCATAGCTTTACTTTCGCAATGTAATTTTTCTGATCACTACCATTCAAAAAAACTTTAGGTTCCACTGGCATTACCATGTAGCATTCTGATTGGTTAATGACATTCTTGAGCCATTGGGTCAAAGGACACATGCTAGTCAACTAATGCGCAACAAACATCATGGCGGGTCTGAGTTTTTTTACTGAAGCGAGCTAGTGATCACAAACATTCGCTCCTGATAAAATAAAATTTTACCTAAATTTCACATCAAAACAAAGAAGTAACATTTTTGGCATGGTACATGACTGAGTAAGAGGAATTATTGGTATAACATCGCGAAGTAAGTTATGTCATGTCGTAAATTAGATGATCGTTTGCAAGTATTATTTGTTCGTTCATTACTGTAAATGTAACTGTTTTAGAAGCTGATGGTACAAATAATAAACAAGCCATGCATGGCACAGTTCCTGTTGGTTATCAAACTTAAGATATATATAGTTTTGTTTATAGTAATATAGTTGGAACACAAACATGTCAGAGATATGGATCCAGAAGCTGATGCTTGATTATGATGATTTTTTAACATTAAGGATGCTGTACACGTTTTTGGTATTGATTTTCTAAACTGATATTTTCATATAAAATATTTACTGAACCACACAAAGCTATATATTGATGGAAAGCCTATTTCACACTGGATATGAAATCGACAAGATAGTGTGTGTATGGACGTGTATAGTCATGTGATCTCTGTGTAAACACAGAAAGCCATTTTTGGTAAAAAAATAATTGAACCAATGAATAAACGAATTTAGTGGAACATTGGCAACAGAAACACAGTTTTTCAGACGACGCTCACCACCATTCCGCGTTAATTGAGATATATCTGCATGATAGTTGGAGAAGAAATAATAATTTAGCTATCTTGAAAAAACAATGCGATCTGGTTCTTTGCGGTATTCAGAAATTAGAACGTAATTTCGAAACAAATAGGAAAATAGAAAAATCCCAGCGCCGCTTGAGAGGGAACATATCGAAGAGTGTCTGTGCGAAAAATTAGTATAATGCGTCCACTAAAACTCGAGATCAAAGGCCTGCAGTTGCCGTGAATCGCTGTTTTGTTTAATCGAGAAAACGGCAAAAACAACTTAGCAGCAACGTATCATTGGCTAACTCAAAATCCGTTTGTCCCATGGATCAAAACAAACTCATAACGAATAGTCATGGTATCTGTCTGTCATAATCACGCAGATGTGTGGATATGCATGGTCGCAATTGGTTATGAAATTATGTTCCCCAATCCAATAGGAAACACTGTTTCACGGCGTGACAAAGCTGCGCCAAAATGACGTCATGATTTACATATTCATTAATACGTTGTGGGAGGAGACATCTGTATTATCTGATTTGAATGGCAATGAGGGAGAGAAGTCACAGCGAGTGCTGAACTGAATCGGGAGATGCTTAGGTTTAAAGTTGTCTGTCGATCAGGCGGTGAATTTTCACTTTGTTTGCTCCGTTATTATTTTGTTGATTTGTAAAATAACCTGTTAGCCATAAATCGAGTTTTCCGTTTTTTAGTTCCCAAAACTGTTGTGAAATAATTAGTGTGATGATTCTTTTTCCATCTTCAACATGTAATACATAGTACCGGAACAACCGCTGGCAGGGACTACTGCCGGTATCTTACATTCAGTTCACTTTCCATATCATGTATAACAAATCTAACTTCATTGAATCCGTCAAATTATTTATTGAGAATGTGAAGATTAAGAAAAATAAAACAGGTAAAACAAGGATGCTCACACACACGCTTTTACAGCTGCTTGTCTCAGGCTTTACGTGTAGCCAAGTCCGGGCCCAAGTGTTTCACTTCCGACTCATTTTGGTCGGAGTCCATGACAAGTAATTTGGTCACAAAAACTAAGTCTGCCATGTGCTCAAATTTTCTACCTTCTGTTTATACCTCCATGGTCTGATCGATTAAATTGTGGAAGGTACCTTCCATGATTAAATTTTAATAATAATCGCTTTACATACTGTCGACGTTCTTCTCCAAATTCCTTGCATTCGTTTTCTTTCGTCACTGTCATAGTCAACCCCAAGACAGTTTCATAGTCGACTGCTTGAAGAGCGAGAAATTCAACGAAATTAAATCGTAAATGGAATGCGTGTAACTTGTACCTGGGACTACTAATACTTGTATTACTACTAATACTAGTCTGAGCTTGTACTGAATGCAAGAGACTGTTTATATTGCTATGGGTGGTGACTATTATGCAAATTATCTATTATAATAATAATAATAATAACTCTATTTAATTAAGCGCAACAATTCCAACATACGAAGATCAAAGGCGCTGATACAATAAACAATCAGTCAAATATTAAAAGCACATTTAAATAAGTGCGTTTTCAGTCTGGATTTAAAAATGTCTACTGAAGGACTAGAACGAACAGACAGAGGTAATTCATTAAAAAGTTTAGGACCTAAATTTTCAAAAGCACGGTCTTTGTATAACACCTTGGACTTTTTACTACACATCTGACGAGTTTTAATAAGAAACTTCGATTCAGATCTTAAACTACGACTCGGTACATAAAATTCGATTAATTCACATAGATAATTTGGGGCAAAACCATACAAAGATTTATACACTAGTAAAAGTAATTTGAAATTGATTCTTTGTACAACTGGTAACCAATGAAGTTTAATAAAAATGTCTGTAATGTGGTCATATTTTCGAGCACGAGTGACAAGGCGGGCTGCTGCATTTTGTACACGAATAAGAGGTTTTATCTTAGTTACAGGGAGACCAGACAATAATGAATTACAGCTGTCTAAGCGAGAAGATATGAAAGCATGTACCAACTTTTCAGTATCAGATTGGGATAATGATTTACGAATACGATTAATATTTCTTAGATGGGAATATCCAGATCTACAAATAGTAGAAATGTGTGTTTCCATAGATAGCTGCGAATCAAACAAGACACCTAAGTTTCTAGCACTTGACGAAGCACTAACCAATTCTTCACCAATTGCGATACTAGACAAAGGACACGAGTCTTGTGAGAATCTCCGAGACGACATGCACACAAATTCAGTTTTCGACACATTCAAAAGTAGGAAATTACAAGACATCCAATCGCTAACATCTTGAATACATGTCTGAAGTATCACCCGGGCGCGAATTTGATCATCTTCAGAAACCGATAAATAAATCTGTGTGTCATCGGCGTAAAAATGATATTTTACGCCGTGACGTCGCAATAACTCGCCCAATGGACGCATGTACATTGAGAACAATAATGGCCCTAAGACGGAGCCCTGTGGAACACCGGTTACTAATATAGACGTCATATCAGAAAATACATTTCCAATTTTTACTTTTTGAATGCGGTTACTCAAATACGACTCAAACCATTTGATGATGAGACCATTTAAACCAAAATTTGATCTCAACCTATCGATGAGAATCCTGTGATTCACAGTATCAAAAGCGGCTGAAAGATCCAAAAGTACGAGAGCAACTGAATTCTTAGAATTATCAATTATATTATGTCTTTGGCTGATTAATTAAAACATAGCTTTCAAAACAATGACATGTGCTTTTGTTTTTAATTAACAAAAAATGATTTTTACACCCTATAAAAACATCCAATTCACTTTTTTTCCTACTGAGTGTTTGCTTCTTGTAGTCCAGCATTGAAAAATACAAAAAAGAGGAATTTTGGGTTTCAAAGCAAAAAAAGGTGTACAGCATCCTTAAAATGATTGACTGATCTGATTGTCAAATAAGTACTTGTCCATATTGAGAGATTTTGCTCTGGAACAGAATTAATTAAAACAAAATGGCCACTGGTCAGTCATTTTGAATACATCTATATACAGTAATCAGTCAAAGCACGTCAGAGATAAGGCTCTAGAACCGTATTCATTAAAACTAAATGGCCGCCAGTCAACCATTTTGAATTTGGTCTGAAAAACAAAATGACGTTCATCAAGGACTAATAATGTCTAATGTATGTACCAAGTTTGAACGCAATCCATCCATAAACGACCAAGATCCAGTTCCGGAATGCCTGATTTTTAATGATGTTTTAGCACAAAAATGGCCACCACCTCTGTATATCTATTACATGATGTATAATGAATATATAAAATTTGAACATAATCAGTCAAAGCATGTCAGAGATATGGCTCTAGAACCGCATTCATTAAAACAAAATGACCACCAGTCAGCCATTTTTAATTCGATCTGAAAAATAAAATGAAGTGTATCAGAGACCCGTAATGTACCATGTTTGAACAAAATTCATCCGGAATGCCAGAAATGCTTGATTTTTTAGCACAAAAATGATCGCCATTGGCCATTTTGAATCAGAAATTTAAACCAATATATCTACGACATGATGTACATCGAATATATAAAATTTTAACATAATCAGTCAAAGCATGGCAGAGATATGGCACTAGAACGGAACTAATTACAACAATCTGGCAAATAATTACGTGGTCGATTTTTTGAAGCAAAATGGTTTTGCAGTGAATAAGAATGTGAAACCCATGAACATCCTCTTGGCAATAGACATTTTTTGCTGTTTTGAGACTGCAGCATTTGCATTTCAAGAATGTTTCGCATTGTTTCATTTTTAAATTCAAACTATTCCAAATTGTGAAACATAATATTTTGACACAAATAAAAAAAAATTATTTGCACTGTGACTGTTGCCTAATTTATATTCATATTACTCATTAATATTCATAAGCAACCAGCACTCTCATTGGGCTGGGGAATTCCCTGATATGCTATTAATAGAAGTGTCATCTACTCACAGCTGGAGCCTCTTCTATGATCTTCTGATGTCGTCTTTGAACACTACAGTCTCTTTCAAATAAATAAACATAATTGCCATGCTGGTCCCCAAACACTTGAACTTCTACATGCCTGAGGAACAGAAGTCAATGTAATAGATGACAGACCATGCTTGTGTAATTCAGTTCTGTTGAAGTAACAGTTGGTTTTAGGTGCTTAAAATTAAATTTGATCAAATTTAATAACCATTTAAACAATTACAGAATCTAATATATGTCATGCATTTATCACACACACCAATGACATACAATGATTATCTGACTCTGTGAGAGATAAATTAACATGTCCATTAACATGTCCCCGTTAGTTATCAAATGTAAAGCGAGGGGGTCGTCACCTGCGCACACACGGAAATTGAGTCCCAAACAATGATAACAACACATGCTATAACGCAAAGGCTCATGGGTAGACACTTGTTTTTAAACAATGACACGCTATGGCCATCTGATGCATGCTCAGAACTCAACTCAGAAAATCATGATTTTTTAGAAATGGGTGTTTACCCGAGCACCCCTCTCGGAAAAGATTGCAAATGACAATTTTAATTCACCACATGACAGCTTTGAGGAAAAATAAAAATTACGAAATTAGTTGCGTCGTCAATGACTATTACAATGAAGAAACAGAAATGGTCACAAAAAATATGCACATTTGATTACAATATTAATTTTGTACAACCCAAATTTATGAGGTTAAAAATATTATAGAGTCTGTTGGAACACAGTCAAAGCCAAAATCTTCATCATTATCTCCACTGATGAATGTGTTGGATCGTACGCAAACTCTCTATGAAAAGCACTTTCTGCCATGATGTTTTGACAATGATTTGACCTGCAACAACATCCTTTGACCTAATGTGTCAAGTCTGTTATTAACCAATCAGAATGCTGTGTTGTACCGACGCAATTATTTGGAAATTTCTTTCTGGTAACTCAATGCAGATGTGAATTATCAATGTCAAAGTACGATCTGTTAAAATTTGATTTTGGCGAATAAACGACATGGTTCATTCAAAGGACTGGTAACTAGCAATTTTTGATAGGTAAACTGATTATGGCATGAAATATTTACCGCATTGTACTTTTGTTAACAGGTCATTGCAAAAGTGTAATTTACGCACAGTTACTGTGGTCTACACATTCACAACATATTCACGGCGGTCGATATCCACGCTGTATCATATAAAAACAATTACCAGTATTTGTTAAGCAATGATCAAAGACCAAGTTTTTAATTAGTGGCATTTTATAGGGGTGGGCACATTGCTGAATGTAACCTTCAATATAAAAATTAATGCAAAAGTGGAGTGGGCACTTGACCGGGCATAGGCACTAACGATAATCAGTCAAAACATCTCAGAGATGGTTCTAGAACCGTATTCATTGAAGCAAAATGGCTGCCAGCAATTTTGAATTCGGTCTGAAAAACAAAATGAAGTTCATCATGGACTAATAGTGTCTAATGTATGTAGAAAGTTTGAACGAAAAATATATCATAAACGACCAAGATCCAGTTTCGGAATGCCAGAAATGCTTGATTTTTGATGATTTTTTAGCACCAAAAATGGCCTCCACTCAGCCATTTTCAATCAAATGGTCAAATCAAAAGACTTGTATATCTATTACATGATGTACAATGAATTTATAAAATTCGAACACAAAAAGCAAAGCATATCAGAGATATGGCACTAGAACCACATTGATTAAAACAAAATGGCCCTCAGTCGGCCATTTTGAATCTGATTTAAAAAACAAAATGATGTACATCAAGGTCCTATAATGTCCAATGTATATACCAAGTTAGAACAAAATCCATCTGCAAACAGCAGAGAAATGCTTGATTTTAGTGATTTTTCAGTATTAAATTCAACCATTTTGAATCAGATTGTGAAACAAACTGATGTGCATATGAATAATAGTTTGAATGTAATCGTCCAGGCATGTCTAAGATATAGGTCCGGACACACGCATGGATGAGTTTATGCTTTCTTTCCTATATAATCATATGGGTGAGGTGTTATATGCAAGACACTGTTACTGGTAAGCAATTACCTTGGTGTTTCAATATATTTTTCTAACAGAACAACATCATCTTTAAATGCACCTAAGGCTTCTCTTTTGGCAGAGTCCAATTGAGTCTGGAATTCACTTTCATTCTTCACAATACGCATACCCTGTGTATAACAAATAGTACACTATGACAAAGATACCGAGGTAAAGCCTTGTGTTTTGTTGAAATTTGCAACCCAATGTGTATTAACATATCAAGTTTGATTGAAATTATCCAACTCTAAGAATTCAACTTTTAGATTAAACAATTTTTACGTAAAAAAATGGCCTTCAGTCAGTCTTATCTGATTTAGATCAAAAATCAATTTAATTTATCAAGTTCTTTGTACTACTTTCAAAAAATTGTGTCGCATACGACTTGTTTACCACTTCCGTGTGACTGAGAATGTTCTAGAACCGTACTGTGTCTGGGTGGAATTTTTAGAAACTGGTTGAATAGGTAATGGAACATTCTAGAAATTTGTAGTTAGTTCCAGACTCATTATGTATGCTGATGTAATGGTCTATTTATAGACAATGTGGGTATATATAGGGGAGTTGTTCAGCACTGAGATCAGATCGGAGATCTCGTTGAATTGTGTTGGAGTTTAAGTATCTAGTTATTGGAGTAGTGGAGTTTTACCGAGTTATTGTACTTGATGTTTGCAGAGTATAATAATACCAGTACCAGTTGAAACCTCATCTGTTGACTCCGTGTTCGTATGTTATCATCGCCGCCAGGGAAGTCTTTATGTTACTGTTGCCATTTTGGTATTTGAACCATCACACCTGTACTATACCAATTACGGTAATATTACGTCGCGTGTGACAAATTGATTAACTGAAAATCCATACAATTGCATTCAAAGTACACTGTATGGTACCTGATTTAATATTCCTCGTCAGCAGTCAATGTTCACATACAGTCACAACATATTTTTATTCCTCATATTTTAACTTACTTTACCGCCTCCTCCTCTAACTGCCTTCACCATGAGAGGATAACCAATCTTGTTTGCTTCCTTAAGTAAACCCTCATCAGATTGGTCATCTCCATGGTAACCAGGAATTACAGGAACATTAGCAGCAATCATGATAGCCTTGGATGTGCTAATAGATAAAAAACAAAACAATAATATTATCACCTACCAATGTAAGCAGGTCTCATTGGTCAGTAACCAATCACCTACCAATGTAAGCAGGTCTCATTGGTCAGTAACCAATCACCTACCAATGTAAGCAGGTCTCATTGGTCAGTAACCAATCACCTACCAATGTAAGCAGGTCTCATTGGTCAGTAACCAATCACCTACCAATGTAAGCAGGTCTCATTGGTCAGTAACCAATCACCTACCAATGTAAGCAGGTCTCATTGGTCAGTAACCAATCACCTACCAATGTAAGCAGGTCTCATTGGTCAGTAACCAATCACCTACCAATGTAAGCAGGTCTCATTGGTCAGTAACCAATCACCTACCAATGTAAGCAGGTCTCATTGGTCAGTAACCAATCACCTACCAATGTAAGCAGGTCTCATTGGTCAGTAACCAATCACCTACCAATGTAAGCAGGTCTTATTGGTCAGTAACCAATCACCTATCAATGTAAGCAGGTCTCATTGGTCAGTAACCAATCACCTACCAATGTAAGCAGGTCTTATTGGTCAGTAACCAATCACCTACCAATGTAAGCAGGTCTTATTGGTCAGTAACCAATCACCTACCAATGTAAGCAGGTCTCATTGGTCAGTAACCAATCACCTACCAATGTAAGCAGGTCTCATTGGTCAGTAACCAATCACCTACCAATGTAAGCAGGTCTCATTGGTCAGTAACCAATCACCTACCAATGTAAGCAGGTCTCATTGGTCAGTAACCAATCACCTACCAATGTAAGCAGGTCTCATTGGTCAGTAACCAATCACCTACCAATGTAAGCAGGTCTTATTGGTCAGTAACCAATCACCTATCAATGTAAGCAGGTCTCATTGGTCAGTAACCAATCACCTACCAATGTAAGCAGGTCTTATTGGTCAGTAACCAATCACCTACCAATGTAAGCAGGTCTTATTGGTCAGTAACCAATCACCTACCAATGTAAGCAGGTCTCATTGGTCAGTAACCAATCACCTACCAATGTAAGCAGGTCTTATTGGTCAGTAACCAATCACCTACCAATGTAAGCAGGTCTCATTGGTCAGTAACCAATCACCTACCAATGTAAGCAGGTCTTATTGGTCAGTAACCAATCACCTACCAATGTAAGCAGGTCTTATTGGTCAGTAACCAATCACCTACCAATGTAAGCAGGTCTTATTGGTCAGTAACCAATCACCTACCAATGTAAGCAGGTCTTATTGGTCAGTAACCAATCACCTACCAATGTAAGCAGGTCTTATTGGTCAGTAACCAATCACCTACCAATGTAAGCAGGTCTCATTGGTCAGTAACCAATCACCTACCAATGTAAGCAGGTCTTATTGGTCAGTAACCAATCACCTACCAATGTAAGCAGGTCTTATTGGTCAGTAACCAATCACCTACCAATGTAAGCAGGTCTTATTGGTCAGTAACCAATCACCTACCAATGTAAGCAGGTCTTATTGGTCAGTAACCAATCACCTACCAATGTAAGCAGGTCTTATTGGTCAGTAACCAATCACCTACCAATGTAAGCAGGTCTTATTGGTCAGTAACCAATCACCTACCAATGTAAGCAGGTCTCATTGGTCAGTAACCAATCACCTACCAATGTAAGCAGGTCTCATTGGTCAGTAACCAATCACCTACCAATGTAAGCAGGTCTTATTGGTCAGTAACCAATCACCTACCAATGTAAGCAGGTCTTATTGGTCAGTAACCAATCACCTACCAATGTAAGCAGGTCTCATTGGTCAGTAACCAATCACCTACCAATGTAAGCATTATAAGAGATCTTAAACTATGACTTTAAAACTTTGATTGTTTTTTTCTTTATCTGCCTTTTTTTAATAGCTACGATCAGATAAGCTACTGATAATTCATTGTATAAAAATATTGTATGGTTCTAGCAGTTCAATAAAACAAGATGGCCACTAGTTATTACAACCATTGCTTTATGATAGCCATATAGAGAAGAGCACATTAAAACTTGTATTGTTACAGTTATAGTACCTTTTGATACCCATATCTCGAATTGCAGAAGCGGGAGGACCAATAAATATGATATCTTCTTCTGAACATAGCTGTGCAAACTCTGTGTTTTCAGATAGGAAACCATAGCCAGGGTGGATTGCCTGAAATCATCACAGTCAGGATTATTATCAGCTGAGATATAAGATAATATTATTATACATGTATCATTACATAATATTCTAACATCAGTAACAGTGTCTCAATGATGATATTCTCTCAAGGAGTATGCACCCAACCTTAGTAAGAAATGTACAATGTTAAAAAGGAATAATCTTATAACCCAGTTTCCTAAATCTACCATTGTGAATTGAGTTTATAATTACCTTAGCACCTGACTTTTTAGCAACATCAATTAGTTTACGTTGATCTAAATAGCTTAATTTGGCTTCAGCAGGGCCAATATGGTATGCTTCATCAGCCTGGAACATATTTATAACACAGTGTTATGGCCTTGCAACGTACATACATAGTCATTCCTAAATATAGTGATTGAAGACTAAGTTACAATGCAAAGACATTACAGCCATGGATTTATGAGACAATAACACTATATGCCATAAGAAAAAATAATATTTGATCTTTAATCTAGAAATAATCTAAATAATGAACAACAAAAAGAGTATAAAACATGTATAAAGAAGTACTGGTAATACAGATTACTGCCTATCCCAAATCTCGCTCATGGTGATACTTGGCAGGTCTGGGATATTTTGGTTGCAAAAAAAGCTGACAATTTATTTACAAGAAAATATCTAGTGCAGATCAAAGTATCAGAAGTATCTCGTAAGTATTTTAATTTAGTTATTCATAGTCACTTATTAATAAGAAATGCAACGTAAAAATGTGACTAGTGTGAACAATATGTTATCACTGTGAAAAGTGTGAAATACTTTAGTTTCAGTTTATCTCCCGAAAACTCAAATTCCTGTTTCTTTTAGAAAAAATCATGCTGTTTTCAACAAAATCAATGCCAAAAGATTGTACTGCAACACTTATAAGTCACTTCCGTTTTGGTGTGCGCTTTACAAGTCAGTTCGAAAATTCTCAAATATGTTCGGCTGGCACCACCCAGCATTCTGATTGGTTAACAGCCGACTAGACCTACCAGGAAAAATGACACAGTTTCGATCAACTCTGCATGAGACAAACATGGTGTATGACAAAATTGGTTTGCTTACCAGTTGATTTTTACCTGCATTTCACAACAAACTGATGTATGACAAAATTGGTTTGCTTACCAGTTGATTTTTACCTGCATTTCACAACAAACTGATATTTTGTACGCTACCCGGTAGTATAATCCAGACTGAGTAATAACCAATGTTTGTTATAACTTGAAAACAAGTAAGTTATTCACCTGTGATATTTTCAACTGTTTGTGACACATATTTTTAAAACCAACTGGAGCCTTTTATTACCACAAGAAGAAAATCACATGACCCAAATATAATTACAATGAATTTAAAGTTCTGAAGTTACAGTGAGAGTGATTCATAGACTAAATGTTACCTTTGACACATGCAATGCATTCTGGTCCACATCACTGTAGACAGCAACAGTTCGTATACCAAGCTTCTTAGAGGTATCTATGACTCTACATGCTATTTCACCGCGATTAGCAATCAGAACTTTATCAATGTTCTGAATAGAAGCTACAAAAGCAACAAAGTACACAGTGCATCTTAATCAACAATGTACATGATTGGGTGAGATAATCTGAATCAAGTTGATCAACAATGTGAACTTATCACACTTTATAAATAATAAAAACATGAGAAAATTGAAAACAAGCAGCCTTACCAAATATGACAAAAATATTCACCAAAATTAGAAAATTAAAGATATCATCATGAAATGAACAAATTTGAGAATGGTCCACATGTAGTACCTATATATGTAATATCAAAGCAATTGGACTTGCGGTTTTTAACAAGAAGTTGAAAATATCACTTTTTACAAAAAATGACAAAAGTATTCACCAAAATTAGAGAATTAAAGATATCATTACAAAATGAACAAATCTGAGAGAGGTCTACCTGTAGTACCTACATATGTAATATCAAAGCAATTGGACTTGCGGTTTTTAACAAGAAGTGGAAAATATCACTTTTTACCGAAAATGACAAAAATATTCACCAAAATTAGAGAATTGAAGATATGATCATGAAATGAACAAATCTGAGAGAGGTCTACCCAAGGTACATATACACCAAGTATCAAAGCATTCAGGCTTGTAGTTTTCAAGAAGAAGTCGAATAAGTAAAACATTGACACGGACGACGACAGACAATCACTCATATGATAAGCTCCGCTCGACAAAGTCGACAGCGGAGCTAACAATTGCGAATAACTAAAATGAGTATTGATTTTTGATATTTTAATACATGTATCACAAACAATTTTTATCTATTAATGATTTCAAATTGCAATTCGAATATTTCAGTTTTTTATCAATAAACTTTTGTAAAATCAATGGATGGCCAGTGATAAAATAGTCAAATGTACATTCTTCTGAAAAACATATCTTGTTTTTATTTTGAAAATTGACACTGCAAATTGAGAAAGAGTTTTGAACTGCATTTTAGACTTAATACTTACAACATAAAGTATTGGATGTGCAGATACAGGACCTGAAAATAAAATACAATTTAGACAATATTTACATGTGAAGTTGTACTCTCTGCATAACAAACCCATTCCCTTCATTTTTATAAATATTTATAAACTTCACAATTTAATTTGAAGCGAGCGGTTTCTATTCGCTGTTTGAATAAGATTGGGAAATTTACAAATAACATTGTCGCTCACTGTGCTCGATTCTCACCCTCTGAGGATAGAGTGTTAGTAAAAATGTATTGATTGGTTGATTTGATTCAACTGCCATTGAAATTGAAAGGGATGGCTTTGTTGTGCCAAGAATACAATTCCACAGCGTACAAATGAATTTATTTCATTATTCAAGTTTTTAGATATTGTGAAGTCATTATTCTTAAACATAAAGTAAAACAAGCAGCCTATCGGCTGAGATAGCTCCGCTGTTAGCAATGCATATTTCAATTAAAGAACTGAAGACATCATTAGAAAATGAACAATATGAATAGTATCAAAGCAATCGGACTTACAGTTTTTACCAAAAGGTGTCGAAAATATCACTTTTTACCAAAAAATTACAAAAATATTCACCAAAATAAATTAATTAGAGAATTGAAGATATCATCACAAAACGAACAAATCTGAGAGAGGTCCACATGTAGTACCTATATATGTAATATCAAAGCAATCGGACTTACAGTTTTCAACAAGAAGTCGAAAATATCACTTTTTACCAAAAATGACAAAAATATTCACCAAAATTAGAGAACTGAAGATATCATCACAAAATGAACAAATCTGAGAAAGGTCTACATGTAGTATCTATATATGTAATATCAAAGCAATTGAACTATTGGTTTTTAACAAGAAGTCGAAAATATCACTTTTTACCAAAAATTACAAAAATATTCACCAAAATTAGAGAATTGAAGATATCATCACAAAATGAACAAATCTGAGAGAGGTCCACATGTAGTACCTATATATGTAATATCAAAGCATTTGCACTTGCGGTTTTTAACAAGAAGTCGAAAATATCACTTTTTACCAAAAATGACAAAAATATTCACCAAAATTAGAGAATTGAAGATATCAACATGAAATGAACAAACCTAAGAGAGGTCTACCCAAGGTACATATACACCAAGTATCAAAGCATTCAGGCTTGTAGTTTTCAAGAAGAAGTCGAAAAAGTAAAACATTGACACGGACAACGACGAACGACGACGACGACGGACAATCACTCATATGATAAGCTCCGCTCGACAAAGTCGACAGCGGAGCTAACAATAATTGTTAACCAGTCATCTGATTCCTAAGTGTGTTTATATACCCTATATATAAAATATGTTTTTGAAATGCAGTCCCTCACCCCTTTGGCTATTTTTGCCGATTTTTCGTCGCCAGAGCGATTCATGTCCCAAATTTTGGTTCTCCGAGCGTCTCTAATAAATATCCTATCTAACCGCTGAACTGAATTAGCTATATTATGAAAAATTCATAGAAGATTGGGCGAAAATCGTTCGTTTTTGACCTCTACAGTTTTTTGCTCGGAAACGCAAGGGCGATAAGAACGAAGGTCGCTTGGATCAGGCGGTTTTTATTTTTTCGAATCTGTTGTGTGTCTAGAAACATAACAACTTTGTTTTTTGATGAAT
Organism: Saccoglossus kowalevskii; assembly: GCF_978046115.1. Taxonomy (NCBI): domain Eukaryota; kingdom Metazoa; phylum Hemichordata; class Enteropneusta; family Harrimaniidae; genus Saccoglossus; species Saccoglossus kowalevskii. Next base: position 5,441,666 of record NC_140641.1, on the reverse strand, counting down.
ATAGAACATGCTCTGTTCCAATAAAGGATTTTGATATGCAAATCGAACAATTTTAATAGTTCACTCATGAAGATTGATGATTCGATTGCTGGCCGGGATAGATGTATTTAGTGTTCATTTCTATGTAATATGTCTACACCTGCGATTCTCAATTTTGATGTGTAAAATCATTTCGCTGCTGTGGACTTGACGGCTGACAGATTGTTTTGGTTCTGCGGCTCTCTTGGCATGGGCAACTGATTTTTAAGTTTCTGTTTTTTTAATATTCTGATATTTAATTGGTCGTATTTTGTATATACCACTCAGACACTGACAACAAGTAAACGGGCCGGGACATAGTCAACATGCCAGTGGGACTGGAGAAAGCGTCATCGTACAACATAATAATGAACGAAATGAACATTGCTATCTCATACTTCCGAACAATCTGATATTTATGCTGGATAACAAAGTATACAAGTACTGTCTACGATATACTGCAAAATGAAAATAACATACCTATTTAACAGTTGTTGATTTTTGTACAAAATTCCAAGAACACAAAACAAACAACTGACAACAATCGACAAAACAAAAACACAACACAGTCACTGTAGTCACCAGTAAGAAAAATATACTGTGGAACTCATTGCAAATGTAAATACAAAATAAATGTCAGTAAATACAATATTTATTAATTTGCAGTTCACAGCCTCCAGTATTGCAAAACCGTTAGTTGTGAACTGAACTTTAAATCTCATCAGGATTTCCACATGAAGTTACACAGATAGAAAAAAAATATATACTAAATTCTCTTATTTTGGTGGTATTTTTGTGGGTGTACATGTATGCATTAAAATTATGAAAACCTAAAATTTAATCATAGTACAAATGTAAAGTAAACAAAATTATCGAATGATTTTGGATTTGTTTGGAAAAGTAGCCGAAATACTATGACATTGTCATAGTATGATAGCCCTTGCCATTGTTGGCGATCCGTTCCGCTCAAATACAAGCAACATGTTTTCGGCTGTTGCAATGGTAGGACATGAACGTGAAGCTAACGTCGGTTTATAACTATACGAAGTTCGCAAAAAAAACATTGTCTTTAGAAATCACTTTATTTTATTGCTAGGACGTATTCTGCTGTTAAATTTATTATTTCCAACTGTTTTGTGATAGTATATTCTAGATTGAAGGCAGTTTTTACAGTTCATTCATAGTTCAAAGTTGCGTTGGGATTACGTTGATACAATGCAACAATGTTGGCGCCGGTGATCTCTTACTCGCCTGCCAAGTTTGATGGAAATTGGCTAAGCCAAAAAAATCACAGAAGAATTAATACGTGAAAACACTGGAAATCACACACACACACAATTGATTTTAAGGGCAATCCTAGCGGAGCGGATCGTATAAAATGTGTAAACCAGAGATGCATTCTTAGCACATAAGCAATCAGATATAAATCAATTATTGGAATACTATGTAGTCCCACGAAAAAAAATTTCGACTGAATTTGGAAAACTACATAAAAACAAAGAAATATGGTCACAATATTACTCAAAATTGACATTTGGTTCACTACTTCACCGGTCAAGTCCTGGGAAACATGACGTGTCATACACAATAAAATAAAACTAAAGAACAGTTCTGGTACTTACCTCTGCGGCAGTAACTTCAGATACTGCTGTCGTTGCAAAATAGATAGACCACTTTTCCAGAGAGCCGCCATGATGTTAAATTCGAACTTTGACCTACACTATGCGCCCTCTGTCGGTCACTAGTTTCTAAGGAAACTAAAATGTTGTAAACAACGCCCTGCAAAATGGCGATGGCGAAAGGCATGTCTTCAGAGAGGGTAAGGTTTTACTATTAAATTTAGCACTTGGTCAGTTCAGAATCATTTGTCTACCAGATAAATGTTTAAAAGATATTGTGTTGAGGCGAATTGGCAAATAGTAAAGCCCTAAACAAACTAGCATTGCGTAACATCAATAACAATCCTATCAAATTGTTTTAATTTCAAAACAAGAAATGGATTTTGTAAGTTTTGCACTCTGGTACATTGTGTCATTACTATATATTTACCAAAGCTTTAACAAATTAAATTTTAATAATTCGCCAACATTTAGGATACTGTGACTATCATGTCACGTATTCAATCGTAACATATCACAGAAAATATGCTTTCATTAAGTTCCTTGATCTGTTCAAGGATATATCTGTTCAAGCTATATACTGTAGCTTGCAGTAATTTGTATATGGTGGTGCTGTGTGGGCAATGTATAATTATCACCATAACACACTCCTAATTAATTTTATCACCACCGTCTTCACACTCAGTAATTTATCTCAGAATTGTTATTCTATTACCACGTTATACTGACATAAGGACAAAAATGATTTGAAGCTAAATAAACCATCGCCTGGCACTAATACACCACAAGATTTTACACAGAAGCATAACATTTACAACAATAGCATGTGGTATATCTGACTAGGCAATGGTTTATTGCTTAATTATTATTCCAGCATAACATAAGGACAACATAATAAGAAAATGCTCCAAATTATAGAAACCAAACTGCAACAGTGCAATCTGAACATATCCATAGTCTTATAAAACTAAACTGTTGAACAATTTTAGTTCTACACATATTCTTAATTCTGTAATGCACAGTATATATCATGTAATTTAGTGATGGCACATTTTGAGTTCTGGGAACATAACTTTTTATGCAAGAGTTTGAGTAATAATTTATCTCTACTTACATGACATTTGTATTGAATTTTACAGGGCCCTGCATTGAAGCCTAAGGGGAAAGGGCTTCTAAGGCGTCCACTAGCACCAGTCAAACCCAAGGACTCTGTGTATTTGAAAGACTTTCCTACAGATACAGTTGAGATGTACTTGGCTTCTACAATGACTCCTGATACCAGGGACCAGTTATCTCCTATTCCAAGTGTTGCCCCAAGTTTAGCATCTGGATTTCATGAAAGTGATATCAAACGGAGATCATCTTCCAAAAAAACAGATCAGTATAATAAAACGTATCCACGCTCACCAATGAACACAGTGGACAGTGTATATCTATTAGAAGCACAGTATCGACCAAAAACTGAAGCTGCAACATTCACAAGTACTTCATTGATCAAACCATACAAGCCACGTGGGCCTGATGGGTTACCGCCAAGGCTACCAAAACAAAACCCTGAAATTAAACATGAATTCTTATATACTGACTCATGTGAATATTTACCCAAACCAGAGTTCACATTGGAAGACTTTTTATTGGATCATAATGAAATTAAAATGATGCCAAAGAAACAAATACACCATGCCATGTTATCCAAGCAGAATTTTAAAAAGTTGACAACTTTATTTGCCACGTTCAATAAATTACCTAGACAAGAAAAAGTTAACACATTGGAACTGAAAAGTAAGTATAAAGACATAATTATATACTGTATATCTATAATAAACAAATAACTATATAAAGCCTGGGCCAACAGGGTCATTTGCATATATTAAAATGTATATGGCGATTTGCATAATTTTCACACTATCGTTTCATTTTATGTTGTTGCCCACAAAACTCATGTAACATATAGTCACAGTATTACTTTTTGCATAAAAATCTTATAAAACCATGAAAACTTTGTTGTTTGATGTTTGATACATTTAACTTTGGTTTCTATGAGAAAAAGACTGAAAATATTCTTCGGTGACGTATAGTGAAAAATTATAAGATGGGTAATCCTGATTGTCATAAATTATAAGATGGGTAATCCTGATTGTCATAAATTATAAGATGGGTAATCCTGATTGTCATAAATTATAAGATGGGTAATCCTGATTGTCATAAATTATAAGAAGGGTAATCCTGATTGTCATAAATTATAAGATGGGTAATCCTGATTGTCATAAATTATAAGATGGGTAATCCTGATTGTCATAAATTATAAGATGGGTAATCCTGATTGTCATAAATTATAAGATGGGTAATCCTGATTGTCATAAATTATAAGATGGGTAATCCTGATTGTCATAAATTATAAGATGGGTAATCCTGATTGTCATAAATTATAAGATGGGTAATCCTGATTGTCATAAATTATAAGATGGGTAATCCTGATTGTCATAAATTATAAGATGGGTAATCCTGATTGTCATAAATTATAAGATGGGTAATCCTGATTGTCATAAATTATAAGATGGGTAATCCTGATTGTCATAAATTATAAGATGGGTAATCCTGATTGTCATAAATTATAAGATGGGTAATCCTGATTGTCATAAATTATTAGGAGTTTCTGAAGAATACTATTTATTTTCCATGAAATAATGCTTTTTTATGGAATCTTATTGAAATTGTTTCAAAAATGTCAATTTCTGGCATTTTGTCGCATAATTTTTTATAAAACCATGATTTGTACCTAGTTAAAACACTATAAATGTTTTGGCATTTATCCAAATCTATAATCAGGTAACACATCAAAACAAAATATCGTTAGAAAATTGTCATCTTATTTAATAAGTCAAAATACCCGCAAACATTCTCAAGATGGGTATAACAGTTTATTTATTTATGGTTGACTGGCAGCCATTTTGACCACAGTGTTTTGAGTATATGCCTACTATTGTGATAGCAAACATAGTGTAAATGATATACATAATTCCAGTGTTACAAATATTTTGTTATATTCTGAACTGAACTTGTTACAAATACTGATAAGATAAATGGCATAGATACTAAATGTGTTTTATCTATAACTGTTATGTTAATTAATTGTGTCACATGAGACTTGAGTGAATACATAAAATATCATGAGTCAGTGAATCCAAATTAGATGAAAATGATATATCCACAAATCTATCATTAAAGAATTTCTTTTATTCAAATATATAGCTGATAGTATTCCTAAAGCAACACAACGTGTACCTCAGAGACAGCTTTTGATTGAAATGACATATATATTAAAACAGCATATGAAAGATATAATGGTTTATGATATGCATGGATTGATGCCAGCTGATCCAATATTACCGTAAGTTCTTCATTTTTCAAAGTTTAAAATTTATGATACTCTAATACTGTAAAACCATTTATTTTCACTGGCTTTTCATTATTTTGATGTTTTGAGCAGGGGAACATTGAGTTATGTTGTAATTTTATATGAGACCACAAATCAAAGTTTGTTCAAATATTGTGACATGAAAAAGGTTTTATGTTATTTCACAGTTAATTTTACTCATCAGCGAACATCAGTGAATAATTACAGTAGTTCATATTAGAGATCTCGGCATATGTCAAGACTCAGGACCGAGTCGACGCGTGCCGAAACATGTGTGTGAACGGTCAGGCCGGAAAAAAATATATCTTAGTCATGATAGATGCTTGAGAATGAAATTCGGCACATGTTGAGATTTGCTGTCTGAAGGCACGGCACAAACTGAAATCACGCCCTCAGTGATGAATTTAAGAGAACATATACTAGTATGACATGACAATGGAGGCCGCTAGAGATGGTCGGATGCTGTAGTAATAAATGAATAAAAAAGCAAACCTTTGTCAAGCGCCACATATTTATGTAATACTACAAGCATTTTTTTACTCGCAATGCTACATCAATGAGAAAAAAATAATTGATTTTCGAATCTACATGTGTACGATGACTCATGATAAAAACTTTGACAGCAAATAGATATACTTTCAATATAGCAATTATTATTATTGTCATCATATGCATATCATTTTTCATGTTTGGGTCAAATAACAGATCGAGAAATGGGGGCATGATTTCGGCACGAGCAAAGTGGGAACAAGGTGGGTCTTGACTATTAACGTGAATGCTACTGTTGTAATCCCTCTACAAACACAAAAGATTACACATTTTGGCCTGGGCCGAATTCTCTTACCGTGAACGTAGCAAGTATGTCATTTACTCCTTTGTTTAGAATTTTTGATTGACACAATCAGATTAAAAAACAATAGCTATGTTTTAAAAGGGATTCCTTTCATCTATACAGAGCACCTTGTTACCAGCATTAATTTTGAATGTGTAATAATGTCAACTACATAAGCAACAATGCTTTCCAAGAAGTGAGAGTTTGGCTGATATGTATATCCACTTGTCAATGAAAATATAATGTTTGAAGGCTGATAATAAATCTATCTTTACCGATAGAATTGATTACCCAGACCGAGAGGCTTTATTTACTTCACCAAATCCTAAATACTTCCAAGGATCAAGAAGAAGTCAGTCTCCATTTTGTGAGTATAAAAAATACAACACTTTATGACTGAATTACAATGGTTGTTATCATCGCTTACTTTTCCTCTCATTGAGTGTTGTAATTAATTTTGTCTGTATATTTGGGTTTAATTTCAGTTGAAGAGGATCAATCCAATATGATTACTCCATCTGAATTGGCGATATTAGATTCTTTGGTGAATGGTGGCAAAGCATTAAGTCTCAAAGTGAGTAGAAAATAATGTTTTCCATTGCTTAGCTCCACTGTCATCATAGATAACAGAGCAGAGCTCTTCATATAGGTCTGTTGTCATTTGTCTGTCCATCGTCCGTCAACAATTGCTTTTTCAACTTCTTCTTGAAAACTACCAGCTCAATTGCTTTGATACTTAGGATGTAGGTGTGCTGAGTGGATTTGTATTAGATTTGTTCATTTTGTGATGATATCTTCAATTGTCTATTTTTGTCATTTTTGGTAAAATATGCTATTTTCAACTTCTTCGTGAAAACCACCAGTTCAATTGTCTTTATACTTGGTATGTAGGTATCTTGGATAAACCTCTGTTAGATTTGTTCACTTTATGACAAAACTTTCAATTCTCTATTTTTGGCAAATATTTTTCTAATTTTCGGTAAATGGTCTTGTAAGACAGCAGAGCTATTTTGGCCGTCAGGTTGCTTGTTTAACATTATACATGTATCCAATATTAACATTGTAGACTTCAGTGGTGTCAGGACCATTCTAAACAAAAATAGACTTCAGTGGTGTCAAGACCATTCTAAACAAAAATATACTTCAGTGGTGTCAAGACCATTCTAAACAAAAATAGACTTCAGTGGTGTCAAGTCCATTCTAAACAAAAATAGACTTCAGTGGTGTCAAGACCATTCTAAACAAAAATAGACTTCAGTGGTGTCAAGACCATTCTTAACAAAAATAGACTTCAGTGGTGTCAAGACCATTCTTAACAAAAATAGACTTCAGTGGTGTCAAGACCATTCTTAACAAAAATAGACTTCAGTGGTGTCAAGACCATTCTAAACAAAAATAGACTTCAGTGGTGTCAAGACCATTCTAAACAAAAATAGACTTCAGTGGTGTCAAGACCATTCTAAACAAAAATAGACTTCAGTGGTGTCAAGACCATTCTAAACAAAAATATACTTCAGTGGTGTCAAGACCATTCTAAACAAAAATATACTTCAGTGGTGTCAAGACCATTCTAAACAAAAATAGACTTCAGTGGTGTCAAGACCAATCTAAACAAAAATAGACTTCAGTGGTGTCAAGACCATTCTAAACAAAAATAGACTTCAGTGGTGTCAAGACCATTCTAAACAAAAATAGACTTCAGTGGTGTCAAGACCATTCTAAACAAAAATAGACTTCAGTGGTGTCAAGACCATTCTAAACACAAATAGACTTCAGTGGTGTCAAGACCATTCTAAACAAAAATAGACTTCAGTGGTGTCAAGACCATTCTAAACAAAAATAGACTTCAGTGGTGTCAAGACCATTCTAAACAAAAATAGACTTCAGTGGTGTCAAGACCATTCTTAACAAAAATAGACTTCAGTGGTGTCAAGACCATTCTTAACAAAAATAGACTTCAGTGGTGTCAAGACCATTGTAAACAAAAATAGACTTCAGTGGTGTCAAGACCATTCTAAACAAAAATAGATTTCAGTGGTGTCAAGACCATTCTAAACAAAAATAGACTTCAGTGGTGTCAAGACCATTCTAAACAAAAATAGACTTCAGTGGTGTCAAGACCATTCTAAACAAAAATAGACTTCAGTGGTGTCAAGACCATTCTAAACAAAAATAGACTTCAGTGGTGTCAAGACCATTCTAAACAAAAATAGACTTCAGTGGTGTCAAGACCATTCTAAATAAAAATAGACTTCAGTGGTGTCAAGACCATTCTAAACAAAAATAGACTTCAGTGGTGTCAAGACCATTCTAAACAAAAATAGACTTCAGTGGTGTCAAGACCATTCTAAACAAAAGTAGACTTCAGGACTTCAGTGGTGTCAAGACCATTCTTAACAAAAATAGTCTTCAGTGGTGTCAAGACCATTCCAAACAAAAATAGACTTCAGTGGTGTCAAGACCATTCTAAACAAAAATAGACTTCAGTGGTGTCAAGACCATTCTAAACAAAAATAGACTTCAGTGGTGTCAAGACCATTCTAAACAAAAATAGACTTCAGTGGTGTCAAGACCATTCTTAACAAAAATAGACTTCAGTGGTGTCAAGACCATTCTAAACAAAAATAGACTTCAGTGGTGTCAAGACCATTCTAAACAAAAATAGACTTCAGGACTTCAGTGGTGTCAAGACCATTCTTAACAAAAATAGTCTTCAGTGGTGTCAAGACCATTCCAAACAAAAATAGACTTCAGTGGTGTCAAGACCATTCTAAACAAAAATATACTTCAGTGGTGTCAAGACCATTCTAAACAAAAATAGACTTCAGTGGTGTCAAGACCATTCTAAACAAAAATAGACTTCAGTGGTGTCAAGACCATTCTAAACAAAAATAGACTTCAGTGGTGTCAAGACCATTCTAAACAAAAATATACTTCAGTGGTGTCAAGACCATTCTAAACAAAAATAGACTTCAGTGGTGTCAAGACCATTCTAAACAAAAATAGACTTCAGTGGTGTCAAGACCATTCTAAACAAAAATAGACTTCAGTGGTGTCAAGACCATTCTAAACAAAAATAGACTTCAGTGGTGTCAAGACCATTCTAAACAAAAATAGACTTCAGTGGTGTCAAGACCATTCTAAACAAAAATATACTTCAGTGGTGTCAAGACCATTCTAAACAAAAATATACTTCAGTGGTGTCAAGACCATTCTAAACAAAAATAGACTTCAGTGGTGTCAAGACCATTCTAAACAAAAATAGACTTCAGTGGTGTCAAGACCATTCTAAACAAAAATAGACTTCAGTGGTGTCAAGACCATTCTAAACAAAAATAGACTTCAGTGGTGTCAAGACCATTCTAAACAAAAATAGACTTCAGTGGTGTCAAGACCATTCTAAACAAAAATAGACTTCAGTGGTGTCAAGACCATTCTAAACAAAAATAGACTTCAGTGGTGTCAAGACCATTCTAAACAAAAATAGACTTCAGTGGTGTCAAGACCATTCTAAACAAAAATAGACTTCAGTGGTGTCAAGACCATTCTAAACAAAAATAGACTTCAGTGGTGTCAAGACCATTCTAAGCACGAATAGACTTCAGTGGTGTCAAGACCATTCTAAACAAAAATAGACTTCAGTGGTGTCAAGACCATTCTAAACAAAAATAGACTTCAGTGGTGTCAAGACCATTCTAAACAAAAATAGACTTCAGTGGTGTCAAGACCATTCTAAACAAAAATAGACTTCAGTGGTGTCAAGACCATTCTAAACAAAAATAGACTTCAGTGGTGTCAAGACCATTCTAAACAAAAATAGACTTCAGTGGTGTCAAGACCATTCTAAACAAAAATAGTCTTCAGTGGTGTCAAGACCATTCTAAACAAAAATAGACTTCAGTGGTGTCAAGACCATTCTTAACAAAAATAGACTTCAGTGATGTCAAGACCATTCTAAACAAAAATAGACTTCAGTGGTGTCAAGACCATTCTTAACAAAAATAGACTTCAGTGGTGTCAAGACCATTCTAAACAAAAATAGACTTCAGTGGTGTCAAGACCATTCTTAACAAAAATAGACTTCAGTGGTGTCAAGACCATTCTAAACAAAAGTAGACTTCAGTGGTGTCAAGACCATTCTAAACAAAAATAGACTTCAGTGGTGTCAAGACCATTCTAAACAAAAAATAGACTTCAGTGGTGTCAAGACCATTCTAAACAAAAATAGTCTTCAGTGGTGTCAAGACCATTCTAAACAAAAATAGACTTCAGTGGTGTCAAGACCATTCTTAACAAAAATAGACTTCAGTGGTGTCAAGACCATTCTTAACAAAAATAGACTTCAGTGGTGTCAAGACCATTCTAAACAAAAATAGACTTCAGTGGTGTCAAGACCATTCTAAACAAAAATAGACTTCAGGACTTCAGTGGTGTCAAGACCATTCTTAACAAAAATAGTCTTCAGTGGTGTCAAGACCATTCCAAACAAAAATAGACTTCAGTGGTGTCAAGACCATTCTAAACAAAAATATACTTCAGTGGTGTCAAGACCATTCTAAACAAAAATAGACTTCAGTGGTGTCAAGACCATTCTAAACAAAAATAGACTTCAGTGGTGTCAAGACCATTCTAAACAAAAATAGACTTCAGTGGTGTCAAGACCATTCTAAACAAAAATAGACTTCAGTGGTGTCAAGACCATTCTAAACAAAAATAGACTTCAGTGGTGTCAAGACCATTCTAAACAAAAATAGACTTCAGTGGTGTCAAGACCATTCTAAACAAAAATAGACTTCAGTGGTGTCAAGACCATTCTAAACAAAAATAGACTTCAGTGGTGTCAAGACCATTCTAAACAAAAATAGACTTCAGTGGTGTCAAGACCATTCTAAACAAAAATAGACTTCAGTGGTGTCAAGACCATTCTAAACAAAAATAGACTTCAGGACTTCAGTGGTGTCAAGACCATTCTTAACAAAAATAGTCTTCAGTGGTGTCAAGACCATTCTAAACAAAAATAGACTTCAGTGGTGTCAAGACCATTCTAAACAAAAATAGACTTCAGTGGTGTCAAGACCATTCTTAACAAAAATAGACTTCAGTGGTGTCAAGACCATTCTAAACAAAAATAGACTTCAGTGGTGTCAAGACCATTCTAAACAAAAATAGACTTCAGTGGTGTCAAGACCATTCTTAACAAAAATAGACTTCAGTGGTGTCAAGACCATTCTTAACAAAAATAGACTTCAGTGGTGTCAAGACCATTCTAAACAAAAATAGACTTCAGTGGTGTCAAGACCATTCTTAACAAAAATAGTCTTCAGTGGTGTCAAGACCATTCTAAACAAAAATAGACTTCAGTGGTGTCAAGACCATTCTAAACAAAAATAGACTTCAGTGGTGTCAAGACCATTCTTAACAAAAATAGACTTCAGTGGTGTCAAGACCATTCTTAACAAAAATAGACTTCAGTGGTGTCAAGACCATTCTTAACAAAAATAGACTTCAGTGGTGTCAAGACCATTCTAAACAAAAATAGACTTCAGTGGTGTCAAGACCATTCTAAACAACATGAGTAAAGCTGACACATGAAACTGAGTATCGTGTTGTAACAAATTATGGGGAAATATTTAATATAAAAAATTGAATTCAAATTTCACAGTTTTTTCCCAGTACAATATACTAGTATTTGTTTAGAGAAAAACTGTCTAAAAGTTTTGGAATGATTTTATAGGAATTTAGATATATGGTGAGAACTTGTTATCATAGGAACCAATGATAAATGATAATTTTCATGGAGTTTGTGTGAAAAATACATGTAGTTTGGTCACCATATATTTTTAAACATTTGTATATGGGATTTGTTAACAATAGTATAAAAATAAAACCATAGTGTAAACGTAAATGAAATCCATCATATGTTTTAGTGGTAACCAACTATGTGCTGCATTACTACCAGTAGTTAGTGATTCAAAATTGCTAGTTAATTATTAATTATTGCTAGTCACTGATTGCTATTTAAATGATTACATATTATTTTAGCTGGTATTATTATTATTATCATTATTATTATTATTATTATTATTATTTAGGCTCACTTTATTGAAGAGTTACCAGATGTTTCAGTTCTTTATAATACTCTGCTGTATCTTAATTTATCATTTAATGATTTAAGGGTAAGTTCATTTGATATATTTCTATTACACTAAACTACCAATGATATTAATATGATGTAGTGTTCATATCCCTGCAAATACATTAATCTCATTTTTGCCCACATCTTGACAATTGGTCACAATTTAGTGCATTCTGTCCATTTGCCGTGTAATCTCATAGTCCTAGATAGGAGTCATAGATTTGCCGTGTAATCTCATAGTCCTAGATAGGAGTCATAGATTTGCCGTGTAATCTCATAGTCCTAGATAGGAGTCATAGATTTGCTGTGTAATCTCACAGTCCTAGATAGGAGTCATAGATTTGCCGTGTAATCTCATAGTCCTAGATAGGATTCATAGATTTGCCGTGTAATCTCACAGTCCTAGATAGGAGTCATAGATTTGCCGTGTAATCTCATAGTCCTAGATAGGAGTCATAGATTTGCCGTGTAATCTCACAGTCCTAGATAGGAGTCATAGATTTGCCATGTAATCTCACAGTCCTAGATAGGAGTCATAGATTTGCCGTGTAATCTCAGTCCTAGATAGGAGTCATAGATTTGCCGTGTAATCTCATAGTCCTAGATAGGAGTCATAGATTTGCCGTGTAATCTCACAGTCCTAGATAGGAGTCATAGATTTGCCGTGTAATCTCACAGTCCTAGATAGGAGTCATAGATTTGCCGTGTAATCTCATAGTCCTAGATAGGAGTCATAGATTTGCCGTGTAATCTCACAGTCCTAGATAGGAGTCATAGATTTGCCGTGTAATCTCACAGTCCTAGATAGGAGTCATAGATTTGCCGTGTAATCTCACAGTCCTAGATAGGAGTCATAGATTTGCCGTGTAATCTCACAGTCCTAGATAGGAGTCATAGATTTGCCGTGTAATCTCATAGTCCTAGATAGGAGTCATAGATTTGCCGTGTAATCTCACAGTCCTAGATAGGAGTCATAGATTTGCCGTGTAATCTCACAGTCCTAGATAGGAGTCATAGATTTGCCGTGTAATCTCACAGTCCTAGATAGGAGTCATAGATTTGCCGTGTAATCTCACAGTCCTAGATAGGAGTCATAGATTTGCCGTGTAATCTCACAGTCCTAGATAGGAGTCATAGATTTGCCGTGTAATCTCACAGTCTTAGATAGGAGTCATAGATTTGCCGTGTAATCTCACAGTCCTAGATAGGAGTCATAGATTTGCCGTGTAATCTCAGTCCTAGATAGGAGTCATAGATTTGCCGTGTAATCTCATAGTCCTAGATAGGAGTCATAGATTTGCCGTGTAATCTCACAGTCCTAGATAGGAGTCATAGATTTGCCGTGTAATCTCACAGTCCTAGATAGGAGTCATAGATTTGCCGTGTAATCTCATAGTCCTAGATAGGAGTCATAGATTTGCCGTGTAATCTCACAGTCCTAGATAGGAGTCATAGATTTGCCGTGTAATCTCACAGTCCTAGATAGGAGTCATAGATTTGCCGTGTAATCTCACAGTCCTAGATAGGAGTCATAGATTTGCCGTGTAATCTCACAGTCCTAGATAGGAGTCATAGATTTGCCGTGTAATCTCAGTCCTAGATAGGAGTCATAGATTTGCCGTGTAATCTCATAGTCCTAGATAGGAGTCATAGATTTGCCGTGTAATCTCACAGTCCTAGATAGGAGTCATAGATTTGCCGTGTAATCTCACAGTCCTAGATAGGAGTCATAGATTTGCCGTGTAATCTCACAGTCCTAGATAGGAGTCATAGATTTGCCGTGTAATCTCACAGTCCTAGATAGGAGTCATAGATTTGCCGTGTAATCTCACAGTCCTAGATAGGAGTCATAGATTTGCCGTGTAATCTCACAGTCCTAGATAGGAGTCATAGATTTGCCGTGTAATCTCACAGTCTTAGATAGGAGTCATAGATTTGTCGTGTAATCTCATAGTCCTAGATAGGAGTCATAGATTTGCCGTGTAATCTCACAGTCCTAGATAGGAGTCATAGATTTGCCGTGTAATCTCACAGTCCTAGATAGGAGTCATAGATTTGCCGTGTAATCTCACAGTCTTAGATAGGAGTCATAGATTTGCCGTGTAATCTCACAGTCCTAGATAGGAGTCATAGATTTGCCGTGTAATCTCACAGTCCTAGATAGGAGTCATAGATTTGCCGTGTAATCTCATAGTCCTAGATAGGAGTCATAGATTTGCCGTGTAATCTCATAGTCCTAGATAGGAGTCATAGATTTGCCGTGTAATCTCATAGTCCTAGATAGGAGTCATAGATTTGCCGTGTAATCTCAGTCCTAGATAGGAGTCATAGATTTGCCGTGTAATCTCAGTCCTAGATAGGAGTCATAGATTTGCCGTGTAATCTCATAGTCCTAGATAGGAGTCATAGATTTGCCGTGTAATCTCATAGTCCTAGATAGGAGTCATAGATTTGCCGTGTAATCTCATAGTCCTAGATAGGAGTCATAGATTTGCCGTGTAATCTCATAGTCCTAGATAGGAGTCATAGATTTGCCGTGTAATCTCACAGTCCTAGATAGGAGTCATAGATTTGCCGTGTAATCTCATAGTCCTAGATAGGAGTCATAGATTTGCCGTGTAATCTCAGTCCTAGATAGGAGTCATAGTGTGTTACCTGTCTTCAGTGCACAAAATGTGAAAACATCACAGTATCCTTGTTACAATGGGTAGTGGATTGATGATGACTAGTGGTTGGTGCTCCGTGGTCAGCAATCCAATTTGTTCCTTTCATCAGTTACCTATTCAAGAATTATTTGGACTGCTCTCATTTGCAGGTCTTGTAGTAGAATTGCCTGATTTTCAACATGTGATATTAGATTCACCTGATTTCTCTCAATTATTAACCCCTATCTGGACATGTAATGTAAAAGTACATGCATGGGGCTGGCAGGATAAATCACTTACTCATTATTGAAAAGCAATATTCTGTATCATTCTAACATGAAAACCTGTGTTTATAAATTTCAATGAAATCATTAAACAAACTTGATATCAAAATATGAAAACAAAATGCATGTCCATAATTCTAAATGAGATAAACTAATAATGCATATCTTTATCAATGAAAAATGTCAGTGTGACTCTAGTATAAGATCAAATACAATATAATGTGTGTTTGCTACCAGTGATGCTATGGAGCAGATTACAGATCAAGCTGAATTCATAATTTTGCACTATTGAACATGTCACGCAATGCATTATGGGTGACATTCTCCCATTGTATAGCATGGAAAACTATTATCACCCTGAAAACTCACTAAAATATATGTCAATTATTTGAAATTATTTCACAAGATTAGGATTTGTGTTCATTATATCAAACAACTTCTTCATTCGATGTCACTGAGCACAATTTTGAGGTAAGAAGTGTAAAAATGTCAGTTTGTATTTCCAAAAATTCCCAAATTCCGTATTTTTATGAACCCATTAAAGTGAAAATATGGTGAGCATGACAGTTGAAACTTTATGATGAATGTGTATATGGATAAGCTACCCCAAATGACCTTTTGTTTGTTTGATTTTTTTTTTTCTTTTGGTTTGTATTTTATTGTGTCTTAAATGTTATGTGTTATTTATTTGATAAAATCTGAACAAAATTTCACTATGATTATCATTTTTCTTAGGTTTTCCCAGCTGAGATACTAAATATGCGTAATCTAGAGGTATTAAAATTAAGAAATAACCCAATTAAAGAAATACCACATGACATCTATAAACTAAAACAGTTAAATACATTAGTAATATCTTACAATCAGATATCTTCGCTTCCAATGAGGTAAGTAGCTCACTAACTCTTGTATATAATATTTAGTAAAGACCTCCATAAACTAAATAAAGAGTGACTTTGATGCTTGCTGTAGACAGGTTTCAGTACAATACTATATTCTTGTCTAAATTGTACGATTGGTCTTAATGCATATATTTGTTATTGTTTGCAGTTTATATACATTACCATTGGTCTTTCTTGATGTATCTTATAATAAAATCAAATATTTACCAAATGAAATAAAACAACTACAGTAAGTATACAATATATATTTCACACATTATACTCTCCTATTGTGATTTATTTGCTGGATTTCCACTGGCCCATCTATTGCCTTTGTATTTAGAGGCAACATCAGAGTTTTAAGGTTGAATGAAAAACTTGAATATATTTTATTTGTTTGAAACATTAAAAATTTGACCATGTCCATGAGTCTGCTATGTCTTTCTTTTCTTGATCCTCAAGTGTTATTAGACAAACAATTGTTTAGTCATATTAACCATTAGGGGGACGGGATATATGATTTGATAAGGGATTTCATTCATTTATAAGCCAATTATAGTCTTATAGTTAGGTAATAGTTTTATGATATAAGGTTACTGAATTTATTTTCTTTTAGCTACATAAGAGAATTGAATCTAGAAGGTAATCAGCTGGCTGCTTTACCAAGTAATGCGCTCAAGTTCAGATATCTTCGTTATCTCAAAGTCAAGAACAATTTCATGCATCCTCTCTTTTGGAAAGAGAACAGCACAAACCAACCACAGGTGTGTCTCTACAGACTGCCCTTCTCTGCTGTCACCATGTATATAACTCTTTTGAACTAATATTTACTGTAGTCCTTCATTGCTATGGAACGAGTGCAATGCACAGCATCTAAACAATACTGTCAGTATTTGCATTCCTTTCCACATTGCAGTAAGATCACTGTTACTATGTGGATAATCATGTTTATTTTCAAAAAGAACTGCTGTATGTGAAGGGTAAAATGATTTTAGTTTTGTCAATATAATTGTATTGCCAAGTGCATGCAGCACACATTGAGAAAGCAGCAGTTGGAAGAAGGAAAGACTGGGTATTACTGTAAGGTCATCATCTGTTGTAGTAACTATGGAAACAATTATTTGGAACTTGCCTCAGGATACTACTGCATAGCACACATTGTATTTTCAGTAGTATCACAATTGCTTATCATGGTCAATAGAATTTGATTTGTTTTTCTATCCTTTAACAGCGTTTGTCTGACATGGCTGCTTTGATAGTAAAACAACGGCGTATAAATGAGACACATCAACGTGTGATTCCTGACAATATTAACCATATTCTAAACAGGTAATGTAACATAATACACTGTGCAGTACTATAACACAGTAAAATGATTGACAACTCATGTTGCATTGGTACAGAGAATTATAACCAGTATTTTACAATGATGCTGTTGTTTGTGTCAACCAGGACTCAAATTTCAAAATTATTTACTTATATCAATTTATTATAATCTACAGAGACAGTTTATAAACGTATTTTATACATTTTTTGTTTCCAGTCAGTCAGTGTGTGATTGTTGCAAGGGACCTATGTATGGCAGTGGGTTACGTCAAATTCGTCCTTGCAGTAAAGCATTTGGGATACGCAATCTACCGTTCTACTTCATGTCATGTTCACCGTATTGTAGCAGTCTTTTCATGAAGAGTACAGAGTCTTTGTCAGAGTTATTGTATGAAGATGAAAGTGAAGAAGATATTGCAAAATAAATGAATACTATATACTGTATTATAAAAACCACTATGAAATCAATGTATTCATACCATGCATGTATATCTGGTGGTTGCAGTGATGAATCAAAGCTGAATGATGTATCTTAACATATATATTATTTACAATTGATATTCAACATCAAATAACAATACAAGTGGTGCAGACAAAATGCTGTTTTTTCATTGTGAAAATGTGTTATTTTGAATTGTATTTTGAGAAAAAATAACTAAATGAATAAAATATACAGAATCTTTGCAACAAATACTATTCTGTGCTTTATTTTTATTTTTGAGTGAATTAATCTGGATGAGCAGTCACTTTCATTTGTATATTTTGTCATCAACTTACACTTTATCTTGGCTGCTATATATAATGACCTATGAGGTCATGAACTTGAATTTGTCTCTTGTCATATATATATACATCCTGACCTTTATGAGGTCACACACTTGAACCTGTATCTTGTCATACAATATGACCTATATGAGGTCACACACTTGAACCTGTATCTTGTCATACACTATGACCTCTATGAGGTTACAAACTTGAACCTGTATCTTGTCATACACTATGAACTCTATGAGGTCACAAACTTGAATCTGTATCTTGTCAAACACTATGACCTCTATGAGGTCACAAACTTGAACCTGTATCTTGTCATACACTATGACCTCTATGAGGTCACAAACTTGAACCTGTATCTTGTCATACACTATGACCTCTATGAGGTTACAAACTTGAACCTGTATCTTGTCATACACTATGAACTCTATGAGGTCACAAACTTGAATCTGTATCTTGTCAAACACTATGACCTCTATGAGGTCACAAACTTGAACCTGTATCTTGTCATACACTATGACCTCTATGAGGTCACAAACTTGAACCTGTATCTTGTCATACACTATGACCTCTATGAGGTCACAAACTTGAATCTGTATCTTGTCATACACTATGACCTCCACGAGGTCACAAACTTGAACCTGTATCTTGTCATACACTATGACCTCTATGAGGTTACAAACTTGAACCTGTATCTTGTCATACACTATGAACTCTATGAGGTCACAAACTTGAATCTGTATCTTGTCAAACACTATGACCTCTATGAGGTCACAAACTTGAACCTGTATCTTGTCATACACTATGACCTCTATGAGGTCACAAACTTGAACCTGTATCTTGTCATACACTATGACCTCTATGAGGTCACAAACTTGAATCTGTATCTTGTCATACACTATGACCTCCACGAGGTCACAAACTTGAACCTGTATCTTGTCATACACTATGACCTCTATGAGGTCACAAACTTGAACCTGTATCTTGTCATACACTATGACCTCTATGAAGTCACAAACTTGAACCTGTATCTTGTCATACACTATGACCTCTATGAAGTCACAAACTTGAACCTGTATCTTGTCATACACTATGACCTCTATGAAGTCACAAACTTGAACCTGTATCTTGTCATACACTATGGCCTCTATGAAGTCACAAACTTGAACCTGTATCTTGTCATACACTATGACCTCTATGAAGTCATGTATTTGCACCTGTATCTTGTCATACACTATGACCTCTATGAAGTCATGTATTTGCACCTGTATCTTGTCATATATACATACTGGTCTCTAAGAATACATACTAAACCCAGAGAGGTCGTACTTGCATGAATTTGTTTCTGTATCATGTCATTTATATATATATACGGACCTTTATGAGGTCATGAACTTGTACTTATGTTGTCACATATATCTGTGAATATCTCTGAGGTGACAAACTCACACCTGTCTATATACCTACCTGTACACAATATATCATCATGTACAAAAACAACATTTACACACGTGTTTGAGACACGAATGTGTATCAAGTGCGATGATGTGCTGTTATTTTATTTCCAGGTTGTAATGTATGTACACAGTGTGAATCTTATAGATGCTCAATGCAGTTTCACAAATAGATTGAGAAATTCTCATATTTGATGCCATGGGAGAATATTCTCTTATATTTTATAAGCAATAATAAAAATAATCGTTGAGTCGGATTTGAGAGAATACTATGTTTATATTACGAAGCGGACACACAGGATCGGGGTAATGTAAAGGTTGTAAAGCAAATTTTCTGCAAATGAACTGATAATGTGTTACCGACCAATATTCAAGTGTTAATTATATGCAGCACGCATGCATGTTTTCTCATCTTAAAAATGCTTCCTACTCCGAAGAGCACGCGACGTAGAGCCATGCTTATATAGAGATTTATATTTTATCGCCGATATAGAGGGGTAATAAAACGTTGCATATAGAGGGGTTACGTGACACAAACATAATATACGATTATAGTTCTAAGAATAATATTAAACATTCACAGCGCCTGTCTTAATGACCATACTCGAGTATATACGAATGTTTTCTAAAAACTTTTTCGTTTTGCACAGGAATGCATGTTACCATGTAAATGAATCTCCAAAAAAAACGTTTTTTGAGATATAAAACGAAATTTCTTCAACTAGTGGTGATCATGCGCTCTGTCATTCACCCGTCGTAAAAGTAAAACTGTATCGAGTATTTTTTTTATTTAAAACATCTTTCTAACTGTAATATTGAAAATGAGTCCAACCGTTAACAACGTTGAGGGGACGTCAACCGGATGTTGTATTATGGACGCTTATACATCAAGAAATATTGTATTTCATTCACTAATAAGAAATCCCTGACACAATTTCCCATCTCATTTAACAACCTATTGGTAATGAATCTTCTGACAATGCATATCCCTCTGACATACCCCGCAAGTGAAAGCTATCACAATAATATACCATAATGTCTTTGTTGCACAATCCCTTAAGTTCTCTTTCGTTTCATATTTATTGCAACCTAAGTTAAACCGAACATATAAACACAAAGTGAATAAATGATAAAACTATTTAAAATGTCGAGTCGATGTTATAAATAGTATTAAAAACACAAAAGGTGTCCATGTGTCATTTCCATCACATAAATTAAACGAACACTTGTACAACGATTTCAGACAAAATGTAAATACAATTATTGGTAGAATTAAGTGGAAAATACAAATCCCGAATGTCTACTGATTCAAAGACACTAGAAAATACAGTGTCTTTGACTGATTAATGTAAAGATTGTAGGTCAACTTCATTATTTTCAGCACGAATAGCCGTAGCTACAAGATATTGTTGATACATATTCATGGATGGATAAATAAATAGCATTATGTTGTAAACTATTTGTAGTGTCAAGTAGATATGTTTAATTAAATCCAGCATTATATAGGATATATTGATTAATTATATTCATTTCCAAAGATAAATTGTTTACACAACGCTAACACATTTAAATTATTCTAATCAAGTGACGCACACGCCGCATGAAATTGTTGCGCTTTTGCTGACCACTTAATCATATTCAGGTAATGGTACCGGTTGGTGTACTAATTATATCTATGTAACTCATAAATGCAATTGAGCAAGATTTTCGTGATCAGAACTGTTTTCTTCAGTGAGAAATTCTTTTACTTTCACGTCGCTTTCATGTTCTTCTAATATATTTCCTAGTGATAATAAAGTCGGTCTTCTCATCATTGATTCTCGTCTCGTGAATTCATGGTGCATTTCAGCTTCTTCTTCAGGGGACATTATATCTTCATCTCCATCTGATGAGTCGGGGTCGCTTGAGTCTTGCTCTACAGACCAAAACGAATAGACTATTTATGCTAATGTAATTATGCATTAATCAATCTGTCAATGAGTTATGTATGATTGATTGATTTATCGATTGCATGTTCGCTCATAATAAAATCAGTAGAGCATCTTTACAGAGACTGATGTGGCAGTTCCCTGGCATTAAAAGTCACCTTGCTAGTGTTCATATCAATACACATTAATACGCCACAGCCACGCTCAAGTCACCGTCTAGTAATTGATGACGGGTGTCAGTAGAACAAAGTAATTGAAGTAGGTCATTCCTAATCCTGACAACCTTAAACTACATTCAGCAATCTCTCAATCTCTCCTGTCCAGTGAATAGTCTAATTGAGAGACATTTAATTGTACTTCATTTAAACTGAGAAAAAGAGGCTTGAACTCATGATATGGTAAATTACTGTGTTTTATTTTGTGTCTGTGTGTGTGCAAAGAAATGGAAGACACCTGTACAAGTACGGGTGCTGGTATATCAGAGAAGTTGAAAGTAAAAATAAACATGACCTAAATTAAAGTACATGTAGTGGTCAACAGAAATAGAAGATAGCTAAGCACAAGTGATGGTACCATAGAAGTAATTAAACCTAAAATAAATATGACCTAAATTGAAGTAGTGGTCCATAGAAATGGAGGATACCTAAGCAAATAAAAGTAATGGTATATAGAAGAAATTGAACTTAAAAATAAATAAATATGACCTAAATTGAAGTAGTGGTCTATGGAAATGGGATAAATCTAAGCAAATGCGAGTGTTCATATAGGGGAGATTAGAAACTTTTTTGCTTTAATTAATTATGTAAGGGTTCGTAGACTACATAACATCCAGTTATGGGGAAACCAGAATTGTAATTGCACATTACAGCGTATGACATGGGAGTGTGTACAAATCCTCAGCTAGCTTGTTAGAAGTGGCGAAACCTCATTGACGGTGCTGGACTTTACTTGCATGGAACGTAAACTTCAATTGACCTCACTGTGATGACGCATGCGTTTTGTATTACAGAAAAAGAACCCGAAGCATGTGCACTGCGAACCTTTAACGAGGTTATGACGTAGACATATCTCATGAATATTATTTAAACGCCGGAATCACGTATATTCGGTCTTGACCCCCACTCTGTAAAGCCTGTAAACGCTTTCTATCATACTAAACTGGTCACCAAATTTAACAACTGTTTCTGCGTTTTACACTCAAATCCACACGAGCGAAGGAAAGTCTCAATAGGTCCACGCAAAATGTAGGCTCTATCTTCTTAAAATGTCGGAATACCGATCACCATGGAAAACCTATTACATGTAAAGCTGCAACAGCTGTAAATATCGATCTTTTCCCCCCGATTTATATTTTTGATAAAACATTTCTTGTGTCATTAGTCAAAATGCGGACACTGAATGCATGACATACTGTATACGCTACATACCGACGCTGTACAATGAAAACACTGGCCGTTGGGATGCGACCAGG
Organism: Saccoglossus kowalevskii; assembly: GCF_978046115.1. Classification (NCBI taxonomy): domain Eukaryota; kingdom Metazoa; phylum Hemichordata; class Enteropneusta; family Harrimaniidae; genus Saccoglossus; species Saccoglossus kowalevskii. Next base: position 5,418,883 of record NC_140641.1, on the reverse strand, counting down.
TCTTCGGTGGTCGCCATCTACAGAAATCCAGTGTTGTCAAGGAGACTACGTTCCGAGATTACCTCATAAAATCATTGGGACCCTGGGCGAAATGTCATATACGTCACCATCTTGAGAGGCTAATCTGCTCTCTGACTTCCTCTCATTGATTATTTATGATTAATAATTTTTCTATAATAGCGTGCGTGGTGCGTCGTTATTTTCTTCGGTCCCACCTTGAAATCGATTTCAACGAAATGCTCCATGCATTGTGTCTAAAACAATGTTTCAGTACGATTTCGTTTATATTTATACAAAACATTTTCAAAATCAAAGCTATTGTCGCTTTAAATGTTAAATGCCATAGATAATGGAGAAGACATTACAAATGTATTGTATTGGAAACTGTGGTTAAACCAAAGATTTGGCAATGTACGTAAGTCGATTCATAAAAAATGTAAAACTACAGACCAAAACCCGAAAAGACAAATATGGTGGGCCGAAGTCCGTACAAATGAAAAAAATATGTATTGGAGAAATTATAAAACTTGGCTTAACCTGGAATAATAAAAGTTTCATGCATAGATAAATTTAAAATACAAAGGGCAAGATTCATAATTACATGTCTCGTGTTATCGTGAAATAAAAATAAATGGTCGACAGCAAGAAATTGATAGAGGTGAGATTTTGTAATTTATATAACGATGCAATTGATGAATAGTACAATGATTTCTTACTCAAATGTCTTGTATGGTCGACATGAGAAATAAGAATTAAATGCCCTTCCGTCATTTCACAGACTCAATCAAATACCGACTATAAAAACATAGATGTTGTCAGAAATCTTCTTCTTCATATCTCGCATTCGAACTAACAGAGAAGTTGCCAACTATATTATTTTGTATTGTCTTCATATTATAGTTATAATACCACATGTCAGGCAATTTAAAAAATCGCAGCTGTCGTGTCCACTGTATAACTCATAAAGGACTATTCTCTAACAGCGTGGAATCAGCAACAACGATGACACTACAGCTAGAACCTCTGAATCCCAGGAAGGTACCACATATATAGTACCAATGTCACACTGGTATCAGCGTAGTATACATCTTCCAATACACTATCACAATCCATACACGCAGTTACTATAAGAAGTACCATAATACAACATCTATCTTCCTAGCATACACACATTTTGTTTCACCATGGAATTATACTGTACTTTATTTTCACTTGGAATTAATTTTCGGAATTTTCGTTGAAGGGGTGTTTCAGCGAAAATAAAAACCTGTGATCAAACCGTTTTACCTGTATTTTACCTGTATCCAACTCGTCAAAAATCAATGAAAATAAACTCCAAAACACTCAACAAATCTTTTCAGTGAAAATTACCCCCACCTAAAATAAAGTATTTTACAGCAATGTACACACGAATAGACCGCGAATTGTGCCAAGCGTATCACGTCAGAAATCACGACAATGTTTGCTAAATCTTTTGAGTGTCAACATTTTCCCACAAAAATGTCGGTGCAATATTTTGCCTAATTTCACATAATGTTTCATATATCATGAACCAAATGACATAATTTCATAATGACCACAGATGAAACAAATTTTTGAAATAATATCGAGAAATTGTGTGGGTTTTATTTTTTTTGAAAGACGACAAACGTTGACATCATGGGATTTGTTAGGGTTAATGTGATTTACCTACATGTAAGTAATAACGCAGATACGTAAGTGAGCGTAAATTATATAACACCACTCTTGGTCATATGACCCATTTCCCTCATCGCGTTTTTTTTTGTCTCTATGTAGATTAGTAATCGCCAAAGTTTGTTTTAGCTTGTCAGTCACAAACACAGTAGGTATAGCTATTACAAATAAAACAACACGGCTACACGTGTAATTCACTAATTCACTGGATCAAGATGGCGACAAGTGCGCACATAGTAAACATCGCTCTTTAAACTTTTGGTAAAATTGTTGGTAACTTGGTAATTCCACGATCGTTGGGTAGCTGTTCGTTGCGTTAAAGTATCACAGTTATCACTGGTTAAACATGGAAGCTGAGAAACGAATTAGAAAAGAACTACGCGATCCGATGTATTCTTACGAAGATCTAGACAAAGAAATTGCTACAGTACAAAGGAGACAAAGAAAACGAGAAGGTAAAAAGAAGTTTTATGCCGTAGCAAGAGGCCGATCAGTTGGCATATTTAATACATGGGAGGAATGCAACAAGCAAGTTGATAAATATTCAAGTTTTCTTTTTGAGGGATTCTTCACTAGAGAAGAAGCGGAGAATTTTCTGCTTTCTTGTGATGTTGACCTCAAAACCGGCGTTAATTTGGTGTGCAGTTGCGATCACAGCGACGAGAACATTGATAGTACTATCTCCGAAAATGTTATCACTGAGACAACTGAGACAACTACTGCATCAGCACATGTACCCACCACTAATAATGTATCGCCAGATGGAGTTAAAAACACTTTTGAACAGTCACTTATGGAGAAACTAAAATCAACACCTACGAATTCTAAACAAAGCTCACCACAATCAATCATGGCGGACTACCTCAGACGCGTCCAAAAGTCAACAGAAAAACAAGATAACAGTATTAAATTATTGGAAGAAAACTGTACAGCGATCGTGGATAATAATAATGAAGAGAAGCGTAAGACTTGGACTAAACTAGAAGAAATCCAAAAGAATATCGATTACTCATCGAAAGAACGAGAGAAACTCACACAGGAAATTGACCAGACTAACAAATCAGTTACGTCATTGCTTGACGCTGTTGATGCTAAATCGTTGGCCACTCAAACAGAAATCAACATACAAATTAAAGATAGTTTGGCTAATATGCAGCACCTCACTTTACAGACTGTACAGGACATGATCATGAAATTACAGTGTGACCTAGAAGAAAAGATCTCATCGGTTACAACCAATTACGAAACAGCCATTGAAAATTTAAAAACTGAACACAAGATGGAACTACAACAAGTACGCGACGAATTACAAGAAGTAACAGTCAAATACAATAGTCCAGTCAATATGTGACATGACCTACAACAAATTGCAATAAAAATGAGACCAAGTGGGTTGTATAGCATTTTTCATGCTGTATAACATACTGAAAGTCCCATAAAATCCCAAGAGTGGATCATGTCTAAATTTGACCTCTAATTTCCTTGAAAAAAGCATTTTTTGGTAAAAAATAGTTTTTGAGATTAAATCTTATAAATCAAAGTAGTTGATAGATACTTCATAAAATAAGCACATTATACTGTCAAAGCTGCGTATCTAAACATGATTCTTATTGCTTCACATTAAAATTAAGTTAAATGTTTTTTTTAAATGGACTTTAGCTGTGACATTTGCAATTTCAACAAACTTTTCTTATGCCAGTCACGGAATTACTACGAAGGTGATGTAATTGGACTAGATCAACCTACGCTTGATAATGACTTCACTCCAAGAGACATTTCCAATTCTGCTGAATACCTCACACATATGACGTGATGTTGCGCATGCGTGCACGCGGTAATTCATAATGGCGGCGAATGCAAGCCATGTGAGCAAAGCAAACGGCGGTATGTAATAACAACACTTACTGAGTGACCATTATTCGGGCAATATCATATGTCTATTCCCTCGGGACAGACAGTCACCCACAAAACGCCTATTAGGCTGCTGTGGGTGTCTGCCCCTCAGAGAAAAATAGACATATAGTATCGACCTCATGGCCAGTCAAAAAGAAATTTTTGGCCTATTAATGTATGCATTTTAAAAACTTTCTAATGACTTGCTTCTCTTTTGATGTTAAATATAGGCAGTATTAAGAAGTAAAAACTGCTTTCAAAGACCAGAGTTTATTCAACGAACAGTAGATAGAATCTAATATTTATTGACTAAGACCTGCAGTTTATTTAGTTAAAAGTAGGTATATTCTTTAGTCAGGATTTATTATCACATGCTAAGGTATTTTGTTTTTAGTTTAATTGAATGCTTTTAGTTTTGGCACCCCTCATTACAAATGTAATTGTGTTTAATTGTTGAAAAATTCTTATCCTTAAATATACCTTTAAACAAATTCTACTGGTAGGTGAAATATTAGCAGAAATTTTAATTCAATATTACTTTTCCAATATTTCAGGATTGCAATTACTGATTTAAGGACAATAATGGATAGCTGTGCAATTTGTAGCAAGCCAGTTTCAGGAGAAAGTGACATTGTGACATTAGGTGTAAAGGGAGCAGATGGCATTAATCGAGCAAGTTCAGAACGTGGTGATGACATTTTTGTAGAGGCAGGCCAATCTGTGCACAAATCATGTCGTAAGAACTATACACGGCCATACAATATAGTAGCTGCCCAAAAAAGGGGGTCTTGCACCACTGATAACGAAATTCAACAACCCACTTTACGATCGCAGGATAAACAATTCAGCTTTAGAAGTGAATGCTTTTTCTGCGGCCACTCAGATATGTAGGGAGGAAAAAAAAGTATGAGCTTATTCAGGTTAGAACACTTGCTTTCCGTGATTCTGTAGAGAAGATATGCAGAGAGAGAAATGATGAATGGGCAAGGCAAGTACATGCAAGACTTCTTAGTATAATTGATCTTCATGCTGCTGATGCCCTGTATCATAATCAATGCAATGTTAATTTTAGAACAGGGAAAGGAATTCCACGCTGCTATGTTGTCTGTTCGGATAGTGAGCCATCTAAGAAGATTAAATTTGGTAGACCAGAAGATGTTGAAAGGTCACATGCCTTTGACCAAGTTGTCCGCTATTTTAAAGAGAATGACGAAGAACAACTCACTATACAAGATCTAACAAACAAGATGGAAGAGTTTCTTCAGGAATCAGATTACGATCCATACAGCGCATTCTACATGAAGAAGAAAATACAAGAATACTTTGGTGAAGATGTTATTTTTGCTGAACTAGATGGCCGAGCGGATATCGTGACATTACGACAAACAGCCTCACACATTCTTCACGATTTTTACTACACGCCTAAAAAAGAAGATCCAGAGATAGAAAAATTGAGACTTGTTACTGCTGCTGCAAAGATTGTGAGAAATGACATAAAAGCCTGTGTCACCAGAAATGATGTGTATCCAGGTAGCAATGAAATGTCATCCATTGAAACAGGTCTAACATTTTTACCTACATCTCTCAAGTTGCTGTTAGATACCATATTTAGTGGTAAGGACAAGAATCTAAAAATAGCGTCTATTGGACATGCAATTATGCAGGCTGCAAGACCTAGAGCTATAATTTCTCCATTGCAGATAGGACTTGCAGTGCAAATGCACCATCATTTTGGCTCTAGATTCTTGATTGACTCTTTGCATCAGCATGGGTTTTGTTCTTCGTATGCATAAGTTCAAAATTATGAACGCAGTGCAGCACTTGTTAAGGGTGTAAGTATTCCTGGTTTTGTTCCAGGACAGTTTGGACAATATGTCGCAGATAATGTTGACCACAACATAAGAACCATTGATGGGAAGAACACATTCCATGGAATGGGAGTAATTGCAGCAATTACTCCACGTAGTGCAAATATAGAATTTCATGTCCCAAGAAACCAAAGTGTTACTTCAGAAGAAATAGCAGCTGTTGGACGTATCAATATTCATTTTTATAAACAACCAAATGAGAGTTTTAGAGGGCCCTTGGTTTACAGTGAGTTACCCTGCCTGGAAATGACAGATCTAACAGCCGAGGTTGATGTTTTGTGGAAAGCATCCTGGTTACTTAAGCCTGAGAGGCCAGGCTGGTCAGGTATTATGCAAATGATCCACCAAAGCAATCACCCTGGGAAGTCTTCTGTTGTTTTTCTACCGATGATAGACATGAACCCAAGTGATGTATCATGTGTTTACTCAACATTGTGCTTTGTGGCATCACATGCAAGGAAGTATGATATAACGCCTGTTCTGACTTTTGACCAACCACTCTGGTGGAAAGCCATGTGCATTCTGCATGATGAACCAACCGAAAGTGATATCCGAAGATTGGTATTGAGACTTGGGCCATTTCACACTGAGATGAGCTTTCTTGGCTGTATTGGCCACCTAATGAAAGGATCTGGCCTTGTAGAAGTTTTGGAGTTAGTGTACGCAGATAATGCTGTAAGCCATATGATCAGTGGAAAAGCAGTTTCGCGTGCAGTTCGTGGTCATCTTCTGGTTCTGTCTGCATTGTATGCATTGTTAATGTCAAAAGCTTACAACTTACCACTACCTTCTCATGCTGGCGATGGCGAGAAAGATGGAGAGAGAGAAGTTACAGGTTGTACAGATGCTGTTGTTGATGTACAAGAACATAATTATCATAATGAACAGACAAGTGACAGTATTGAAAGAACTTGTACACAAACAGGAATACAATCAATAGATTATGTTTCAGAACTGCAAAGACTTCTTGATAAAGTGATAAAGAAGGAAGTTTCAGTGGAGGAATGTTGCTCCTCAGATATTCTCAAACATCTTGTTGATAAAATTGAAAAAGAAAAATCATCTTTGAGACAATCTCGTACTGCATGTCTATGGTTTCAATACATGGATATGTTAGATATTTTGTGCAAATTTATTAAGGCAGAGTGTACTGGTAATTGGACACTTCATCTACAGAGTATCACGTCAATGTTACCATATATGGCAGCTGCTGGGCACAATTTATACACTAAATGTGGAAGAATGTACATTCAGCAGATGAATAACCTAGAAAATGAGCATCCATCTGTTTTTGCTGCATTCAAGAATGGTCATCATGTGATACGGCGTACTGATCGTTTCTGGGCTGGACTGTCATCTGATTTAGTAATAGAGCAGGTTCTTATGCGTAGTATCAAGACTACGGGTGGATTGACACGTGGCAGGGGTTTATCGGAAACGCAAAGGCTTGTATGGTTGTTGTCAATGCCATATACAGCAGACATTAACAATGCAATGCAAGAAGTGACCGGTTTAGAGTTTTGCACAAGTGAACAGCACAAAGAGACACAATCGGCCAGAATAGAAAGAGACATTCGTGACACTAAAATTATCCTCAACTTCCTGGAAGAAAGAAATCCCTTCAGTTCAGATGATGCACTCCGCAGTATTTCCACTGGTGTTACTGCAGATAAGCATGTAAATGTGGATGCATCATGTCAATTAGGTCAAAAGATCCTAGAACAAATGACCAATAAACATGTCCAAGAGTATATCTTCAAAAAGAAAGATCAGGCTGTAACCTTGGATGCAAAGCAAATGATCAAATTAGACGGAGAGACAGTTAATATAGATTCCCACCTATTGTTTCAAAGATTAATTACTGTCGCAGAAGGAACTATGGAAAGCTCATCTCTTTTAAAGTACGAGTTGTGCACTAGTCCACCATCTCTTTTTGAATCATCAGGTCTAATGAGACAGGCTAACAAACCAGTGTTGGCAGATGCCATCTGGAAACAGCTTAGCGATTTAGAAAGTTCTGAAGTTGGTGCACCAGTACAATTTGTTCTTGATGGTGGTTCATTACTGCAACGAGTTCCTTGAAAGCGTGGTATGTCTTATACTCAAATATGTGATGTATATGTGAGATATGTACAGCATAAATATGGTAAGGCAATTGTTGTCTTTGATGGTTATGAGGATGGTCCTACCACAAAAGACACTACTCATCAAAGACGAACTGGGGGATGGTCTGGTACTGTAGTTAAATTTACAGAGAGCATGATTCTTACTGTCAAGAAGGAATTATTTCTTGCTAATAAAGAAAACAAGCAGAGATTTATCAACATGCTAGGTGAAAAACTGCAATTAGCTGGATGTGACCTACATCATGCAAAAGGTGATGCTGATTTATTAATAGCACAAACAGCAATAACATCAGCTGAGATTATGGACACTGTTCTAGTAGGGGAAGATACAGATCTTCTGGTTCTTTTGTTGTACCATGCAAATATTAATGCCCACAAGATCTATTTTAGATCTGAACATAAACAAACTACTTCACGTAACAAGTTAAAGATATGGGACATACACTTAGTTAAATGTGCACTAGGTGCTGCTGTGTGTGACAACCTTTTGTTCATTCATGCTATACTAGGATGTGACACAACATCTAGTCTGTTTGGAATTGGTAAAGGTGCGTCACTCAAAGCTTTTCAAAGCAGTGATTTTTTTAGGCAACAGGCTAATATTTTTACAAAACATGGCTCATCAAAGAATGAAATTCAATATGCTGGGGAAAAGGCGCTGGTCTGCATATATAAAGGACAGCAAGGAGATACCCTTGATACACTAAGATATAGAATATTTTGCAAAAAAGTATCAACCAGTGTGTTTTTTGTAAAGCCATGTACATTACCCCCAACTTCGGCTGCTGCTAAATACCACAGCCTACGTGTATATTACCAAGTACAACAATGGAGAGGCTTAGACATGCAAATGCATCCAAGAGACTGGGGATGGAGTGTGCACAATATGCAAATGACGCCAACATGCACGGATTTGCCATATGCACCAGAATCTCTGTTGAACGTTATAAGATGTAACTGTAAAACAGACTGTAATAGTATGAGATGTAGCTGTAGAAAACACAGCCTTGCATGTTCTCCTGCATGTGGTGTATGTCATGGCTACAACTGTGATAATTCAGTAGAAAGTGATCCAAATGACCTTACTTTCGAATAAAATTTGTTTTGAAATTTGTGCAGTTTATGTACATGTTCACGAATAAATCTCTCTATTTACAAGTTAAAAAACTAAAGTTTGTGATTCCTTTACTCACATTTACATTCATTTCATTATAACAAAAGTGATACTGAGAGAAAAATTATTACAGAAAAACGATAGTTGTCTTTTGACTGAAAAATCACACTTTTTGGTATAAAAATCCCCATTTTTAGTCCAAATTTGTCTCTGTTAACATAATAGACAAACACAAACATGTATTTGTATTGGAGTTGCCTTTAATATCGACAAAATTACATAAAAAATGTATAAGGTTTACTGAAAACAATGGAAATATCATCATATCAATTACTGTAAAAATTTACGAAAAATATCCGTTTTTAGTGATTTTTGAGGTCGATTTTACACCTTTTCCACTCCCTGGATTTTATGGGACTTTTAGTATGTCTTATAGGAGGTTAACTACAACATTTCCCACCATGTTTTGTTTTTATTGCAATTTGTTGTGGGTTGGGCCTAAAATAGCAGTAAATTGACTGGACTACAAGGCTTGTTTGAAAAACGTAGATGATTGCTCAAACCAGGATACTGCCGTTACATCAATGTCTAATCCTGAACATCATTCTCACCCTCAACTGAAAACCACCCTGGATGTTGAAGCCGACTGTTTTGAACCACGTGGTTCTGAACCTCTTCAAACGAAAGCTGAAACAAATGACGAAAGTCCCCAACCAGAAAAATGTCTTGATGGAACTAACTGTAAATCCCAGCAGGGGAGTGACATTCACCATGAAACTATAAACGCAAACAAACTAATTGTAGGCGATTCTATTACACGTCATGTCAAAGCTAGTAAAATGTTCCCGCGTACCTCTGTTGACCATCGTAAGATATATATACCATTGCACAGGCCATTGACGCAGCTAAAGTTTTCATATCATCGTCAGTGGACACTGTTGTATATCACATAGGAACCAATGATTTAATGAGTGGGAAATCGCCCGCTGAATGCATTGACCAAATGGTTGAACTAGTAGACACTACGACTAACAATATGCCAAATGCAAATATAGTAATCTCTGATGTATTGAAGCGTCATAATAACAAGAACGTGAATGATAATGTGCAAGAATTTAACCTACTTTTATTCAACAAGATGAAATTACGCAAGAAAGTGACAATCGTAAAACATAATGAATTGTCGGCAAATTCCGAATTGTTTGATGATGATGGTACACACTTAAACATCAGAGGCACCGCTCAGCTGGTCTATGACATCAAAAATAAAATCAGACAAAGATTGATACCAAATGAAAACAGAAGTGCAGGCAAGTATCAGTTCAGAGAGCAGTACAGAAACGGCCGCAGTGTAAACCAAAATAATCATCGTCGAACAGGAGGATATTCGTCCAAAACTGTTTACCAAACAGAGTGCCCTCAACAGCTCAGGAAGACGCTTACTTCGAACGCCGAGAAATCGCATAACGATGAGAACGCTATATTTTCCAAATTCATGAAATTCATAAACCTTATGAACTCATTTTAAATAACTGTTATCATGGAGCCCATGGCTGGGGCAGAAGTACGATGGTCGTACATTCTTTTGGATAAATAAGGTATTTTCTTTTTTGTTGTTGTTGCTTTGCTCTCTTCTCCCAAGTTTAATACCAAACAAATACCAATTGTTTTAAATTTGATTGTTGTTGTTTTTTCTCCCTCTCCTTTACTTGGAGGTGCCAAACAAACTTGTTTCGTTGATTTTATTTCTCTAATCTGATTATTTTTAACCAAACGAATACTTATTGTTTCAAATTTAATTAACTGTTTTACTAGTACATTATATTTTCCAGCCCCGTTACCCCCTTGCTAACTTTTATTTCCTTCAGTATACTAAGTGTGTAGTATTTTTGTGTAGTTCTTTTTTTTTTTTTTTATATATATATATTTTTTTATTATTGTATATTTTCGCTTGCTGGAAAATGTCCAACTTCAAAATAGGTAGTTGGAATATCAATGGGTTGAATAGCAGTAAGCTGTCAAATGCTGATTTTATTAATTACACCTCTTCCCTAGACTTGGTTTGTTTCCAAGAAACGTGGCTTAGCAGTAACAGTAGTGTTAGATTAGAAAACAGCCTAGATTCATATGAGGTGATACGTCAAGACAGAAATCTTGGTCGCTCAAAAAAACAAAGAGGGGGTGTCGCTGTTCTATTTAAAAGTAAATACAAACAGTACATTACTCATATTTCTGGCAATACAGCACATTTTATTTGGTGTAAGATTGACAAAACAATCTGTGCTACTAATAATGATTTATACATTGGTTGTATTTACATCCCACCTGAGAACTCATTCCTTTATAAGAACAAGAATGTTGATCTGTTTAGTTATCTGGAAAAAGATATTTTACAATTTTCATCCAAAGGTGATGTTCTTCTCGTAGGGGATTTCAATGCTAGAATTGGTAGCCTTGATGATAGAATTGATGATAGCAGAAATATGCATCTACCCTTACCATCCTACTATATTAATGACAATTTTGGCAACAGAAATACTATGGATGTTAATTCATCATGCTGTATTAACAAATTTGGTAAAAAATTAATTCAGTTGTGTATTGATTGCAACCTCATCATTCTGAATGGTAGAACTATTGGTGACTCTGCAGGAAAATACACATGTCACACTCCCCGGGGTAGCAGTACAATCGATTACGGGATAACTTCAAAGAACTTATGCGACTCATTACAATATTTTAAAGTAGCCGATTTGTCTCATTTATCAGACCACTGTGCTTTAACTTTATCTATGAAGTTTAATGTTAACATGTGTCTAAATGAAAATAATAAAAGCAATGATAAATTAGATCCTTTACCATCAAAATATATGTGGAATGACCAGGCTAAGGACAATTATCAAACAAACCTTGAAAAGTTAAATAATAATGAAATTAAGAATTTTATGAGCAAACCTTATAGCATTTATGAGTCAGAAACTGCAGTCACAGATTTTGAAAATTTAATTACAAATATTGCAGACAAATGTCTAAAGAAAATTACTCCTAAACTTAAACAAATAAACGCAAAAGTAAACAAAAAAACTGGTTTGACCAGGATTGTTGGTCCCTTCGTAAGGAGTTAAGGAGCCTATCACGTTTATTACAAAAGTATCCTCAAGATCCATATATCCGAGGGAAATTCTTTCAAACCCGTAAACAGTATAAAAAACTAATCAAACATAAAAGTAATCAGAAAATGATTGCACAACTCAAAGAATTGGAAAATTCTAAATCAGACACATCTAAATTTTGGAAGATTCTTCGTGAAATGAATGGCGAGAACCCCAGTAATAATAACGGGAATGTTCAACCTGGTGATTGGTTGGTTTACTTTAAGACCCTACTTAATACTGATAGCAGTACATCAAACTCTGAGATTGCGAATGAACTGGAGAATAGTGAAAAGAGTGCAAGTAGCAACCCCTATTTAGACAGACCAATCTTACAAAATGAAATAACTAAAGCCATTAGACTTCTTAAAAGTAACAAGGCTTCGGCAGAAGATAGAATTTGCAATGAATTGTTAAAATATGGTGAACATCACTTATTAGATGCAATACATAAACTCTTTAATATTGTTTATAGTTCAAATAACTATCCACATTCTTGGAGCACTGGCCTGTTGGTACCAATCCACAAATCTGGGTCGAAAAATAACCCGGCCAACTACAGGGGAATTGCCATCTCTAGCTGTCTTGGCAAGTTATTCAATAGTATTCTAAATATTAGGCTGACATCATTTTTAGACTCTAATAACATTCTTTCCGGTCGACAGTTCGGATTCAGGCATGATTGTCGAACTACAGACAATCTTTTCATACTAAAAACCCTGGTAAATAAATATCTCTACAGTGGTAAGTCAGAGTGCGCCAATAAACAAAATAACACAAATATTAAAAAATCAAAAAAATTATATGCCTGCTTTATTGACCTTAGAAAGGCCTTTGACAGTGTCTGGCATGATGGTCTATTCAAAAAATTAATCAAATATGGTATAACTGGAAAAATGTATAAAACTATCAAAAACATGTACAGTAAAGTAAAATATAAAGTTAAATGTAAAGAAGGCTTAACAAAACAATTTCAGTCCAATATTGGTGTTAAACAGGGATGTAATCTTAGTCCAACTCTCTTCAATCTTTTTTTAAATGACCTGCTCACTATTTTCAATCCTAACACCTGTGATCCTCCTTATTTAGAAAACTCGCATGTCAGCTGTCTACTCTATGCCGATGATATTGTGATACTTTCTAAAACTAAACAGGGATTACAGACATGTCTTGATAGTTTGGCATTGTATGCTAAAACGTGGAAGCTCTCTGTCAACACTGACATAACCAAAATTTTAATTTTCAATAAATCAAACAGACGTTTGAATAATGATACATTTTTTCTTGGAGGTATCGAACTTGATACAGTTAAATCTTATAACTATCTGGGACTAGTCATTAGTGCCAATGGTAAATTTAAGGATGGCCTAAAAAACCTTAAACGTAAGGCTCAAAAAGCTCTGTTTTCAATGAAAGCAAAGCTTGGCTCAATACAAAACATAAGTATAAAAGTTTCAATTTCCCTTTTTGGCAAACTCATCAGACCTATCCTCATTTATGGTTGTGATGTTTGGGGTGATGAGTTCTCCACTAAATCACCTATTGAAGACGTTCAATTAAGTTATTGTCGGTATCTACTGGGGGTGTCACAACACACACCAATTATGGCCATGTATAGCGAGTTAGGCAGATACCCCCTAGACGTATTTATAAAAAAACAAATAATTAAATATTACAGTCGGGCCATGAATTCTAATAATGCGTTACTCAAGGAAGCTTTTGTGGTTAACCAAAGCATTAAAAGTAAATGGTATCTAGAAGTGACATCATTATTAAACAATATCCAACAGTGAACTATATCATTCAGTTAACAACTGTGATAAACTAACCTCGGCACAAATGAAACAAATTGATTTAGGCATCAAGGATTTATTTCTAACAAGATGGAAAGGTGAGGTCTATAACGATAACCGCACCAAAGCAAATGAGAAAAACAAACTAAGAACATATCGGCTAATCAAATCAGATTTAAAACTTGAGCCATATTTAGTCAAGCTAAAAAACTTTGAACTGCGTAGTGTGCTTACCAAATTCCGTCTTAGTGACCATAGTCTCAAAATTGAAATGGGTCGTCATAAAAAAATCCCACTAAACAACAGGGTTTGTGACATGTGTAACAAAGGTCTAATTGAGGATGAAATGCATTTTCTGCTGGAATGCAACAAATATAATGAGTTGCGTGCCAAACTGTTCAATAAAGCTAAGGATATGATCCCAGCATTTGAAAATAAACCTGCAGAGAAAAAATTCATGGAATTGTTACAGAATGAAAACATTATTATACCAGTAGCACAGTTCATAAGTAAAAGCTTTGAAGTCAGGAAGCAGGGTCTTACTTGACATCTTAATGCCTGCTGTCAATTTTGTAATTTTATATTAGATTGTATTTTAGAGATTTTGTATTATTTAGTAATTTAGTGATTGTATTTGTTATTTAGTATATTGTGTTTTTGTTTTGTTTTTTATATATATATATTTCTCCTTGTACTTTGTGACCATTTTCTTTCCCTCCGGGGATTGTGTAAGAGTCAATAAGTAAATAAATAAAATAATAATAATAAATAAATAATAAGTAGTATACAAAATTACGGAATACAAAATGCAACCAAGTTTAGTTACCAGGGAAAACCATCATTGTACACTATCCAATGTGCGTTCAATGTTGTACATCAGATGATATGTGGGCTGTTTCTCCAACTCTCAAGGACTGCTTATTTTGAATCGATGCACAATTGCAAATCATCAAGGAAATTCAAACAATATTTGAAATTTTCAAAATACGAGTCTGAATAATCAATATTCAATTAAGGAGATAGCACCAATGTGACAAGGGAATGGTAATTTGCCCGTCGTTTGCTGTGTATATAACCGATACTCGAATGACTGTTTATAACGCACATTCTCGTCAACCTTGTGATCTGTGATTTGAGAATATTGTGATTAAATCTTATCCAACTTGTAAACTGGCATCTAAATTGCATTCTATGAATATGTATGATTGTATACGACAGAAAATATAAAAGTACTCCATTCTGATTAACAAAAAGACAGACTGAAAAGACCCACTTCGTGGATCCCTAAATATAACACCAATGCGGAGCCGTGGTTTAAGTGTATTCACCAAAATTAATAACTTTTTGATCAATTGTTGTTAGACGAACTGGAAAATCACATTAATCAAATAATATATCCATAGAAATGCAACGCAGTCAAAGATGGATTACACAAATATCTGCATTAATTGTTCTCAAAATGATTACAACACGAAAGCACAGAAAACATCCTCAATCTCAAAATCGATAAATACGCCAATAACACGTGTACTACACCGTATGTATGCATGTGATTACGTAACGCCTTTCATAGTGTTTTTTCCAGATTGGTTGCTATGCAAGTCAAGGAAATCAGAGGTCAGAAAAATATATTCGAATTACTCAGATCGATGCATTCACGGTAGCAACGATTACATTAGCGCCAACAGTGGCATGAAACTTGTGTGAAACCAGTTAATGTAATAGTACATGCACGATATATACCATGGATTCACAACCAACAAGTTTGGATAATGAAATGGTGGGTTGTTTTCTCGGATAATCTAGTTATATTTTTTAGTTATCCAAAAAGTGAATATTTAATGAAAAATATAAAATTTGACAATATATCACATGACTCACTCTATTTCGATGGTCTTTTTTCTGATTGACTGGAACTGCGGTTTAAAAAATCCGCAGGTTTTCCGAGCGATTTTTGAGTAATATAACGTCAATAATGACTGCTGAAATTGATGATTTTTGAGTAATATAACGTCAATAATGACTGCTGAAATTGTTGATTTTTGAGTAATATAACGTCAATAATGACTGCTGAAATTGTTGATTTTTGAGTAATATAACGTCAATAATGACTGCTGAAATTGTTGATTTTTGAGTAATATAACGTCAATAATGACTGCTGAAATTGTTGATTTTTGAGTAATATAACGTCAATAATGACTGCTGAAATTGTTGATTTTTGAGTAATATAACGCCAATAATGACTGCTGAAATTGTTGATTTTTGAGTAATATAACGTCAATAATGACTGCTGAAATTGTTGATTTTTGAGTAATATAACGTCAATAATGACTGCTGAAATTGTTGATTTTTGAGTAATATAACGTCAATAATGACTGCTGAAATTGTTGACACTTTTAGAAATACT
This sequence comes from Saccoglossus kowalevskii, assembly GCF_978046115.1. Taxonomy (NCBI): domain Eukaryota; kingdom Metazoa; phylum Hemichordata; class Enteropneusta; family Harrimaniidae; genus Saccoglossus; species Saccoglossus kowalevskii. The sequence continues at coordinate 5,402,835 of NC_140641.1, read as the reverse complement.
GAATAATATTGATCTATGGGGACACTTCCGACTGTGTATGTGAAGTCTCGAAAAGAGGAAATGTGACAAGTTAGACACACATCTTGTTTATATTTGTAATTATAGTAACTTGTAAACCTTTGATCACGTGCATATGTTCACCGCTTATTGGTCGATAAGATGTATATTTGATTGAGTCACGTGATATCATATATGTATCTAAACTATGTGCATTAGTCATACCTGCAGGTGAACTGTCCCAATGTCCCTTTCATCGCTCACAGCATTGTATCTATGATTCATATTTACCCTTAATTGTCGGATGAATGCATGTTGACTTAACATGGAGAACAAAACCAATGAATAAATAACCCATTATGTTGTCATGTCTGCGTAAACTGAGCAATTATATGTATACAGAAATTGGAATTCTTGTAACTATGATATCGATTCCATGATGATGACAACCTATGATGTTGGTTGTTGCCATGGTTACTGTGGATTTCATGAGTAGTCGTTATCAGATGGTCGATTGAATTGACGCACGACTAACATATTTTACGTACATTTAAGAGACATCAGAATCACTCTTCTAATCGACCTTTCCCCGACAAGTATCTTGCCTGTGGCGACCTTTGTCACGTGGTTGTCACGTGGTTTCCATGAATGTTTATTACGCTATTACTTCGTATTATAAATTATCTGAGAGTGTTGTGCAATACTCCTTCCAACGTGTTGAATGTTCAACTAATGTGCGTCTGCTACGAAATTGTGATATTTTTTGATCTCTTATTTCTGTATTTTTAATCTTAATTTTGTCGATTATTTATATAAACCGTATTTTATATTCTGAAGTGACGACGCGTAGTTTGTAGATACTTAATGAGTCTGAGTAAACAGTCGTTACATTTTGGGGAAGCAGTTAATTTGAACGAATGTTTGATTTTGCGTTTCTGTATCTCTAATTTCATTTTTGTAAACGTCTATTATTTACAAAACGTCGTACTTTGACCTATGACCCTAAATGTTGCGATGAGTATTGTACATTGCATACTTAATTGGCCTCGTTACTGATGTGGCTGTTACTAACGATTTCAACAAGCGTACAAGGAGGCTGCAATTCGTCGATGGGTCATATTAATCCATATTATGTAAATATGTTTTGTTAACAACGAAACGAAAAATGTTTGTTTATGATTGTTTATAGCAATCGTTATAAATACATGGCTGACATAATGTAATAAAAACAAAAAGCATTAAGTTGGGAATACATCAAATATGGAAACATCGAGTCAGCGAAACATCGTGCCCAATATATGATTGGTTCTCTAAACTATCAAGCAAATTTCCGATTACACATTTCCGATTGTTCTTGAATTGTTTCTATCTTTACAGGCTGATACAAAGTGTAAAGCGTGGTTGCCTAGATACAGCGTGAATAAACCACAAACAATAATTTCAGGCGAATTTATCAATGAATTATCCAAATAATCCTTCAATATACCAATCCAAATTTGAAAAAAAATGATAATTTAAAAAATGATTAGGTTGGTGTATTGAAATTTTAACCATACTATTCCAATAATGATTTATCCCCAAAATTGTATGTTTTCATTGAGAATTGGGTGAAGTCGTGTGTGTCAGACAGAAGTATGAACACTGGGCAGCGTGAATTATTAAATACATACATGCAAATGAATGCAATTAGATTTTTCTTTGTGTCCTACTTTGCAATATAGTAGACGGTAAGTAGGTTTCAGCCATTAACTACTCCCGACGTATCGTTCTTATAAACTCTGACATCATTTCGCTGGAAATATTTCAACCGATCTATGGTTTTTGCAGGAAACCATTTAATTATTTAGATACATCGCGATGTGTATTGTACTCACCATTACTTCTTACGGGACTATGGGTATTTTACCATGCTACAAATCCCCATGTATACTTAATACGGTATTTTACTTATAAATCTATTGAGTGAACACCGATATACGCACTGATCATTCTTATCGATCACACACGCGTGCCGGTATACGTGGTGGTGATTTATTTTCCTTGCCTCAGAAACTTTATATTGTATGTGTGAAATCCGGGTGTACAATTATAGCCTATGCACGTGCTTGCGATTTCAGTGGAGAGAATGACAACGCAGTCCTTTGCGTAGGAGTTCTTTCACAAGATATACCTTGCAAGTCTGCAATATGATTATTTACATGTCGATGCGAGTTACAATTTATAGTTAAGTTTTAGAGATAATATCCTAAAATATAAATAGTGTTTATTCTCTGGCCAGGCCACATTTTTTATCCGATTTTGATATCTTAGTAGCAATATTTGTTTTGAAATTTTAGGTGATGATCGGAATTTAAATGTTTGCCCCTAAACATATGTAAATGTAACGTGACTATGTACAATTGCGTAATTTGAAACTGATATAAATCTCTGTTTGATTTGGTTTATGATTCACGTGAAAGCGAACACCGCAGCATAGTGGTTATTACATCGCACTCGTGATTCGTACAGCCAAGTCAGATCTTATCCTGGGTAGCGAGTCTACTAATATTCTAGATGAGTGTGCATCAATGGGCAAAATCATTGGCCGAGATTCATCATTAACGGTGGTAACGGTCTGCAAGAATTTGTTTTCGACAGTGACTGTTTGACACTGGGCCAGCATATTGACTTGGCATAACACAATGATAGGGAGAAACAACTCTGTCACGTAGTCCCAAACACGAAGCATGTTTTTGGGAGAAAAAATGCAATAGGTTTCAACCATTTGAAATGATGGGGTGGCTGGAAGAGTTTGACCAGTGCAATTATCATGTTCGCGGTATCTTGTCTGTACATTTATATTTTTCTTGAATGTTCAAATATTTGTTCTGCCAATACCTGACACGTATTTTCTTCTCTTAGTGGTTCCGATTGTACTTGATTTTTTCAACAAATCCCCCCCCCCCATGATTTCAAATGGTTGATCTCTTATATGCACCGTCAACATTTTGTACATACAAAGGCAACATACGGGGCATTCAATATTTGGACTGTCGCTTTACACGGGAATGTATTGTTTGGACGTGTGATGTCTAAAAAGAGTATTTTCTAGAAATAAATTGCTTATTACAATATTGTTAATATAAACACGATTAAGTCAAAAGCAGCACATTGTTAACGTCTGAAAACAGCAAACAAACGAGTTCATGACCAGCACAATGTTGCTGCGTTATCATTTATTAACAGTTAGTTAAATATCACATGAAGTGGTTAAATATTAATAAAAAATGGAATTAATTTAACACGGAAAAACGCATTAATAACTCCGGTATTTCAATACAGTGGATCTAAAGTAAATTTCAAGTTCGCATATACATTTTAAAACAAATTTGTTGGCAATGTGTGTCAATATTGTGTAAATATATCCACAGACGTGGTTGCTCCATCGTTAGAGCAGGCAGTATTTCGCAGTCACGGTGTTCCCTGTATTTGACGTATACACACATGTTTTTTTAATAACGCGAATCCACGCGTGCTACATGTGCTACTTATAGGTTAACACATGGTACAATTCCCATATTAAACGTATAGCCATACACTGTTATTAATAATGCTGGTACTCGCAAAAGTCACCTCCAACAAAAACATATATTGAGATATACTAATCGGTAATGGGCCTAGTGATGCAGGAAGCAGTACAAAACCTAATATATCGTGGTTTCAGAATATTGTCTCATAAATGAAACATTGGCATTTAGCTAATTGGTATCGTGGACACAAGATTATTCACTTCTAACCAAAATGCAAAGCGAATATGACAATGTTACCTATTGAGAGACATGTGCAGAACATAACTGGTTATATTGAAAAAAAAAATGTGACGTACAGAGTATTTTATCGGCGCATATATGCAGCTCTGTACGAGACAATTTGTTTTAAGTAATGGCGCTACGTGAGGGTAGTGTCATGGATTCTCATCTAGCGTATTGACATTGTGTAATTCTATGGGTAAATCAATAATTACACGTAGTATACAAACAACAATCAAATATACAGCACGTCACATACTTGTGTAATAATACATGCGTTAAATCCCAGTCATATAAAAGCATATACAACATATATATAAAACTATGGTCAATGACTTCATTATATTATTATATTATATCGTGAATTAATTACCTTGATGATGTTTAACCCTCCTTGGAGCTTCATTATTGGTATCTTTGTGTTGTGCTGCTGGCTTCCTGTTGACTTTTAAATCGTGTCTAGATTTTGCCAATTGCCATTCTACAAAGGCAGATTCGAATGATTTGCTAAGACATAGTGTCATTGACTGTGCATTTTCGGGCTTGTTGCATAAAAATGCATAACAGTGAAGAAGTCCACTGTTGGTAGTGTCCTTGGCAATGAACGCGAATACTTTCGGGTGTTTCATATCCGCCGCACAGTATGCTATATTATGTATAGCTACCTGAATGTGTTCTTTACTTACAATGATATCAATGTCAATATATTTTCGTCTAATACACACATTACATTTTACAGCGTCTTTTCCACTCAGTGTTTTGGAGGTCTCAAATAAATGTTCAACCACGTCCTTGCACTGTCGGAAACGCAATGTGGACACTTCTTTACACCCCAGATATTGCACATAGAATTTCGGATCTTCGTTTTTTTCTGGCTTGTCAGTCCTTTTTTTGTCGTGATGAGCGTCTTTGCGTGAGTTTGTGCCCGAACCCAGGCGTTTCCTCAGTATCGCCGGCGAGCGTCGCAAGGTGTTCATAAATCTGCTTATTTTCGGCGACCGGGAACCCTTCGCCTTCGGTGACCCGGATGGTGGCAGTTCCTGCGACATACTTTTGCCCTATTTTGTCAACCACAACAAGACTGTGAAATTACAAAGGTGCTGTCATTGGAGGATATATCAGGTTTATCGGAGTGCGGTGGCGTGCGCATAATAATAAACAGTGACTACAACATGCGTATCTCTATAATACACAAATAAAAGAATGAATAGTTGGGTGTTATATGTCTGCGACGGAACGCACACAGTGACTGACTCACCCACTGACCGTGTACGTGTATGACTTAATGGATTACCTTCGGTTGACTATTACTGAACTCGTACACTTAAGGGTCTTGTCAATATTCGTGTTTAGGGGGCATGAGTGATATTTATGGCAATAATTTACAGATAGGGTATAGTCAATATTAATATTTAGGGGGTATCAATGATCAATTAATCGTCAATTGCAGATAATGCCCTATTGTTGAAAAATTATACTAGTACGTTATGTAATGTATGACTTCAGGTTAAATGTTCCCCTCATTCAGGTGACTAATTCTTGTAAGAAATCCCTTTGCCCATTCGGTAATACATAATCTCACAACAATATAGAAAGGTTGCCGGAGAGGGCGGTCTTCTCAATAGTCTTTTCAGTTGCCAGTCTCTCGTCCACCAGCATTAGCTGGCACATGGTTTACACTGAACATACATTTATACGTGTGGCTATGGATACGTTTGAATAAGATAACAGAATAAAAACAGAAATTGTGACGCTATTGAGTGGCGAGATTATTGTGTTAATTAACAGTAGGCGTGGAAGTTTCTTCCATATATACAGCAACACAAGAACTGAGTAGAAATGTAGCTGATTTTTGTGTGGAAAGATAAACATCAATATGACATTAATTAATTGCAACGACATGTTTGGATACAATGTTGCCATTGACTGTTTTAAGTAGTATTGTAGAGACAAATCTTCAAATTTGAAAGGAGACGGCAGCATCAAACCATTGCTATCACTGGTTGACAGTTCCCGTTGTGATACGCGTTGCTCTGTGTCAGACATCCTGGCTAAGGATTTATATGAGCATCAAAGAGGTTGAAAGTGCTTTCACAATACTAAATATAAACCTAGGTAATAAAACACAAGATATACATAGCTATATGATGACCTAGGAAGTGTTGTCAATCCTTCAAAGTCTTTAAACTATTTCCAGTATCAAATGCACGGAGACTATACAAAAGGTTAATGGCATTCTCTTATAGTGAAATGAATGGGACTTTCCGCCGATTATGTGATTATAGTAGTAACACTAACTATTATCTTCTATCATTGTCCAGTACGTAATAAACTTATTAAAATTAATTTTCCTAACATGAGTAAATAAATAATTCTTTTTATATACGGACATAATTTCATAGAACTACGTTGAAATATGTTTGTACATACTTTAATGTATACTTCGGACACATACCAGACAGGTTGAAATAAGAGAAAGTTACCTAAAAATCCATTTAGCTTTTGCAACTAAACAACTTTTTCTAAATCGTTGTGTATTTTGATATTGCATGGACCTTATGCAGTGGTCGTGCATTGTGCGCATGTTCCATATTACACCGGTGTTATTAACGCAAAGTATTTTTTGTGTACGAGACCTTGGTTATACTGCGAGTACACATGGGTTTGTGACTGAATGCACAGCTAATAAATCCGTGCCTAAATACTCAAATGTGTTGTAGCGACAATGCCGTTGATGGCGCTGTTCTGTTTCCGCGCAGCTCCAGTCTTCGTGTGGTTGTACAGGTCATAGCTGATTAATTGATCATCCAAAATGAAAGCACAGATATTCTTGTCAAGTTTAAGAAAATGTCGTTTAATGCTTTTTTTAATTCAAAAATTATGGGCACATGTCTTTTTTTTTCGATACACGCCAACTCTAGTGAAATGAGTTGACAATTGATTTCCCTTTGATTGCCTGGATTCACATAAACCCAGCCACTGTAAATAAGGACGAATTTGGGAAAATCCTCCAGTTTCCAATAGTCGCCGATTTTCAGAACATCAAACATTTCGCATAATAATCCAAAGAATCCACTAGACTTTCCACAATGATTTTCAATGCACAATAGGGTCACATAAAGTTATGTCTTCCTAATATGGGTCACATGGAATCGCTGCCAAATATAAGTCATCTCTTAAATACAGTTGAACTAATCAATGCCAGGGAGTTTGCTACACACTGTGGCCAAACAAAGAAATCGTGAGAAATTTCGCGAGTCATGAAAATCGAGACATTTTGTAGGACAGAAAATTTTCCTGGCTATGGAATTTTCACGAAGCCGGTAATATCCGGTCCAAACGTGACAATTCCTAACAACCCAGGTTCGCAGTAATTTCGGGCAATGAGACTTTCTAGGCGAATTGGAAACAATCACTATACAGTCTATTGAGGGGGGGGCTGTGGTTTGGTCACGTGATTATCACCTGGATGTTCTATTACTTCGTGATATCACCGTAAAATTGATTCACATGTAATCTGAATATTTCTAATGTTTGTATGTATCACTATGCCAACGAACATGAAGCAGATATATTATGCCATGGTCAGTCGTTTTATCAAATAAACTTATTTTCTGCGACATGTTATTGTCGTTTCCATGGCAACAATCTTGTGATATCTAAACTAATATGATTGTATCTAATCTTCCGGCGTTACGAGACGACCATTAAAGGCCCTGGAGACATAATATACCGCGCTGTGACCCCGTTGCGGGGATCAGAAATACAAAGAAATGCATGTTGGTCCCACCTGTGATTCGCCTATTCAGAACATCACACTGCTAAATTGGAATGTTTCTGCTTTCTGAGAGGAGTGTCCATATCATCGTATCCTGGCCGAATTTAATATGACTGACTGTCACCAATCCCTGATATATTAGAGCCAAAGTGACCCTGGGGTTAACTCCGCTACATGTATCAACTTGTATTTGGGTGGGGTGATTTTGTTGACTCACTACACTTGTACTTAGTTACGTGAACTTTGGTCATATACAGCAGTCCATCTCAAACTGTCCAACCTCTTTCAATATAAGCCCAGAGTGACGGTCCTCTCATTGTAAACCATTGGTCTATATATATAACAGTGAATAACACACACGATATAATTACTGAAATGTTATCAAAACTTGCACAATATTAGGGCACTCACACATTATTATTAGGTATATGTTAATAAAGTTTTAAAGTAGTTTGTAGCATTTTGTCCGTAATACCCGCGTTGTATGCGCGCCATATGTGCGACATTCCGTCTAAAAGTCACAAATTCCCCTGAAAAAAATAAGTCAGTCCGAATTGAAAGATTTTAAAAGGTGTTTCGACTGTTGGATAACCATGTTTTATTTTCATAGCAGCGAGGTTATAATACACACACGCCCACTTAGTAAGAGTACCTAGTATGACCGTTCCTGTATAAGTTATACATTAATGTTACCCCAGCAATACCGGTATTGGTATACAATGGTTGATAACGCTGTCGAGTAAGTAATCCACCCCTTCATCCCCCACTCCAACAATTTTCGTTATAATTTTGACATTTTGAGAATCATAGTTCCCGGAGTTGGTAATTCTTCCTATGATCACGTGATCCAGTATGCACTACCTTGTGTTGCTTTGATGTTGCCGCTCGTGATCTGGATATATAGATCAGTTTGTATTAAATTAACAGTACCACGTGACAGGTAGCAACGATTTCTATCATTGCAAATAAGACCTATGTTGTATTCTGGGATTGCATGTATGCTACATTCATGATTTATAAAAAAAAAAAAAAAAGTCCATTCGTATAGGTCGATAATATATGACTCAATACAAGTGACGCTTACCGTATTTTTCTACTTGAAACCACTATAGTATGTAAATCAGAGGTTAACATTTGTGTTACGACCAATCAATAGTTTGACGTATTCAGTTTTGTTTTACAACAAAATTAACCACCACTCCACTATGCTATTAATATAAATTAAAAAGTTCCCAATAAATGACATAATTTGAAATATGTCTAATGTAGCCCCGTATTCTACGTGAAATAAACACACCGCACTTACGTAGGTATGTGTATGTGTGATTTATTACACATCACATGTACTTTATTTCACATCTCTGATTGGTACCGTGGATTAAAGGTGTGTACTTGTCGACAAACGTCTCATTTGGGACTTGGCAACTAGGTACTAGTCATAAACAAACCATCGTTGAAGCAAGACGTGTTTTCAAACTGACGCTCTCGTCATGGATAACGGCGTAAATTCGGAAAGCGAATACAACACGGACGACGAATTAGACGAACATGCGTGCCCAGTATGCAAGAGTCGTTTCAAAAAACCGAAATTTCTACCTTGTCTACACACCGTGTGTAGAGACTGTTTGGTGAAGGTGTATGGAGGGAGAAGAGGTCCTATTAATTGCCCAGTATGTAGCGAGAAGGTGCCAATACCATCAAATGGTGTAGATGGATTTCCATATAATGTTTTGGAAATCAGAAGGGAAATACGATCCGTGAGAGAAGGTCAAGAGAGTGAAGAAATTATGTGTCAGAATTGCTCGGACGAATCTTGCGCTGAAAGCTGGTGTCACCAATGTTCGTTGTTTTTATGTGAGAAGTGCAGCGACGCCCACAAACGACTGGCACCTTATAACAGGCATATGCAGGAAACCCTTGCAGGCATTCGTGAAAAAGATGGCGGGCAATTAAACGAAGCAAAGCGCGACATAATGTGTAGAAAACACAGATTAACGATCGATAGGTTCTGCCGAAGGTGTAACATCTCCATCTGTCAAAAATGCACGATAAAAGATCACCATGGACACGATACAATACGATTCGACATGGCTGTCAAACACCACCGAGAGAACATTTTGAAAATCCAGCATATCATGGATAACAGATCAAAGGCATTGTCAAAACAGCAAAATCACATTTCTGATGAGCGTAATCATTTAGATTATGACAAAGTTGTAGCCGAACGAAGACTAGAAAGGCTGTTCGACGATTTAAGCCGTTCTCTTCAACAACAGAGAACTCGCATGAAGGTTAAATTGGATGCCGCGTATCGTTTGAAAGAGGAGAATTTAGAGAATAAAGAACGAGAAATTGTGGAGACTTTAACGAAACTCGATTTCGCTAGAGATTTGACAAACGACATCATGCACGAAGCTAATGATACAGAGGTGGTTGCAATGTTGGGCCAAGTAGAAGCACGGACTGCACTACTCGTTGAACGAAGATTAGAAGTGAGCCCCACACAAAGTCGACGAGAGCCATCCATAGAGTTTGCAGAGGATCGCACAAAATATGCTATATTTCATGACAGTCTTTCCAATGTTGCCGATATAAAATCCAGCACTTATATTCCACCAACAGTAATTGAACCTCTGGAAGGAACTGTGGTATGTGGCCAGCGTTCCAATGTTACCATGGTGAGCTTCGGTGAAAACCCAAAGATAGATAAGTTAAACGTACATGCATTCCGAGCTGAACTTCGTGATCCAGATACTATCGCAGTTCCAAATCGACTACAGAGTACGAAAACCGGTACCTATCTATGCAGCTTTCGACCCCAAATCAAAGGCGTTCATCAATTAAATATTAAAATGAGTGGACGACACATAAAAGGTAGTCCAATGAAATTTGAAGTGACTAGCAACAATCCTATGTTAACGGTGGGAGATGGGAAATTGTCTGAGCCGAATGGAGTAGTTGTCAACCGACGGACTGGCACACTTTACGTAACAGATTCACGTGATAAGAAAGTGGTAACACTAAGTTTGGACGACCCTGATGATATCAGTGAATTCAATTTACCGTTTGGGCAGCTGTATGACATCACATTAGACCATGATGGTAACCTAGTCTTGTCGGAACAGGAAACCAACTCAGTTCATATCTATAGTACAGATGGAGAAAAACTCTTGACTGTTGAGAACGACCAAATGCGAAAGCCCGTTGGCGTAGCCGTGGACAGGGAGAGTAACATCCTTGTGGCTGACAACGAAGCTAACTGCATATTCGTCTTCGACCGACGCGGTGGACTTTTGCAGAGAATCGGCAGTGGAGGCGATAAACCAGATCAGCTGAAAGATATCTCGTTCATTGCACTTGATCGAGCTGGAAATATTCACGTATCTAACACGGGTCACCAGCGAATTACTGTATATACTGGTATTGGTAATTTCCTACGTAATATATCGGTTAGCGGTCACGGTCGTGGTAAACTTACCAATCCTACCGGAATCGCGTCCGCTTCTGGGCTTCTGTTTGTTGCTGACGACGCTGATGACGTAATTCAGATCTACACGACAGAAGGAGCTTTTGTAGCGAAGCTTGACAGTGAAGACGACGTCCTCAGTGGTCCACAGGGTGTAAGCATTACTGGAGATGGTAGTATTGCAGTAGTAGACAGAGGGAACCAATGCGTTAAAATGTACCAGTACATATAATCAGTATAGTAGTACGTACTTTACGTGTTAGAATCTTCACAGGCAGTGACCAACTCACCGAATACGTGACATTAATGAGAACATACATTCATCAATATTAAAGATGTCTTGAATATAGACTGAGAACATTTAATTTTTAACATTGTGGTTTCTTACTGTATGTAGATGAACACATTGGATCATGAACTAATGTTGTATTTGTTCGATGGAAGGGTAGCATTCACAATGTTATGGTACGTGCAATAACAATCACTACGAATGCGTAGTAGTAAAACTACTGCATAGGCTGTAAAAGGAACCTTCGAAAGTTTACGATGAATCATAATCCAAAGGAGTCATCGTTAAAATACCCAAATAATTGTAATTACTATTACATTCGACTTTATTGTTATCCGATTATTGGATCCTTTGGTTCAAACGCGTTATATATATACGCGCTGTGGTGCTTTCAGAGATAGAGCCAAAGTCATGGAAATGAATGACCTACCCTGGTTCCCAGTTTACTATTTATGGGAAGCACATGTTTGGAAAGTGTCAACATTTCTTAGTGGTGGTCGATATGACAATGGGAGCAAATAACTTATTTTTAGCATGTTCATTGGGATACGAGTTTTCATGAGGAATTTCAGCATACATAGTATTTGTTCGACTGAACAACTCTAGTGCACATATCGAACAAATACTTTCATCTTCAAAGCCAAAACATTATTGTTATTTCCTTATAAATCGTACACTACTATTTATATCAAGAGGAAACAAACATATTTAAACCAGTAAAACATATTCAAAGTCATCCAAATTCCCTCTTTGTATGGCTGCTGTGTCCATTACAATTACCCCCCCTTTCTTCATCTGCAGTCATTAACGCTTTCTACGCATGTCTGTACAAATACGCCTATTGTAAACGTTTAAAGCGCGGTGGTCATCGAACAGAGCGTGTTCGAATTTCATGTAAAACAAACAATGTATTTTACAGGCGACGTGTACGTCGCTATGAGTCCCGTATCGAATAGGATGCGACGCGACGACCACCGCCCTTTAATGATTATCGAACATTAGTTCAATATAGTGGTAGAATAATTAGCCTGTCAAATTAAATACCTAATCATTAATAATTTAATTATTTTATTTTCAAGTAAAATATTCCTATTCGATATCATACGTTCAATGAAATAGTGTTTAATATTTAGTTGCATGGTCAATAATCATAACCCAGAATTCCAGTTATTATTAAGATAGTAATTACGATTATTTGATTTCTCATCTTACTGTAATATATATTTTAGTGACAGTAGGAGTTTATTGTACAACACATATGAAATAATAGTATATCTTTTGGCACAAAGTTTGTTTGTTTGTTTTTCTAAAGGGGTGGTAGTACTCGTAGTAATAGTTGAAGCACTTAATTCTGTTAGGTTTTTCATTTTTTTGTCTTTAAATATAGTTTAATTTACGCTTTGAATATTAATTTGATGTATGCGTTGAACTGAGACAACCAGCATCATTAAATAATTGCATATATGTTCCGTTAAATAGTTCAAAGACCCCAATAAATCCAAAGGAGTTTCATAGTACAGAGTTAATAATTATTATAATTAATAAATTATGAACAAACTTGAACTACATGTGATGTCATATGACGTATGTGCGCGATTCATATGTCACATGACTATCAAGGGTATTTCGACCTATAAAATAGGGTGAGAATTGAAGTGTTACTCAATTATATATTCAGATGTATGCCATCGCTACGGTGTTTTTATCCTGTACAAATCGTGTGTCAAATGCAAAAAATTGTAATTTTTTAAACAATTGCCATAGTAATCGATTTGTTCATGGAAAATAAATATTATCCCGAATCTCGCAATAATTTGAGTTATATTTTCTATCACAACACTGTTCTTTCGCAATATGTCACTGAATGTTTTTAGATACTACAAGATTTTATCTAATGGCTTAAACATCGCTATTTTTGGCCATTTTCACGTGTAGTCCAGTGTCCATATGTTTTATGTGAATTTTCTTACAACACAAAATAAAACCATAGTTTAAAAATCATGAGCATCTGTTCCAATACCCGCGAAGGACCTTAATGGTCGATGACGTGACATGGCTTCTGCGCATGGTTCGTAATGCAACCTACCCGTAGATGCACGTTCTCCTCTTTTCGCATATCATCACATAAACTGTATATGCGTGTGGTAAATATGACTGTCTTATTTGGGAGATAAGAGCCCAGAGGAGGGTCTCTGAATAAAATATGGTACGCAAGCTGAAGTAAAAAAAAAACGCATAAAAGGGGTGTTATTTAGTCATTTGACGCGTATACGCGTGTACCGTGTTTAAGATCGAATATTTTAGATGTGACTTAGAATATAGCAATAAAGTGTGAAAAAGGAATCTCATGAATTCATGTTACCTCAACTTGGAAACAGTATGATTTTAGTTTGTATATAGGGTGTCTATTTTAAGTTTCTGCACTTGAAAAGGGTGTAATTTCACAAAAATAAGTACGGTATGTGTCTAGAGGTTTTTTTGAGAAGCTATACTTCAGCATGGGTACCAAGTCTGACTTGGAGTACCACCCCTGGGGATAAGAGTGTGCAGTTGTGACAATACGTCTGTAGAGGGCGCACTTCACTTTCTATTGGTATGTAGTTTGTATAATACATCCATATTATGTGCAACCAGATATTCATGAATTTGTATTGTATTTGTAAGTTCTCTAGCCTTCGATCATATTTATTGTTACTATTTTTTGTTTCTAGCTTTCAAGTGAAGAAATGGCAACTAATTTTTTTTTTCCACTGCACCATTTTTAGCCACGTGACTGAAATGTAATTTCTTATATTCTGTATAACACCTACGGGAAGAGGTCTGTAATACACGATAATAAACAATTATTACAAATTATTGACATTAACATTTCATAAGACATCAATCTTTACATGGTTTGCAATATGTCATATGGCTTCTGTGCATGGTTTGTAATATGACATATGGCTTCTGTGCATGGTTTGTAATATGTCATATGGCTTCTGTGCATGGTTTTTTTTTGTATTTAAGCAATTTTATTTGGGCTGTTCAATAATAGCATACATTTCTAACATAAAAATGAAACTCGTCATATACATACATTTCATTATTTATTCTATGATGTAGGGAATCAGGGGAGACCACTTTTCATAGTGTGCATTTTCCTTTTGTTTAGCAATTTGACCTTCAATTTGGAAATGTTTCCGCAATAAATGCATTAGGTTTTGGTAAGTTGGCTTGGTACTTTTATATTTTGAGAAATAAATATGTTTTCTCACCATCAAACTAATAAAGTTAATTTGCCAACTGTATTCCGGATCTCCCAAAACTGCACAGCTTACCTGGTACTTTATCCAATTGAAGCGGTTCCCCTAGATTCTTTATCACATCTTGCCAGAGGCTCTCTACAAATTTACATGACATGAAAAGGTGGTCAAGTGTTTCTGGGTGTTGATTACAGAAAGTGCATTTATTTTCTGGGAAGCGCACAGGATTGACCTTATTTAAGTGGGAGTTTGTATACAATATGTTGTGTAATGATTTAAATTGAAACTCTCTAGTTTTTGTTTCTATTGTTAGTTTTGTGATCATTTTGTACATTAAATTCCAGTTTATACTCAAATTTAGAATATTTTCCATGGTTTTTTCACTTGCACGTTTCATGAATATTTTACCTATGAACATTCTTTTCAGGGTATTTTTAGATACCTCTTCCAGGGGTATCTGTTCATTTCTAATTTCAATTGATATTTCCCTTTTTTTCAGTTTGATATCTTGTTTAAGTACTGCTGGAACTGCAGCACACAAACCAATCCACTTCAGTTTATCTACCATTGACAGATCACTATGATCAATTTCTTCCCATGTTCTAAATTTACCATTTAAGTACAAGTCTGACACATACCGTATTCCTAGTTCATCAAATTGCTTATAAAATATTGATTTTCCACCTATTGTTATTAACCTATTGTTCCACAGAACCTGATTCACATCACTGTGCATGTTTACATTGATTTCTTCCCATGTATTTAGACATTCAAGCATGTAATCTGTGAACTTCAATGGAAGCAGTTTAGTTGTAAAGTTACATTTCAATAAAATATTTCCCCCTAGTCTGCTAAATTTATCTAGAACAAAACGTTTCCATGGGTGGTCTGTTTCGTTACTCAAAACACGTTTAAGACATAGTATTCTTTGAATTTTCTTCTGTATGACTGGGTCAGTCATGCCTATCCCTCCCTGGCCCACCCCGCCGATCATGGTTCTCCTTGCCACACGATCAATTCCACCCCAAATAAAGTTATAAATAATTTTTTGAACATCTTTCAATACATTGGAATGAACACTAGTGTTAGACAAAATATAAGTGAACTGGGACAGTCCCAGCGTTTTGTCAATTTGTATCTTCCCGAATAGTGAGAGCTGTCTAGATTTCCATAGGTTCAAAACGCTTTTCAATTTTTGTAATGGTTTGTCAATGTTTAGTTTGTTCACTTCAGTTTTATTATATGAGAAGTACACTCCTACTAATTTGATCGGCGAAGTGGGCCATTTAACCCCGAACATACATTCCCGTCTGTTTTTCCATTGTCCTAGCCAGATTGCTTCTGTTTTGTCTCTATTGATTTTCAAACCAGCACACGCCTGAAAATCATTAAGTAACTGCAACAGACATCCCATAGATTCACAATTTGTGATGCAACAAGTCATGTCATCAGCAAAAGCACATTCCTTGACACTTTGACCTGCAATGTTTATACCCTCAATATTTTGGTCTTCCCTTATTGCAGCAAGCAAAGTTTCTAAAACGAGTATAAATAAAGCTGGTGACAGTGGATCACCCTGTCGCACCCTCTTTCAACTTTAAAATATCCTGTACCATATCCATTATTAATTACACTACTTTCAATATTTCTATACATTGTTTCAACCCATCTCCTAAAACCGTCCCCAAATCCAAATTTGTTTAGAACTTTATGAAGAAAATTCCAGTCTACCATATCAGATGCCTTTTCGAAATCCACTGCCACTAGTATGGCTGGCAAGTTGTGCTCCAGGGTGTAATTATTTATTTCATCAATAAAACGGATGTAATCTCCAATTTTCCGCCCCTTCACAAACGCTACTTGGGGTGGTCCAATAATATCAGGTAATACTTTTTCGATACGTTTTGCTAGACACTTTGATGCGAGTTTAATATCTACATTTAGTAGTGTAATAGGTCGCCAATTTTTGAGGTGCTGCTGGTCTCTCCCTGGTTTTTCGATTAGAGTTATAATACCCTGACGCTGTGACACAGTTAATTCACCTTTCTGGTGTCCTGCATTTAGTGCATCAACCAATATCTGACCCACTATAGGCCAAAGGGTTATGTATGGAGGTCAGTCCATCGTTGCCTGGACTTTTATTTTTTGGAAGTGTTTTCAATACATTAAAAACTTCTCCAATTGAGAGTAGACCCTCGCATATTTTTTTTGAATTTTCCTCCAGTTTAGTGACATTGTCATTCAGGAATTTTTCCAAAAATTTGTCATTTGTATTTGCTGCTTTATACAGATTTGTATAAAATGATTTTATTTCGAGATGTATTTGTTATTTTTTTTAAGCTTTTTAACACAGGATCTGCTTTTCGTTGATTTCAACAGACCAAGAAAATACTTATTGTTTTTTCTCCCTTTTCAAACCAATTTGCTCTCGATCTTATAATTTGTCCCTCTGTTATGAAATCATATTCTTTCTCTAGTTCTTGTCTACTTTTCTCTAATTTATCCATATTAATATTGTTTGGTTCCTCAGCGCATAACACTTCTAGGTGTTTCACTTTTGTTTCATATTCTTTAATTTTCTCCCAGCGATCCTTTGCCTTACCTTTAGAGTACTTAATAGTAAATTCCCTTATTTTAAATTTAATGTAGTCCCATACTAACCCCTTTTCCTTCCTGTCCGACTCCTTTTCCCATTCCTTAATTTTTTCTGACAATGCTGCCACATATACTTTGTCATAAACAAGGCTGGCATTAAATTTCCAGTGAGATGGACCCCGTTTATCCTGAGAAAACTGCAGTAGTAGTTGGACAGCTGAGTGATCTGATTGTATCCCCGGGATAATTTCGACTTTGCTAACACTATTTTGGAGACCATTAGTGACAAAAAAATAATCCAATCTACTCTGTAAAATTGTTGGTCTACTCCTACGCCATGTAAATCTTTTTACTTCAGGGTTGAGTAAACGCCAAATGTCCACGATGTTGAACTGGCCAATGATTTCATTGATTTTATTTTTTGACTTTTTCCATGTTTTGTGGTTCCCTCCACTTCTATCTATTACAGTATTCATAGCATAATTAAAATCCCCTCCCCATATAATCTCGTTCTCCAGACCAAAGGGATTGTCCAGCAGCACCTGTTCAATTTGTGATAACAACTCTACATGCTCATTTTCCCTATTTGGAGCATAAGTATTTAAAATAGTATATGGCATATCATCAATTTTCCCCTGGAGCACAACATACCTTCCTTCCATGTGCATACCAACATTTACCTTTAAATTGTGAAGACCAAAAGCTTTCGTCTGAAGCTGTGCTATGTGTCTCCTGCAGAAATATCAAATTTGCTTTTTTCTTGCTGAGCCAGATTGAAATTTTTTTTCTTTTCTTATAGTCACGCATACCCCTGACATTTAATGTCAAAACATTAAGATCCATTTCTAGTTTGATTTTTGCTATACTTTTCGGTTTCATTTTTTGAAACAATTGCCCATTTTTGTTCATATAAATAATAAAACAAAACACAAAGAACACAACAAAAACAACATAATCTCATTGAAATAACCAGAGCATAAAATGCACAAAAGGGCATACCAAAATGGTTTACCATGAATGAAATAAGGAAAGCAGACCCGATCTGCTTCCACCCTGTTTTATATTCCTTATGAAATAGTTAACCCATCATTTAGAACTAATGTCCTGTTAATGAAGTACAATTATATGTAACACGACTCGTTCTCATCTCCTGTCCACATGGCCATTGTTTACTAACCGTTCATTCTATTCTGAAAATACCTCATATGTCCTCAACTGTCACCTGTTTTAGTTTTCCTGTCTCATCTTCTACAATCAAAGTTGCAGGTATCCGCCCAATCTGATTAAAATCTGATGTAGTGTACGGGCTTTAATTATTTTGGCTATAAACTTATTTTAATTTTATCTTTTATTATATTTGTTATTAATGCCCTTTTATTTTATTATTTTACTTTGATTTTGATTTTGTGATTTTTTTTAATTCCGCCGGAATTAAAAAAAATCAAAGTAAAATAATAAAATAAAAGGGCATTAATAACAAAAGTAATAACAAATAAAATTAAAATAAGTTTATAGCTAAAATAACTAAAGCCTGTACACTACATCAGATTTTAATCAGATTGGTATCCGCCAGGCTATAAAGCACCTTTTCTCGGGATTGTCTTTCTTCAATTTCTTTTTATATTCGACCAGACGTCTTCATTCATCTCTTACTATACTGCTCACATCGTCTGTGACGAAAATATGGTTTCCCTTGTAAGGGTGGTTTCTCGGCTTTCGAGGAGCTGCCATCAGGATATTTCTTGCTTCACCAGCATTCACAAATGCTACCTTTACTTGTCTACTAAATGTTGACTTTCCCCTCTTTAGATCTGAGAATGGCGGGTCTCTGTGTGCTCTCTGAATTGCCATGTCTTTCACCTCGTCTAAGCCCATGTGGTGTACAATGAAGTTTCGAATAAATTCAACACACCCGTTACTTTCTTTCTCTACTCCCTCCGGAATATTCCTGAAATTTATATTGACTCTTCTTCCCCTGTTTTCTTGATCATCTTGCTTCCATTTTAACCTTTGCATTTCCGTTTCGGTATCTGCAAGTTTCTGTCTCAATTCTGTCATTTCTCTTTTCGTCGTAGTGTCCGCCATGACTTCTTCAATTTTCACGTGAGCATTTTCAAGTGAGGTTTCGATATCACACACCCTTTCTTCCATTTTCCTTGCAAGTGGTGCAATCTTTACTACCTCTGTCGGTACTTCGAGAATTTTCTTTAAAATGATCGATATTTTCTGATCGGTCGGGAGATTCATTAACTTTTTGATTTCGGGCGATTCATTCATGTGCTCGGCGCCATCTTGGTTTTCATTTCTGTCCGGTGTAGTCCTCCTCGTTGATCTTGTAGATCCATTCAGCATCTGGTCTACTTTCCTGTCTTTACCTTTCACACCGACTTTATTACTCGCCATGATGTACCTTTGGTTGATATTGTGAGCTAAATCTTGTATTTCTTATTCTATTTGGTGGAGCCGATCGGTTACGATGATAGTCCTACTCGCGCATGCGCACCTCCTCCTTCTGTGCATGGTTTGCAATATGTCATATGGCTTCTGTGCATGGTTTGTAATATGTCATATGGCTTCTGTGCATGGTTTGTAATATGTCATATGGCTTCTGTGCATGGTTTGTAATATGTCATATGGCTTCTGTGCATGGTTTGTAATATGTCATATGGCTTCTGTGCATGGTTTGTAATATGTCATATGGCTTCTGTGCATGGTTTGCAATATGTCATATGGCTTCTGTGGATGGTTTGCAATGTCATGTGGCTTCTGTGCATGGTTTGTAATGTCATGGCTTCTGTGCATGGTTTGTAATATGTCATATGGCTTCTGTGCATGGTTTGTAATACGACATATGGCTTCTGTGCATGGTTTATGAAGTGTCATGGCTTCTGTGCATGGTTTGTAATATGTCATATGGCTTCTGTGCATGGTTTGCAATGTCATGTGGCTTCTGTGCATGGTTTGTAATATGTCATGTGGCTTCTGTGCATGGTTTGTAATATGTCATGGCTTCTGTGCATGGTTTGTAATATGTTATGGCTTCTGTGCATGGTTTGTAATATGTCATGGCTTCTGTGCATGGTTTGTAATACGACATGGCTTCTGTGCATGGTTTGTAATATGTCATATGGCTTCTGTGCATGGTTTGTAATATGTCATATGGCTTCTGTGCATGGTTTGTAATATGTCATATGGCTTCTGTGCATGGTTTGCAATATGTCATATGGCTTCTGTGCATGGTTTGCAATGTCATGTGGCTTCTGTGCATGGTTTGTAATGTCATGGCTTCTGTGCATGGTTTGTAATACGTCATATGGCTTCTGTGCATGGTTTGTAATACGACATATGGCTTCTGTGCATGGTTTGTAATACGACATATGGCTTCTGTGCATGGTTTATGAAGTGTCATGGCTTCTGTGCATGGTTTGTAATATGTCATATGGCTTCTGTGCATGGTTTGCAATGTCATGTGGCTTCTGTGCATGGTTTGTAATATGTCATGGCTTCTGTGCATGGTTTGTAATATGTTATGGCTTCTGTGCATGGTTTGTAATATGTCATGGCTTCTGTGCATGGTTTGTAATATGTCATGGCTTCTGTGCATGGTTTGTAATACGACATGGCTTCTGTGCATGGTTTATGAAGTGTCATGGCTTCTGTGCATGGTTTGTGATACGACATATGGCTTCTGTGCATGGTTTGTGATACATGTGTATGTCATATGGCTTCTGTGCATGGTTGATGTATCATGTTTGTGCTGGTTCATGCGACATGGCTGCTGTACCCGATTCATGCGTCTTGGTGTCTCTGTACAATAAAGGATTCATAGATTCTATTTATTCTGTTCCATACAACTTTGCGAACATGATACACCTTCTGCACACGATTCATGGAGTGTCTTACTTTTTTGCATTCCTAAGAAACTACCTTTAAATAAACAACTACTAAAATTTTTCACCTTCCCTTTCCAGCCTTTTAAACGCAGCTTTATTTTTTTATTAAGCTTTTCCATCTTTAGAAACTTTTCTTCTACATTCCAAACCAACTTTTAAAGTCTGACCCCGACAATTGAATTAGCTTTTGATCAGTTCTTACCATCAACTTCTATGGTTGACCACGTTTGAATGTTGAATATGGTTGACACGCTCATTATGAAAAAGTTAATTGATTTCTAATTCTTTGACTCATTTTTATAATATCCAAGAATACTTTAACTCAAACTGCTTTTTTCTACTCATCATTGGTAACGTCTCATTACACGACATAACTTGTACACTAACTTGTATAAAGTACAATTTAGGTTATGGGTGACAGTTGCACATAAAATATTCTCTTAACATGCTGAACCAAGTGATAAATGTTTAATACTATTGTATTATATTTATATTATATTTTCCTATACATGTACCGGTATATGCAAATTGTTCAGCAACCATGGTAGACCACATTTAAACATGGTGGTTCATGGTTGACTGTGGCTATAGTTCCAGATAACCAGTCATTAACCACGGACTTGATTGCAAACCATGGTAGTCTATGGTTAGCAAACTAAAAAAATTGAAGAAATTGTCAGCCATTCACCTTGATTGTGTGCCTTGCGTGTTTGGCTCCATTTTGCGGTTCATTTCCAATATTTTGATTATACAACTTTTCTTCTTAGTTTTCACATTTTTACCTTTTCTTTCATCTTTGACTGGCAAGGTAAAAATTGTTTCAGGCAACACAGAAAAATTACTCAATAGATAATGGGGGATGCATGAATGCCTAAATGTGTGTGCACACACACCTTCCCAAAACATGTCTCATGGTCTGACATACACAATTCAAGGAGCAGTAAGATAATATGGTCATGCCAACTCTTCATTTAAAATATACTCCCACATATTAAAATTTACATGTACATCTAAATATCACATTGTATACTGTTATTACCATAGCTTAGGTTGCGAGTTACACCCCGATGACAACAATATAAAACCGGCAAAATGAATATACGTGCCAGTGAATATACCCTGTGAATTATTGAAAAAGAAAATCAATGAATAATATGCAATATTCAGTTACATAAATGGAATGACAAAATGAAAGGAAGTGTGCCCATTGAAAAAGATCTTTGCTAAACTTGCATCAAAGTGTAATAACGACATACAACAAACAAGGTGAAAACAAAGAATATTCAATCGTACATAATACATTCTATCTGAATTTGACCCCCAAAAAATACCAGAACAGTTGGCTGAACACAATGCCATCTTCAAAAAGGACTATTGATTTGACATGAACAAATGGTTTCATGATTTTAGTTGAGAAATTACTTTACTACCGTAAGCTCATTGCCAGTATCAACTAATACTAATCATTACTACATAATACTACATGTAACTTTTCACTGTTCATCTCCATCTCAAATGGTCAAGCTTTTACGATGATAAATCTTTGCAATAGGTATATTCGCCCAAGCCAGGTCCAACTCGTTTCAAATTGGTAATATGATCTGAGATCTCCTTCATGCTCTCAACTTGTTCACAAAGGAATGTTTCTGCAAAGGAAAAGACATATGCGTTGAGAAGATTGATGTTGCTTTCAAATGAAATAAGCCCTGGCATCCATATTTAGCTGATATAACACGACAGGATGTTATTGTAGTATTGATGTTTGATGTCTATAATTAATACAATTTTTGATTATGTGCATCTGTATTGAGATTCTAATAAAAAAATAGACAAGTGAAATGAGGGTATTTTCCGGTGTTGCTGATAACTTACCTTCAATAAAATCAGACATATGGGAATCTCCATGTTTAGAAGCCAATTCGTGCAAGTCCAACAATGCTTGATTGACAAGTTTTTCTAAATCTAATGCAGTCTCAAAAGCTTGCAATAAAGTGCCCCATTCATCTTTTTGAGGCTTCTTGACATCCTGTAGAACAATACGGCCACCTCGCTTGTTTTGAAATTTCATAAGCTAAAAGACAAAGATTTACATATTAAATGTGTATCACAAAATGGAAGGTTTTATCACTCAAAAAATATTTAGAATTCAATGCCTTTCAAGGTTCTGCTAAGGGCATTATAGAGTAGGGGTCCCGACTAATAAATTTCAGATAAATAATAGAACCAACAAACAATCAAGCATAACAATTAATGCAATAGAAATCATTAACATTCTATTGTTATGCAAATACTGTATGCACTGCAACATCATGCATGTAATTTCTGTATTTTTCAGTAAATGCATTAGTTATTCAATGGTTTTTAATTTTGCTATTCTTACGATGCAAGAAATGCACTAAATTAAATCCAAGTGAACATGTAATATAAGAATAGACCTTATCGTTTCCTTGCCAAGTTTGTGAACAGTGAAATTAAATGCCTGTGAAAATGTTTTAGGGTTTTTGTTAACCCCAAATACAGGACCCCAGGAAATAGTGCCCCATTTATGGTAAAATAATTTATACTATTAGTATCTCATTTGTAGATTAAAGGCATGTAATATTCATTATATTCCATTCCCTGTGTGTTAAATGCACAATGATATCACTTTCCTGAAACCAAGATAATATTCGACTGTAGAAATAGAAATGGGCACTTGAACAAAGCGTTAAATTCAGGGCAAGATGGCAGTCGAAATTAGTATGCTAATTCGACCCACTCTGGTTACATGATTGGCGGGTTGCTTCGCTTTTGCTTTCAACGGCATACGCACTAAACGACATGAAAAAACAACCTTGGACAAACACTAATCCGTTTTTCTACAGACTCCCTCGATATCATCTGGCAATCGCATAACTTCATGTTAGGATCTTTATCGCATATCACACCAGTTGCTTATCTTTGTACAACAATGGGACATTTTCGCACATTTTTTTTTAGAAACCAAATCTGGGTAGCCGAGAGAATACAACTACGCCAAACTACTCGTGTCTACGCGACTAAAATCACATTCGTGCGACAAGACTATCCCTCTTACGGGATAAATGAGACAGCATAGCCGTAGACGACGCCGTAGACTATAGTCGTCGTTTTCAAAACAATGGCGGCCGTGAAAAAGACAATGAATAGGAGATACTATGGGTAATTTCCGACAACTAGTAGTTGTCTTGTAGTCTACAATTGTTTGCATTACAAATATAGGTGCGACGACAACTATTCGTACCTTCTCTGCATGTTCTCTTTCTTCGTCTGAAGACTTCTTGAAAAACTTGCATGCACCGCCTAAAGAGATATCATCACGGTCATAGTGGAGTGCCATTGAAAGGTAAACATAGCTGGAATACAATTCCAAATTTATCTGCTTATTTACCGCCGCCTCACATTCTTCATGATAATTTTGACGACACTGTGCCATGGCTGACTGGTTCAACTAGATTATATTGTAAGAAAATGGATAAAACGAGCAGAACAAATAACACACACTGACAGTGTTTGTTACTGGCAGCGTAAAAACGTAAAGAAAGATAAACAGCGAAGCGGAAGTGGGGATGCAATGCATTATGGGACTTAAATTCACCGAAATAGTCTGACGCGCATGTGCAACAGAACTAATCATTCAAATCAAGGGCAGTAGAAAAGAAAGCTCGCGTCAATATAATACTAGAAATAATACACGAATATTGTCCTTAGCCAAAATAAGTTATTAGTTACATTGCAGTCATAAATACAAAAAAAATCAGTACTACAAGCATTGTTATGATAACATGCTTTGACTTCGTGGTGGTTTTGCACACCCTGCTCAGACTCCGAGATTTAAACGTATGCCTAGCGCGTACACAAGACATAGCCAATCGCTTTTTGAAAACGTCTGAATACGGGACGCTTGCCTGCTCTTCATCATAAATAGACGGGGTATGACACGCCTCAAGCTGACCAATAGGTGATCGCTATATAGAACATGTGACCAGCAATTTTTCATCCAATGATCGTACCATTGTTTACGTGTATTATTATATCTTCTTCGCATTATAGTATACTTTGCCGTTTATAGAATAAGGTACACAGCATTTTAAGTTATTTAAAAACATAATGCACTGATCTGGGCTAAATATCGAGTGTTTCACTTTGCTGTAAAATCCAGAAACTTCAATAAGGGATTGGACAGTTACTTCGGCCTAGGGGGTGGATCAGTGTGGGGGGTGTTTTTGATTTTGCAAAGGGGGGGGGGGGTCCACTCTGTATTTGATATCACGAATGGGTGATTGGGAGGGGCACCATGTTTTCCAGAATACTCACACGTGCTTATGCATATATTTTTTAAAAAAATATTTCAGAACAAAGGATGAAAAAGTAAATGGTACAAATGTGTTCTCAATAATAACTATTACCTATATTGCCTAAAACATTTTTGATGAAAACAAAGTTATGGGCTAAATATTTTGGGGTTGAAGTTGCCAAATAACTAACAGATTATGCAATGCGGCTAGAACCCCAATTATACTGTTAAGTTTTAAACACATCCCAAGTCCATGTGCTGCTGATATTAGATTATTTTATTTAAAGTCTGAAGTCACTATTGTATAAGATATTTACTGGATTTATCCAATTACAACATGATACGGAAAGACAAAACAGCAATTAGTACAAAGAGATATGACAGATTTTGTTCAGCAAATCAAAAAAGTTAAATTTGTCCAAATGCTGATATATAAATTAAAATAAATGATGAAAAAATAAATTAATATTTTTTTTTTTAAATTGTAAATATGCATATTTTGCTCTGTAAAATGCCAAAATCCAACAAATTTAAGCCAAAATCAGTTTTCTTTGTTTTCATAAGCACAGACTATGCTTCGGGTGTAAGTCATTCCTGGTCTATAAGATATACATTTTGTAATCATTTTTCACGGGGGAGGGTCAGCATGTTTTAAAATATAATGATGGGGTGGGTCACCCACTTTTTTTTATTTGATAGGGGGTGGGTCAACTGAGATTTACAGCTGGCAAAATGGAATCTGCCCCCCCCCCCAGGCCGAAGTAACTTACCAATCCCTAATCGCTTCTGTGGGGTCAATTTATGATATCCGCTATGTGAACTAGATGCTGACTGGATGCGTAGCTGCCGTTCTATGCATATTTAAACTTAGTTCGATGAAGGGCAAAATAATCTTACCGGCGATAAAAAAAAATCGGTATACTAGTACCGTCGCAATATTGCAGCTAACGATGCTTTGTTAACAACAACTCCGGGTAACTCTGATTTGGGGCAATATTGGTACGTCAGAGTGTGATAACTTCAAGAATAGGCTCGATCAAGCAATGTTTTAAGTATGTACATAAATAATTTTAAATTAGTTTATTACTGTATTTCATTACGATTTTTCGAAAGCAGCACATAAAAATTACGTACTGTTTCACGCTAAAATAATGAAGATTTGGTTATTTAGCCTTCGACCGTCAGCTACGAATGCCATAAATAATAGAGTTCTATTTCTACGAATACTAGTATATGTAGACTGGTGCAGTCGGGGCGATTAATTTGTTTTTGTAGTTTAAATAAAATTAAATAAATTGCGAAATGGAGGTGTTAGCGCAAAATCCCTTGTAACTACGAAATCACCCCGACTGGTTTACTCTGGGGTGATTTCGCGCTAACACCTCCATTTCGCGATTTTTTATTTTATTTTATATAAACTACAAAAACAAATTAATCGCCCGACTGCGCCAGTCTATAGTATATGCTCCCGGTTACCCGTAACTCGAAGTTTCTGTTAACTGGTATTTATAGTGTAGTCTGACCATTTCATGGTTTGGCGTTCGCCCTTTTCTAACAATTTTTAATGGATTTTTTTTTATTGACAGTGGATTTTCCCATCATTCAACATCTGTTATCATGTAAACATGTATTATTAAATGATTTACCAGATTACATGTAGTATGTATAACAAGTCCGCAGTGTCAATGACAAGTCCCCGTCCAGTTTTTAGTGACTGCCATTTTACATGAGCTCCCTGTGATTATTGCCAAATAATTATTTATCATATTCATGTTCCAGATATGATACAAAGTGAAGTCAGTTTATTTGTGTGATTCCTCCCTTTATTCTGTCCATGACATTTATAATGCATTTCTAGTAAGAAAATGGCGATCAGCCATTATGTATCAGATTCTGAAATACTAGTAGATGTATGTGCAAATGTGTAAAATCTTAACATGATCAGTCCAGCCATAATAGCAATATGGTTCCAAAAACAGCATTCGTTAAAACAAAATATTATAGCCACCAGTCAGCCATTTTGAATCAAACTGAATGTGTCATACCAAGTATGAATGATATATGTTCATGCACGATCGAGATTCAGTTCCGGAATGGTAGAAATTCTTGATTTTGTTGAATTTACCACTAAATTGTCCGCCATTCGACCAACTTGAATTGGATCAATAAATAAATGCAAGTGCTCATGCATGATATTATCAGGGGGGAATTCTTCTCTCTGGGTTCTCCACACTTGCCAGGGGGGGGGGGGGGATCTCGTCTCGTCTCTCTATCTTGTCCCCTTGAGGTACGGGATCCAGGAAGTCACTTAAGCTTTACAGTCAAATAAGACAAGCACAACGAAATACGTTTCAACTCTCGTCTTAGTCGGACAGTCGAGCACTCTATAAGACACAGTGCCCTGGGGAAAAATCCCCAAGACTATCGCAAGGCTGAACCAAGACTCGCCCAAGACTCTCTAGGACTGGACTTAGACTGCGTCTATCGTGGAGTACCCGCCAAGACCAACTCAAAACTCTCTTTATTCATTTTCAAAACCTTAACCAATTACAATGCAGTAAAAAGACTCTAAGGCGTAACCTTCAATCATACAGCCAATCAAACTAAGTACTGAATACGTCATATCTTTTGATTAATCGTTCACTACATTAATAACTGCCATTAATAACAGAAATAGTAGTCCGAATAGCGACGGTTATCTCGTAATTAGTTCCAAATCACTGAGCCAAGTTCCGTTCAAAACTTGAAATAGGCCTAAACGATGACAGACATAACACAGCAATTCGCTCGTAATCAGCTAATTAAGTCGATCAACAGATACGCGTAAACTAATTCATGACAATATGATATGTTTGTGGTCCTCTTCATCCCAAACCTGGATATAAGGCTGCAATCAGGTTCTTCCATTCCTGTCTACTCCAGGTCAGGTTTGCTTGGGCACATTCTGTGGTAATGGTTTTTCTCCATGTGGTTTTTGGCCTCCCTCTGTTTTGTTTACCCCGTGGCGTCCAGCGAAGTGCTGTTATGAGAATTGAGTCTTGTGGTATTCTGAGAACATGACCCAGTCTTCGGCTCGTTATGTCCTGAGAATGTGTCATCATTGGTGATGATCACTGGCCAGAATATTTTGCAAATTCGCCTTAGGTAACCATTGTGGAAATGTGATAACTTGGTCATGTCGGTTTTTGTTAGACGCAATCATTCGGAAGCGTAGAAGACAAATTTGAGTTTAAGTTTCTGATGTGTGATATATGTATAAAGTTTGAATGTGGTCGGTAAAAACATGTCGGAAATATCATTCTGGAACTGCATTTTCTCTGCAACTGCAAATGGCCGCCAGTCGATCAATTTCATTCTGATCTGAAAAAATGACGTGCAAGGACCCAATATGTTCAATTGACATGCCAAGTTTGAATAAAATATGCCCATCTATGGCTGAGATGCGCTTCCCAAACAGCAGAAATGCTTGATTTTAATGATTTATTGCACTAAATTGGCCATCATTTGGTAATGTACGTATGTATGATATGTGTGTGAAGTTTGAATGCAACCGGCTTAGGCATGTCTAAGATATAAGCGCAGACAGACAGACGGGAGGACGCATGCACGGACGTACAGGGAGAAATTACAAGTAATATCCGCTATTACTCAAGTGTGCAGTTTCGTATTAAAGGGCGATGGTCGTCGCGTCGTGTCCTGTTCGATATGGGACTCATAGCGACGTATACAACGCGGGTAAAATACTAGTACATTGTTTTTTTGACATGAAATTCGAGCAAGCGCTCTTAAAGTTTATCCGCAGTCCTTCCAATCTGATTAAAAAAAGATCCCGGTTGACTTAATTTTTTTACTTTTATTTTAATATACATTTTATTAATTTTATTATTATCATTTATTTTAATATTTGCTTTTACAATACATTTGCTGCACTAGGTGCTTTCATAAAGTTTTAACAAAATAATTGTAACGTCAAAAAATAATTAAAATAAATAATAATTATATAAAAAAAATTAAGCCAACCAGGATTATATTTTAATCAGATTGCAATACTATCTCATGGAAGGACTATGGTTTCATACTGGTTTCGTATTTTTGTCTACTGTTTTATACCACGAGAATGAAACCACGCATATTCAACCGGTACACCAAAATAAAGTTTCACCAAATTATATATATCCTAAATGCTTGATATGTATGATGTTATTTATATAATATTGAAGTGTGGACATACCGTATCACGTGATTGAAATGAACTGTGCGAAAAAAAACATACTACAGGCCGACGCAATCCCAGAAAACTATTGTCCCGTTCAGCCCCAAAAAAAACGCAACCTTTCGCAGGGTATACCTTTTTTTGGCGTGGATCAAAATGGCTGCTTAAAATTCACATCCATTTTTTTCGATTAATACAGAACTATGCAGAAAATGTAGATGATATTTTAGAAAAACTGGCTCACATATAACACGCTGTTAGGTGGGCAAGTGTCTCGCGTTGACATCTGGCATTCCGTCACTTGTATTCAGGCCTGGCTTGACTGGTGTTAAACTGTAGACCACGAAAATAGTGGCTAAACTCGCTTTAATTGTACTTTTATTTTGGCTTTGGCAGGTTTAAAAATGATAACTTATCGATATACCGTAGTTCCAATCACTAACGTATCGACGTGCAACACGGTGACATCATGATGCTTTATCTGAACGATGACGTAGATATGACTCACCTGGTACGAACTCACACTTTTGTCATTTTCACTGCACAGTAAACCATACCATCAACACTATGACTATTGTAGTATGGCGCCATATATAACTTCACGTACTACTGTTTACATTTAACCATTTGCATAATTGCCCGGATGCTGCATACCGCGGTGCCGTAGTTACAACTGAACGTGGTTATCAAATAAGCATTCCCCGCTAATCAGGTCATATCAATATCACTGAACTGCTTTTCGATATAAACAAGGACCTCCATTTTATTGTTTCATTTCTTTACCCGTGTGGTTTTAATTAATTATATATAATTTATTTAATGTAGGTGTTTTTGTATTATTATTGTATTATTCATGAACGCCTGCAAACTTACAAAAATAAAAGGTGCAGACGTAAGACAAATAAAGCTGCCTATATATTCAAATAAAGTATAAGCATTCTTTTTTGGACTGTTCATACTGTTATGAGAACAGGTACTTATTTATTCATTTCTAAGGTAACTCATATTTTTTCTCGAAGTCTGCAACAAATCATGTTTTTACACAAAATTATCCAAACCGCTCATCAGACTCAATAAGTGGTACAAGCACAAAATTAGTTGTTAATAATTAAAAATCCGGAATATAATTTTCATTATTGATAAATGTATAGCAACAAAAAATACACGATTGAAATGAATAATTCGATGATAGAGGGCTCTTCAACGCTGCAGTCTGGCAAACGTCGGTGTGATGTGGTAGTTTGCGCCGTTTTCAGCCTCCGTAAACTGCTGTCATTTTCTGTTTGATTACACGTATTAATCAGCTGGAGCATGCATGCAGCTAAATACACAACATTTACAGCAGTCGATCAATGGTTATAAACAGTTGTAAGAACAACATTATGACAAGATATGTTCGAGTTGTTAACGTGTGGAGTGATAACAAACAAATAGTTCAGGCCGCTGAATAAAAATCGCCAACAGTATTGTGGAGTCTAAATCGATCACACGTTCGTGTATGATAATTGCAGACATTTTTGACGGATAATAATATTTGTTTTAATATAAGAATGTTCTGACTCGGATTGCTATGGTAATTGCTCTAACATTTTCGCAGTTTTGCAGTGCTTCGCTAAATAAATAAAAAAAATATATTTCTAAATAAATAAACATGCACACATTATTTTATCCGTATATTTATTGTTTATTTACATTATGTGCAATGTTGTCCCGTTTCAATAACGATGACAAAAGTCAAATCATTACCCAGTGTAAACAAAACAACACAGAGCAACCAATCAACAAAGCCCATTTTTGTACTTCCTGGTTTCAATCTGAGCATGCGCACCTAGTAATATTTTTTGAAACTGTTCTCATTCAAGATGGCGGCGAGCTGCTGTGGTGTGAAGCGACAAAAAGTATCCCCTCCAACAACCTGTTGTAATGGTTCCGTCGTCCATCCAAATCAATGTAACGGAACAAATGGGATCAACAAATGTTATGTTGTTTCTATCGAAATGTGTTTTTACTGTTTTGAAGTTTTACAAAGACATTTACACAGTAGCGGCGAGCCTCCACCGGTGCCCAAGTTTACCAACGAACCCTAGTAAGTCAAAGTGATTCCATATTTTATTCCATTCACAGAATAACATCAACATCTTCACTTCTATTCATTATATCGTTGTTTTCTTTTCAGTGATTTGAAGCTCAGGCTTTACTTTATCATATTTAGAGAGAATTAATGGTGTGAATTGTCAACAAAGATGTCTAAATCGCTGTCGGCGGATGTACACACTGACTAAACAAAGGAATGATTTTAAAAAAAAGGAGGCTCCTTCCTTCATTTTACTGACAGTTTCTGTTTTGTTGAAGTCTTGACAATCAAATTTGTTGACAGTTTGACATAATTTTTTCGTTAACCGCGAGGTTGATATTATCTAAAATACTAGCCAGTTGTTAAGGTTGTATCGGTACGTATTTACAAATTCAATTTGTTTTACTCTGCTTAACAACCTTCATATTACCTTGGCCCCCTAAGCTAATAGTAACGCCTAACACGGTTACACCATGGGTCTACCGACTACCAATTATTGATAATTGTTGTACTATATAAAGATTTAGTCTATTGACGTCTGTATATTGTAAATTATGCCATATCAACAGATCTTTGTGTCTGGTTATATTGTCTCTTCAGTAGTGTTAAATCAGGCTTTCGGACATTGAATCATTGATAACAATCTCTTCAGCAATAATTTATCAGTAAAATCTTAGAAATTATTTGTTGATTTAGCTGGGGTAAAATGAGTCTTTTTCTTAGAGGTCAGCTAATGTTATTTGTGTTCAGTCAGCTCCCACTATGTGTATAATTGTTCATGGTTATGTGAGGTCAAGGTCTTGCCAATCCATTCATACACAAACAGAGGTCAGTGCTAACATGGTTTTATTTATGATTGCCCCCTCATTTATGGTCACTGCAAATAATTGAAAAATGGTATCTAGATCTCAAGCTACTTTAAGATGATCTATGAACTCATTTTTATTCCTTATTA
This sequence comes from Saccoglossus kowalevskii, assembly GCF_978046115.1. Lineage (NCBI taxonomy): Eukaryota > Metazoa > Hemichordata > Enteropneusta > Harrimaniidae > Saccoglossus > Saccoglossus kowalevskii. Next base: position 5,370,227 of record NC_140641.1, on the reverse strand, counting down.
TTTTTAGAATACTTTTACTAAACAGGCAAATTTTCGGGCAAAAATTAAAAATAAAATTTTTAGCTAACCTGGCATTTTATTAGTCACATCATTTATAAAATATTATTATATTAACTATTATTTATAAAATATAGAAATTCTCATGCCCCAAATTCAAATTTATATTTGTCGGTCATTTTGATTACACAAAATTTTATACATTTCTCTTTTACTAGGAAATTGCCTTCCCCATACTATATACTAAAAATTATTATTTATTTGTATTCTTGAATCACAAAGAAATGTTTTGTCTACTGCTAATGTAATCCCCTTAAATATAAACTTAGACCTGATAGGTCAAAATATGATTAAGTATGATCAATTTAATGAATACATAATTAAAATTTACATTGGGCTAATTTTTATAACTTTACCCTTGTGTCTTATCCTGGCAAAGTCTTTTCAAATGTCAGCACCATAACATATCCTTCCCTTTACCACCAACTTTATCATTCGTATATTAATTGCTTTATTTTTATGCAGTCGACAAACCACTCAAATTCAAGCCTCATAGAAAATAAATTATTGGGCCTTGTCAACAATTTAATTAATTTGATTGTAAATATTTTTGGCTATTAGACAAATTTTGGGGGTTGTTACAAATGTACATTAAAAAAAATAAACACTACATTAATACACATTTCTTTCTTTCATTACTCATTCTGAGCACAACCAGGCAGTCAACTCACACTCACTATATTTATAAAATCATTCATTCAAAGAAATGAAAAGTTAACACTGCCACAGTTTTTTTGGCATATTTATTCTGACCTCAGCCAGCCAGCAGTATTTTTTAACTCTTGCAGCCCATGTAATACTTTCATGTGCGAGTATTCTTTTTTTGCTTTTTTTACTGAACAATAAATAACATTTACATGATATGACTATTTTTTCTTTTTTGTTTTTCAACTGCAATTAAATAGCCAAAACAAACTCTCTCTCCCAAACCTTATGAATATTAATGAGCTCAAAAATATTAATGAGCAACCAGCACCCCCAAAGAGCTGGGCAGATCTCTTGCATTTATTAAAAAAATTGTTGAAATTAGTGACAAAAAAGTTGCATTTAATTTTGTGGTCTGGTTTGGTACTGAGAAACGCATTGTATCAGGTATATCTTCCTGAAATAAAAAAAAAAAAAAAAAATGTTTCTCAGATTGGTACATTTAAGGGCACCTAAATGAAAAAAGTTTGTGGAAATAAAGGATGTCATTCAAAAATTGATATTCTTCTGTACCATACTGTAAGGGCGTATTTTTGCTTGGTTTATTAATCGTGCTAAATTAATAAAACTCTTGGTGTGGTTGGGTGCAACCTTAGCTATATCGCCAGGTGATTGTCAGTTTTGGAGTCAAGACATCGCCAGGTGATTGTCAGTTTTGGAGTCAAGACATCGCCAGGTGATTGTCAGTTTTGGAGTCAAGACATCGCCAGGTGATTGTCAGTTTTGGAGTCAAGACATCGCCAGGTGATTGTCAGTTTTGGAGTCAAGACATCGCCAGGTGATTGTCAGTTTTGGAGTCAAGACATCGCCAGGTGATTGTCAGTTTTGGAGTCAAGACATCGCCAGGTGATTGTCAGTTTTGAAGTTAAGACATCGCCAGGTGATTGTCAGTTTTGGAGTCAAGACATCGCCAGGTGATTGTCAGTTTTGGAGTCAAGACATCGCCAGGTGATTGTCAGTTTTGGAGTCAAGACATCGCCAGGTGATTGTCAGTTTTGGAGTCAAGACATCGCCAGGTGATTGTCAGTTTTGGAGTCAAGACATCGCCAGGTGATTGTCAGTTTGGGAGTCAAGACATCGCCAGGTGATTGTCAGTTTTGGAGGCAAATTCACTACGTTCAATTACCCACCACATACTCCGGTCAGTCAAAATGGCTATTTTGAACTGTAGGCATTAATCAGCGATTCTGCCGGTGACGGAGAGATAGAATCCAGGTCAGAGGAAGCCCCATGACCTCAAGATTCTTTTACTCCTTACGTCACGAACCCACGTGACCGAGGCCACCTGGCAGCGCCACAGGTAGCCGTCCTTCACTCTTAATTTCTCTCCGCCTCGAGTGGAGATGAAATCTAGCAAGCTCTGCTGGATCACCTGCTTTGTTTTTCCTGTCCGGATTTATAGCTTGGGTTGTTGCCGCTGCTCGGCATCTGACATGGTAGCTGGTAGGATAAGTTTTCCTTGTCTTTTTTTACCCTCGTGTCGTTTTCCCCTTTGTGTGTAGTATTTTTCACAGCAAAGAAATTAAAATCCGGCACCACTACGTAGTCACATGTTGATTTCATGGCGGCACCTTTTACTGTAATTCGTCTCCCTCATGCATGTCGTCTTTTATTTTTAATGTATTTAGCAATATATCGATGTAATGACAGCTCCAAGGCTCGCTGTCTTTTTCTTCCGGTCTCCTCGTCTTTCGAGCCGACCGTACAGTGGTTTATTCAGAATCTACCAGCATAGAACCCGCATCCGAGATGCTTTGTCATGGCTACGTGTGGGTTTCGGGGCTTTTTGCGTGAAAGCGTGTTTTTTTCACTGGAGTTCTGAGGCCTGAGATTTTCTTTCAGAGCCATCAATATCGCTGACACTGACCGCGTCACAGCAAGGTCGCGTGTCCAGTAAACAAATCGGTTAAAGTGAGTTGCGTGTTTTGCATGAGTGGAAAGTCCTCACGCTCGGCTACCGGTACTTCATGTACCGGGACGTCGAGTAAGAGGCCCGACGGCGGAGGTACCGATATTTTCTCGTTCTCCCCCGCTGATCGGAGGGCATCCTCACAATCTGTTTTTTCAGGCGGTGTTTTTACCCGATTTTACCGGCTGCAGCGAGGCTGTGCCCCTGGAGGCTTTCCTCCTATGGGGCCTGTTGCGGGTCTCTCCGTGGACCCTTCCTCGCACGGCGCCGAGTTTGCCTCCGAGTTGAGGGCTTTGGTCGAAGGACTGTCGGGGCAATTGCGTCCCTGGCAGGCCGGGTAGATCAGACGCAGTCGGAGCGAGCTGTCTCCACTGTGTCCCCTCGGTGGGCAAGCAGGAAGAGACACGAAGGCATGTTTGCATTCAAACACCTCTCTTCCGGGGAACCCCCGTTCCCAGGCACGGCTCTCCCACTATTTTGGGGGGTGGCCGAGGCCCAGGCTAATTGCCCCGGTCCTTCTCGGGATCCTCGGGCACTGAATGCCAACGGGGTGCTGGCAGCCAAGTCTCCGAGCTCGGGGCAGGGCTTTCAGGGCAGGGCACACGTTGACCCCCCCCTACTTTCAGCCAGCTAGGGTTCATCACGCGGTAACGGTACAATGGTAACGAGTTTTTCCTTGTGTCCGGTCCCCGCTGTGGGTTTTGGCTCCTTTCTTACCGACCCACGGGCGTCCCCAGAGGGAACCGACCCTGTCATGAGACGCACAGTCGAACACGCTCCCTCTCACATATTAAAGTGAAAGGAGGTGCAGTTCGCTCGCGTCGGATACAGCCGGTACTCCAGGCGTTCCCTCAGAGTCATCCATCTGTATGACTCGGTGAGCCACGCTTTTGGGGTGAGGCGGAGTATCATCGATCCCAGTGATACGATGTATATACCCCCACCCTTGATCCTAAAGCAATCACCTAAGGTTGCTTCAACGCTTATGGGATCACGGGCATCGGGATCCAAAGCAACCCCATTGGCAAGTCTCTCCCTGTCCGCCTGAGTGCGGAGTGGGGCACAGAACATGCAAACGGTGTTGATGGGCGGTGTTGGTCAGCCGTGGAGGATGTAATGCTTAAAGCCCCCGGGTGGGGATAACATAAGGCAACACTTCCCACTGGACCAAACGCTACCCGGTCGGTGTGGTTTCGGGATCAGACCCCATAGCGTGGGATGAGACCAAAACGCCCCCAACCCGATTCCAAGGCTCCTTCCCCAGACCCCGGTACCACGAATTTGGCAAACCGGGCAAAGGGGGATAGCCGCGTTCCATGGGTGTCCTTTCCAATTGAAGACTACCCATCTAGCCCTGAGGGCAGAGTTGCTTGAGCACATTATGCGTGACCAGCACTCTGGAGACCTTGGAGGCAGAACGCACCAGCCTCCTAGACCAGGCGACATTTTTACTGGTGGGCCACCGCACATCTACATGCGACACCCCCTAGTGTCGCCTGGCTCTCTTGGCCAGGGCCACTACCGTGCTACGAGACGCGGCCTTAGACGCACGTGTTTTCGCCGACAAGCTGAGCCGGGGTACGTCCCCGCCTCAGTGACGCAGACTGGACTTCCTCCACCCTCTTTGTTCAGGGAATGGTGGGTACAGTCTTGGAGCTTCGGAGTGCAATGAACCGGAGGGTTCAGTTTGAATCCGCTAGCCAGTTGGTCCTACCATGGGCAATTGGAGGGCACCCCAAGCACAGAAAACGCAACGCCCTAGGGCTTTGTCCGCTAGCTGAAGTCAGCCAGGAGGCAAGCGTTTATACCCTTCCATGGGAGGGGAGGGTAGTGGCGCGCCCCCAGGGAGGTAAGAGCCAGGTGGTGGCTACTCACCCTCCCTGGGCGGACGTCTACCCGGCAGCAGGGAAGGCATGTTTGACGCTCACCTCTGCAGGTCACAACTTAGTGACTACTTCAGGCCTTGGGGACTCACCTCATGGGGGAAGGAAGCACACACACCCCCTCGCAACTGCCGAACACGTGGCCACATATCCCTGTCAACACAGATTGCGCCGGTGTAGTCTGGTTTGGAGACAACGGGTGACCGTTCCCTGGACCTTTCCAGGTGGTAACATCAGTTTACGAGATACCGCTGAAACCTCCTCTTCCCCCCGTCAGTGTCTCCCCTGTTGGGCACTGCCAGGGGACTCCCGCAAGGCGGAAGCAATCAGACAGAAAGTAGCTGTTTGCATGGGGAAAGACGCCATACACAGGGTACATCAGCCGGGGCTAAGGCCAGGCTTCTACCCAAATGGGTTCGTAGTACCAAATCTACAAATGGCAGGCGTCCAGTTTTGGACCTAGGCAGACTGAATCAGTACGTGCTCCTCGATCAGTTCCACATGGAGACACCATTCAGGGTTCTTCTCTCCATCCACCGTTTTGACTGGCAAGCCCCGTTAGACTTAAGCGGGGCCTACCTGCATGTACCGATGCACCCAGCGAGTTGCCATCTCCTTCGAATCGCCCAGCTGGGCCAAGTATTCGAATCTCGGGTGCCTCCCCGTTCGGGTTAGGCACAGCGCCCTACGTGTTCACCAGAGTGATGAAACAGGTAGTGCTGCTGCTTCACCAGATGTCGGTACACCTCAATCCATACCCAGACTTCCGGTTACCAACAACCCGGGCAAGGGGTAATAGCCAAACGTGTCAGGCTAACACGGGATTTACTTCACCAGTTGGGCTCATTGGTAAATCGACAAGTCCCACTACGACCCAACGTGCAGTTGGTGTCCCTGGGCATGGAGTTTTGACACAGAGGTATGCTTGGCTTAGCTATTTCAAGCGTATTGCTTAGCGCTAGGCAGCCTAGCCGAATGCCTAGTCAGCGTTCCCTCTGTGTCCCTCCGCGAACTAACACGGATCATCGAAATGATGACCTCGGTTCGAAGGGTCGTTCCCCAGGCTGCACTACGCAGCCGCCCGGTATAACGCTTGTTATAGCGCCGAGCTCTTCTATGGGAACTAGATAGGCGGGTTTCGATCTCGGACCAAGTGAAGGAATCCCTGCCCTGGTGGTCGTCATTGGCCAACCTCAGGACAGGGGAGCCCCTTGGGCCCGCTCGTCGTAGGTATGACTCTGGTAACAGATACCTCCCCCTGGGGTTGGGGAGCGCATCTATTGGGCCAATAAGCCCGAGGATATGGCCCCCGCATTAGTTTCGGGACTACCATATCAACTGGCTCGAACTGAGAGCAGTGTACTTAGCACTACCACGCTTTCTACCCGTAGTTCGAGACCACAGAGTCCTGCTCCGCACAGGCAACGCAGCGGTGGTCTCCTTCAAGAAGGAGGGGGGGACGCGTTCCCCATCGTTGTCAGTTCTAGCGGAGCAAAATCCTCCTTTGGTGCCTGGAATACAATGTGGAGCTAACCGCACACCACCTTCCAGGGGTGAGGAACAGTCTGGCGACGCCCTTTCAGGGCGGCTCCGTCTCCAGAACATGGAGTAGCTGATACCCCAGTGGGTAGCCTCTAGGCTGTTTTCGGCCGTGGGACGGTCCAGGGTTGGACCGTTTTGCCGCACCCCAGAATGCCAAGCTCCCGACGTACATAACACTCCTGCTAACTCCAGGAGCCTGGGCCAGGGTCACTTTGCTAGCCCCGTGGACCCACTTAGTTGTGTACGCCTTTCCTCCCTTCCCGCTAGTTCACCGGGCACCGGAGAAAAGCTTCGACAGGTGCACACCCGCATATTATCGTGGGTTGCACCCAATTGGCCAAGCAAGGCCTAGTTTCCACTTCTGTTGGGAAGGCTAGTCGAAGCGCCAGCAGTGCTTCCGGACTTACCGGACCTGCCGTTCCAACCAGACGGCGCACTACCAACAAGCCCAGCAGGTATCACTTACACGCATAGAGGCTCTCAGTAGACCCGCACATATGAAAGCCTTATCTGAGCAGGCTGCCAACGTCCTGGCCAGGGCGAACAGGGATCCCACCTATGCAGCCTACATTTCTAGGCTACAAGCATACACTGATTGGTGTAGCAGAAGGGAGATTGATCCATACCATCCCTCTATTGGCTAGGTAGCAGGCTCCTTCGTCCACCTGTTTGACGAAGTGGGTTTGTTCTACGCAGCGAGCGTTGGCTACAGGTTAGTCTTGTCCCCCACCACTCAGAACGTACGGGAACAAGACTAGCCGATTGTCCTATTTTTAGGAGACTATTTACTGCTTTCCAGACGCCAAGACCCCATACAAGGGAGCCGCCCAACTGGGACTCGTCGGCTGTGCTGTCTGCTCTAAGCAGACTGCCTTTTGAGCCTCTCCAATCAGCACCACTCAATTTTTTGATGTGGAAAATAGTCTTCCTACTGGCCCTCGCCTCAGGTAGGCGCCGGTCAAAGCTAGGCGCGCACTATCCTTTGCGGACGGTTGTGCCGCTTTTATGGGCGATCAAGTTGTACTAAGACATGAATCTGGTTCTCGCCAAGAACCAAATCCCAGGACACGATCCTCAACCGATCGTCATCCCCCGGCTGGCAAATATTGTCAGTCCGGAGGATCAGGAGGATTTGCTTCTCTGCCCGGTCTGAGCGCTGAGTTGCTACGAGAACCGTACCAGGTTTTCTAGACGGGGAACCAAACACATGTTTTTGTGTTACGGCCCTGACAAGCGGGATAAGCCGGTTTCCCCGACTTCCATCCCCAGGTGGATTACTGCGACTGTACTGGAGGTCTATAATACACTATCCTCCTGAACACAGACCTTGCAGAGACACCAAGTACAAGAACATGAGGTCCGTGCGATTGCTAACTCACTAGCGCTAGCATCAGGTGCCCCCCTCAAACACATTCTGAGGGCAGGCTTCTGGAGAACGCAGAACGTCTTCATCAACTACTACCTAGGAGACACCCAATCTATTGAGCAGGGTCTCTTCAGGTTAGGCCCTGTCGTAGCGGGTCAGGCCTTGTTTGCTGACCCAGCCCGAACGACTGCAGGGGCCTCTGCGCATAGGCGATAAGTCAGTCTCTGCATTTTTGCGGGCAGATTGTCTGTTCCACTAGCACTTCCTGGAAGCTCCCAGGTTTCGCTTCTGTCGACCTACGCCCTCATGCGAACTGTTTCGGTCCTACTTCTAGCTTATCACCCCCGAGTTCGGCTTGGGTCTAGCTTTCTCGGGCACACCGAACCCTGTCACCACAGCAGCATTGGCTTCTCGCTTCTGGGACAGCACAGGCAAGGTAAGACACCACCCTTCTTGGGTCTTAACTTAGGTTTTTGGGTTTGTTTTTCATCCCGGACTGGGGGAAAGTCTTTCATCATTCTCCTTTTTTTTCTGTTTGCTCGGAAAAACCCGCCACCTATCGGTGTCTGACTCTGCCTACAGTTCAAAATAGTCATTTTGACTGACCGGAGTCTATGGTGGGTAATTGAACGTAGTGAATTTAGGCGAGGGTTCTCCGAACCCGCCACACATAGTTCATACCCACCATAGACTCTGGGTCCCCCCCAACCTCCCCACTCTTTCCGTCGCGTTGGTTTAAGTCCTCGAGGCAGAGAGAAAGGAACCAGAGTGAAGGACGGCTACCTGTGGCGCTGCCAGGTGGCCTCGGTCACGTGGGTTCGTGACGTAAGGGGTAAAATAATCTTGAGGTCATGGGGCTTCCCCTGACCTGGATTCTATCTCTCCATCACCGGCAGAATCGCTGATTAATGCCTACAGTTCAAAATAGTCATTTTGACTGACCGGAGTCTATGGTGGGTATGAACTATGTGAATAGGCGGGTTCGGAGAACCCTCGCCTAAGTTGTACACTTGCTGACCAACTACTACACAGCCAAACATAGTTGTGGTTTTGAATGACATTGTTTACACCCATCCATCACGGAATCACTTTGTTACTAGAGGGAGAGTGTTTTTAAATATCTAGTGTTGCCCATTTCACACTCAGAGTACATGATCATACAACAATAAAGAGAACACAAAACATTGCATATATTTAATGAGTACTGTCATTTTTTATTAATTAAAGTTAAGTACATTTGTACTAGTAGGAACAGTGTTGATCATCGACTGGTTCACACAACATGTCATTACATTAAAAATTACCATTGTCCCTTGCCTAGACTGGCAAATTCGGGACTTCTTTTTAGTTTTACAAAAAGAAATAGTTAATTGTTTTTAACGTGATTGCGAAAACTAACCTGACCGCTATAGAAATCCAGACTGGACGGGCATTTGACTGCTATTAATTATTCATGATGTCATTGATTATTCATGAGTGGGTGTGTGAAAGTAAACATGACCTTTTAAAGGTTGATTCGATTCGATGAGATGGCTACTTTAACTTTAAGTGCAAAGGCGATACTTTCATCCATGTTTATTGAAAACAAGCTTATTTAAATATCCAAAGTAAATTTCAAAATCGCTGACCTCAGAAGTGAAAGGTCACATACATTAACATAGATAAGATATGACGTTTAGCTGCACTCTGATTCGTTGTCAATGCTAGTCAACAACTTTTAATTAGCATAATTAGTGATTCCGCTTCGGTTTTCACTACAACGCAGGGAGTCGCTTGCAGATGCGTCTAGTCGGGATTTCTTTTGCTGTCACACTAGTTTACGCGATCATGTTAAAAAGGCTAAATTGACAATTAATTATATATTTGTTTGTAAAACAAAAAAGAAGTCCCAACTTTGCCAGTCTATCCCTTGCCCTGCAAGCTCAATGTACTTTTACCTTGACTTGACCAGATGAGGGTTAATACTCGATATTTATATGGAACTCTAACATAGCTAGAAGAAATATTAATAAACAGTCCAGGTTTTGGAAAATGCAAGCGATTTGTAAAAATATTGCAGTAACATAAGTATTTACTGTTGTGTGAAAGGTCTTGAACTGAAGAAATAAGCAGGAGCCCATTTGCATGCAATGGTTTGAGCTCTGGCAGCCATGTTGATTTTGAGTGTCTTCGGCAATTTCCCTTTTTTTTGACAAAGTTTCAATGAAATTTATCCTTGCTTTTCAACTGTACTTTCTCTGACATCTAACAAATTTTGGTTAAATTTGGTTCAAAGATAAAATGGTGTCATGTACATGCCAATTGACATCACATTCCATCTTTGTATGCTCAAATCAAATACATCCAAATACAGACAGAATATTAATCTTGAACATGTTAGTGATGTAGTTTACCCTATATAAAGGAAGTGTTTAAACAAGTGCATATTAATTTTGGATAAGTGCAGATAGTTTTTTTTAGCTCCGATGTCGACTTTGTTGGGCGGAGCTTATCATATGAGCGATTGTCTGTTGTCGTCAACTTTTTACTATTTTGACTTTTTGAAAATCTCAGTTCTTATTGCATTGATATTTGGTGTATACCGTATTTATCCGGGTATAAGCCCAGGGTCTTGAACATGGAAAATTGCCAAAAAGAAGGGGTGGGCGTTTGCCAGGAGATCCCCGGCAAAAAAAACCGAAAATTCGCGAAAATCGGCAACACGCAGTTCGATCGAACTGCGGCAGGGAATAGAACGGCAAATGAAAACATGCAACGAAAATAAATGAACAATATGCAACACTAGAAGTAGAACAAAAATAATGTATTGCTTATAATGTGACAAAAAACCAGAAATAATAAAAATCGACAGTGAGGAATCATTTGAATTAGGATTTTCCTGCCGACAAACACGCGTGAATTCAAAATTAATTAAAATGTCAGGGGTTAAACTGCGTAAAATGATTTCCGGTCTCGACAAATTACGCATCAACCGTCATACAAGATCAATAATAATTTACAAATTTACACAGTAAAAATTATAAAAATTCATAGCTGTTTGAAAAAAAACTTCTCAGATCTTTATTTGTACGTTCATTGCCATCTTCGTCAAACTCAAAACCCTCAAGTCCAAGTCGGCGTTACTGTAGCCGTCGAACAAAATCCCTACAACTTATTCCTGAAGTTCGTCGATATCGTCCCACACAATTTGGACTTAGCACTTTTAATCCACGGATTTCGCAGTCTGTCAGCTTGGCACTTTTCATTCATGTCTAATCATAATAAAGAGACAAGAAAAATGGGGTGGTCGCTCTGCTGCGATGGCACACGATGCTTTTGTTTACAGTCTGGCAATCGTCTTTGACCTTTATGCATCTGCTTTACTGATTGACTAATAATGACATCACTACTAGTATTTCATCATAAAGGTCAAATCGTGACATTGCTTTTTTATCAGACTCAACGCTTATTAATCACGGTGAAAGTTATCATTCAGCAAGTTCCGGCGATTGAAATGTCTCACTATATGGATATCGCGGTGGACTTGAAATAGGAAGTTTTTTTTTTATCCAACGACAGAAGAATGCTTTCATGACGGTGATGAAAGATGGTAAAAAAGTTGGCAGTCTTCGGCGTGACTTTGCAAAATTGCTGACCCCAGTTATGGATTCGCAAGCTGCTACAAAATATTTTATAAAGCCAAAATAACGTGATTTCAACCACTCTCCCAGGTACGGGTTGCTACAATATTGCAACATTGGTTTCATTGTCGACGGCGCTAAAGCCGATCGAGTGCGACACTTGCGGCTCTCCTTTTACGATTTGCCTGAATCGTTTCTAAGTTACTAAGGAAGCACAAACCAAACGGCCGGCCATTTTTCGGGCCACGACATATTTTAAAAAGAGAACTACCGTTTCTGCTTTAATATATATTTTTATAGACTTGCTGACTTGTTATGATTCAGAACGCGCTGCCCTGAAGGCAGAAAGCTGTCACAGCTATTTTGCGTTCACCCCTTGTTTTACGCAGTTAACATTTTTTATAAGTATCACGACAGTCTTCAAGAAAGTCAACTGTTAATACAACCACAGTCAACGAATAGAAAATAGTTTTTTTTGTGTAGAAAAAGACCCCTGGGCGTGTGCCCGGATATGACCTCAACTCCTTTATTGTGTCAAAAGTGGGGGGTGGGCGTTTGCCCAGGCATGGGCTCTTACCCGGATAAGTACGGTATGTACCTTGAGCACCCCTCTTAGATTTGTTCATTTCATGATGATACCTTCAATTCTCAAATTTTTTGGTAAAAAGTGATATTTTCGACTTCATATTGAAAAAATTCAGATTGCTTTGATATTATACATATAGGTACTACAGGTAGACCTCTTTCAGATTTGTTTATTTCATGATGATATCTTCAACTCTCTAATTTTGATGAATATTTTTGTCAGTTTTGGAAAAAAGTGATATTTTTCGACTTTTTGTTGAAAACCACAAGCCACTTTGCTTTGATACTATACTTATACTATATGTACCTTAGGTAGACCTCTCTCGGATTTGTTCAATTCGTGATGATATTTTCAATTCTTGAATTGAAATGTATATTGCTAACAGCGGAGCTATCTCAGCCGAGAGGCTGCTTGTTTATATTCTATCTGTGGTAGATGTATAATAATGCCAAGTAACCGCTATATATAAAAATACTTGACAAGGATTATTAGTCCCCGTTCGGACGCAGTCCGAAAACGGGGACTTATGTTTTGACCTCCGTGCGTGCGTCTGTGCGTGCGTCCGGACCTGTATCTTAGAAATGCCTGGACCAATCACAATCAAACTTCACACATACATCATATATGATATTATACATATGCACGTCAATTTGTTTCACGTTCTGATTCAAGATGGCCGATTGGCGGCCATTTTTGTGCTAAAAATCATCAAAATCAAGCATTTCTTGGGTGTTTACAGATGGATTTTGTTCAGACTTTGTATATACATTAGACATTATAGGACCTTGATGCACATCATTTTGTTTTATGATCTGATTCAAGATGGCCGAATGGCGGCCATTTTTGTGCTGAAAAATCCTAAAAATCAAGCATTTCTCGGCTGTTTACAAATGAATTTTGTTCAAACTCGATATATACATTAGACATTATGGGACCTTGATGCAAATAATTTTGTTTTTCAGATAAGATTCAAAATGACCAACTGGCGGCCATTTTGTTTCAATGAATTCTCGTGCCATATCTCTGACTTGCTTTCACTGATTATGTTCAAATTTTAACTATTCATTATACATCATGTCATAGATAAACAGTTACATTGGTTTGACAATCCTATTCAAAATGGCCGAATGGTGGTCATTTTTGTGTAAAACATCATCAAATATCAAGCATTTCTGGCATTTATGGATGGATTTCGTTCAAACTTGGTATATACATTAGACATTATGGGTTCCTGATGCACGGCATTTTTTTTTTCAGATTGGATTCAAAATGGCTGATTGGCGACCATTTTGTTTTAATGATTGGGATTATAGAGCCTACTCTTAAATGCTTTGACTGATTATATTCAAATTTTATATATTCGTTATACATCATGTGATATATATACATGTATTCAAAATGGCTGATTTTGAATGCTGTTCCAGAGCAATATCTCTAAATATGGACAAGTACTTGTTTGACGATCAGATACAAATGTCAATCATTTTAATGTTAAAAAAACATTTTCCTGACATGGTTATATTCCAGCTATATTACTATAAACAAAACTATATTTCTTAAACTTAATAACTAACAGGGACTGTGCCATGCATGGCTTGTGATTTATGTATCTGATTACTATATGGTGACCTTATTTAGCATAACTGTATATCTCAAGCACTGTAGTGCTGTAATGAAGGCATTCAACAAGAAAAGACTAGCGTATCACATGCATGTACAAGGTCATGTGACTTGATTGATATGCATAATTCTAATATCTAGAGAACTACCGGTATTGCAAATAAGCATGTGCAAATAATGCTATAATTGAGGCATAACTGTAATATCTCAAACTCTTGCAGATAGGAAAATGCACCCAGTGATATATTGACTGCATTGAACAAAAGGCGTGGCTAACCTAGGAATATGTATTGTCATGTGACCTCATTATATATAATGTCAATGTATTTCAATTACCGGTACCTACATTTGTATAAATTAGACAATATTTTTATATTTCAAAAAAAATGTTATCAGATTAATATTAAACACAGTAAGCGATCAGATATTTACAATCAAATTAAATTCATTGCTTTAATATTATGTACTGTGGGTCACATTGAAGAGCTACATTAGTAATTTAAATTGTCACTATTTCTTATTTGCCTACAGTATTTTCAGTTATCAAATCTGATATTGATTTTTACATATTAAGGCGCAGGTGATAGGATAAAATCTGATTCTGTAAGGACCAGTAATAGATTTGTTTTCAAATTAACACTCGTGAGTAAAAGGCAAAGTTGACAAAAATTGTAAAAATGCATAAAAATGTTCATAGCAAATTGGAGGCAATCTAATGAACATGGAATTAAATTATTTTGCAACAATTTATATTCTTTAATTCCAAGACTATAATTATAATAGTGAATGATTTTTAAAAAAAGTATATAGATTTTTTTTGTTTTATCTTAAATTAGACAAATTGTTAAATGACACATTTGTATATATTTGTAGTAACCATCATTAATTTGATATTGCAAATAATCAAAAATAGGCTGTAATTGTTGATGGGCCTGTGCCTAATTGATTTTAAATGTTGTTTACAGTCCTCTATTTGTAACTTGGAAAGCAAGTGGACCTACAAATGGTGATAAGCGTCTACGTGGTTGCATCGGTACGTTTGCTGCTGTCCATCTACACGAAGGTCTCAGGGATTACACCATTAGTAGGTATGTTAAAACATACATGTAGTATAATTATGGATCAACTTGGCACATTTATAAGATATTTAAATGGGTTTACAAATATCATTTACTTCAATAATGAAGAATAATACAATGTTTCCCACTCCCACTAGTAGCTGTCCCTACTAGTATAGATCTAAAATACTGTATACTGTAAAATACTTTATTTTAGCTGGAATTATCGCTGTTTTGAATGGAATTTATTTTCAGTGGTTTTTGATCAGTTGAATGTAAAATATAGGTAAAAAGATATATTCGCTAGATTTTATCTTCACTGAATCATTCCTTCAGGGAAATTAGTACACCATAAAATTCTCATTTGTCAATATACATTGTTCTAATACACATTTGAAAACCTTTGCCATATATACCGGTAATATCTGTTTGAAGATTTTCCATTTATTCATGTTTGCTGTTTTACAGTGCATTAAAAGATAGTCGCTTTCAGCCAATATCAAAGGATGAATTACCTCGACTGCAATGTTCAGTGTCTCTGCTGACAAACTTTGAAGAGGCAAATGACCATCTAGATTGGGAGGTGTGTATACCTATTGTTTATACCTACTGTTAATATCAATATTGAAAAATAAATGTGATACATGCCGTCAAGAGAGTGTCATTGCTGCAGGCATTTTCATTTGTTTTCAATCCAGCTTTTCAATGCTTTTTTAAGTTGCATGATTTGTATTTAATGTGTTGATATATATACAAATGGCACTTTCATTTGCTGTTCAATTTGAATAGATTATACTTAGCAGAGGTACATTGCTCTGGTGTTGACTTTGTTTATTTATCATGCATGTTCAGAATTCACCATGAAAATACCAAAATATAGTACATGGATATGTGACTAATTTGCATGGTTATTTCATGGCTCTTGATTATCTTGCTTGTGTAAGCTTGTAACCAGAGTACTGCAGTACATATGGTATAATCAAAGTAATTGTATACATGTTTACTTTAGGTTGGCATACATGGCATAAGAATACAGTTTATCAGTGAGAAGGGCTCCAAATGTACAGCAACATATCTACCTGAAGTAGCAATTGAACAAGGTATATGTATCTTAATCATTTATTGTGAGTCAGCAGTAGTAGATCAACATATCTACTGTCCATACATTGCATATGTACCAACTGTATGTTTGGTGATACATGTATGTATACATTCCGACATTTTATTACAACCAGTGTGACAGTGCCTTGGTCTGACAACCAAACAGTGCGACAGTGCCTTGGTCTGATAACCAAACGAGACAGTGCCTTGGTCTGATAACCAAACAGTGTGACAGTGCCTTGGTCTGACAACCAAACAGTGAGACAGTGCCTTGGTCTGATAACCAAACAGTGTGACAGTGCCTTGGTCTGATAACCAAACAGTGTGACAGTGCCTTGGTCTGATAACCAAACAGTGTGACAGTGCCTTGGTCTGATAACCAAACAGTGTGACAGTGCCTTGGTCTGATAACCAAACAGTGTGACAGTGCCTTGGTCTGACAACCAAACAGTGAGACAGTGCCTTGGTCTGACAACCAAACAGTGAGACAGTGCCTTGGTCTGACAACCAAACAGTGTGACAGTGCCTTGGTCTGACAACCAAACAGTGAGACAGTGCCTTGGTCTGACAACCAAACAGTGTGACAGTGCCTTGGTCCGACAACCAAACAGTGAGACAGTACCTTGGTCTGACAACCAAACAGTGAGACAGTGCCTTGGTCTGATAACCAAACAGTGAGACAGTGCCTTGGTCTGATAACCAAACAGTGTGACAGTGCCTTGGTCTGACAACCAAACAGTGTGATAGTGCCTTGGTCTGACAACCAAACGGTGAGACAGTGCCTTGGTCTGACAACCAAACAGTGTGACAGTGCCTTGGTCTGACAACCAAACAGTGTGACAGTGCCTTGGTCTGATAACCAAACAGTGAGACAGTGCCTTGGTCTGAAAACCAAACAGTGTGACAGTGCCTTGGTCTGACAACCAAACTGTGTGACAGTGCCTTGGTCTGACAACCAAACAGTGTGACAGTGCCTTGGTCTGACAACCAAACAGTGTGACTGTGCCTTGGTCTGACAACCAAACAGTGTGACAGTGCCTTGGTCTGATAACCAAACAGTGTGACAGTGCCTTGGTCTGACAACCAAACAGTGTGACAGTGCCTTGGTCTGACAACCAAACAGTGTGACAGTGCCTTGGTCTGACAACCAAACAGTGTGACAGTGCCTTGGTCTGACAACCAAACAGTGTGACAGTGCCTTGGCCTGACAACCAAACTGTGAGACAGTGCCTTGGTCTGACAACCAAACAGTGTGACAGTGCCTTGGTCTGATAACCAAACAGTGTGACAGTGCCTTGGTCTGACAACCAAACAGTGTGACAGTGCCTTGGTCTGATAACCAAACAGTGTGACAGTGCCTTGGTCTGACAACCAAACAGTGTGACAGTGCCTTGGTCTGATAACCAAACAGTGTGACAGTGCCTTGGTCTGACAACCAAACAGTGTGACAGTGCCTTGGTCTGATAACCAAACAGTGAGACAGTGCCTTGGTCTGATAACCAAACAGTGTGACAGTGCCTTGGTCTGACAACCAAACGGTGAGACAGTGCCTTGGTCTGACAACCAAACAGTGTGACAGTGCCTTGGTCTGACAACCAAACAGTGTGACAGTGCCTTGGTCTGACAACCAAACAGTGTGACAGTGCCTTGGTCTGACAACCAAACAGTGTGACAGTGCCTTGGTCTGACAACCAAACAGTGTGACAGTGCCTTGGCCTGACAACCAAACAGTGAGACAGTGCCTTGGTCTGACAACCAAACGGTGAGACAGTGCCTTGGTCTGACAACCAAACGGTGAGACAGTGCCTTGGTCTGACAACCAAACGGTGAGACAGTGCCTTGGTCTGACAACCAAACGGTGAGACAGTGCCTTGGTCTGACAACCAAACTGTGTGACAGTGCCTTGGTCTGACAACCAAACAGTGTGACAGTGCCTTGGTCTGACAACCAAACAGTGTGACTGTGCCTTGGTCTGACAACCAAACAGTGTGACTGTGCCTTGGTCTGACAACCAAACAGTGTGACAGTGCCTTGGTCTGACAACCAAACAGTGAGACAGTGCCTTGGTCTGACAACCAAACAGTGAGACAGTGCCTTGGTCTGACAACCAAACAGTGAGACAGTGCCTTGGTCTGACAACCAAACGGTGAGACAGTGCCTTGGTCTGACAACCAAACAGTGTGACAGTGCCTTGGTCTGACAACCAAACAGTGTGACAGTGCCTTGGCCTGACAACCAAACAGTGAGACAGTGCCTTGGTCTGACAACCAAATGGTGAGACAGTGCCTTGGTCTGACAACCAAACGGTGAGACAGTGCCTTGGTCTGACAACCAAACGGTGAGACAGTGCCTTGGTCTGACAACCAAACGGTGAGACAGTGCCTTGGTCTGACAACCAAACGGTGAGACAGTGCCTTGGTCTGACAACCAAACGGTGAGACAGTGCCTTGGTCTGACAACCAAACGGTGAGACAGTGCCTTGGTCTGACAACCAAACAGTGAGACAGTGCCTTGGTCTGACAACCAAACAGTGAGACAGTGCCTTGGTCTGACAACCAAACAGTGAGACAGTGCCTTGGTCTGACAACCAAACAGTGTGACAGCGCCTTGGTCTGACAACCAAAAAGTGCGACAGTGCATTAGTCTGACCATCAATCTTTTGTGTTATCCATTCTGATACCAACAGTATCCAAGTGCTTTTTTGTTCAGTACCACACATAATGCAGGATTTGACTAGTGTTCTTTTATTTTTTTTTAGGATGGGGCAGAATACAAACTTTAGATTCACTATTACGTAAAGGAGGATTTAAAGCAGCAATAACCTCTGAATTTCGCAAGACTATACGTGTCACTCGTTATCGGAGTGAGAAAATAACTATCTCCTATGCAGAGTTTGCAGCGTATAAACAGAGTAATTTAACTAATGGTCATGTTTGATGTTAATGACAGCCACATAGAGAATCAATATCATTATATCTAGGTCTTTTTTATTACTGGATGTGTGTAGTTTATTTTTAAATATTTTTTGTTGATTTCTCTTCATCCCAACATGTGAGGCTTAATGAGTGTAGTTTACAGTCTTTTAAAACTTTCAGTATAGTAGCATTGTTATGTAAGTAGTTTATGCAATGTTAGTGCGTAGCATGGTTTACTTTAAAAATTTACATGATTTGATCATTCAAGAGTAATCGTCATAACTCTCTGCCTGAGGAAATTGTTACTGTATCCACAAATTTGAATGGTCAAGTACAAGCATGGTTAAGTTTTAGAACACTTTGTGTTGCTGTAAGCTATCAATACAGTAATTAGGATACCTTGTATTACTGTACGCTGTCGATACAGTATTTTGAAAAACTCATTATTTTAATTACTGTATTTAATTTTGTCGTCACACTATTTAGTTATCGGGCGAGAGTAGAAGGCTGTCATTTTGTGCACTCAGATGACATTTGACAGTTAAAAAAAATATTTAAATGTGAAAAAAAAAATTAATCTGAGTTTTAGTTTTATATGTAGTGAAAAAGTATGGAACAATGAGTTTCAAATGAGGACAAATACAACATCTACAGTTTCTTAATTAATAGCAGTAATTTGAGATATTTCATTACTCAGTGCTTGTCAGTACAGTAATTAGGGCTGGATAGGATAGTAACAAGGATGTTACTCAATGCTGTCAGTACAATAATTAGGATACCTTGTTACTCAATGCTGTCAGTACAATAATTAGGATACCTTGTTACTCAATGCTGTCAGTACAGTAATTAGGATACCTTGTTATTCAATGCTGTCAGTACAGTAATTAGGTTACCGTGTTACTCAATGCTGTCAGTACAGTAATAAGGATACCTTGTTACTCAATGCTTTCAGTACAGTAATTAGGATACCTTGTTACTCAATGCTGTCAGTACAGTAATTAGGTTACATTGTTACTCAATGCTGTCAGTATAGTAATAAGGATACCTTGTTGCTCAATGCTGTCAGTACAGTAATTAGGATACCTTGTTACTCAATGCTGTCAGTACAGTAATTAGGATACCTTGTTGCTCAATGCTGTCAGTACAGTAATTAGGATACCTTGTTACTCAATGCTGTCAGTACAGTAATTAGGATACCTTGTTATTCAATGCTGTCAGTACAGTAATTAGGATACCTTGTTACTCAATGCTGTCAGTACAGTAATTAGGATACCTTGTTATTCAATGCTGTCAGTACAGTAATTAGGATACCTTGTTACTCAATGCTGTCAGTACAGTAATTAGGATACCTTGTTACTCAATGCTGTCAGTACAGTAATTAGGATACCTTGTTACTCAATGCTGTCAGTACAGTAATTAGGATACCTTGTTACTCAATGCTGTCAGTACAGTAATTAGGATACCTTGTTACTCAATGCTGTCAGTACAGTAATTAGGTTATCTTGTTACTCAATGCTGTCAGTACAGTAATTAGGATACCTTGTTACTCAATGCTGTCAGTACAGTAATTAGGTTAACTTGTTACTCAATGCTGTCAGTACAGCAATTAGGTTACCTTGTTACTCAATGCTGTCAGTACAGTAATTAGGATACCTTGTTATTCAATGCTGTCAGTACAGTAATTAGGTTACCTTGTTACTCAATGCTGTCAGTACAGTAATTAGGGCACCTTGTTACTCAATGATGTCAGTACAGTAATTAGGGCACCTTGTTACTCAATGCTGTCAGTACAGTAATTAGGTTATCTTGTTACTCAATGCTGTCAGTACAGTAATTAGGGCACCTTGTTACTCAATGCTGTCAGTACAGTAATTAGGGCACCTTGTTACTCAATGCTGTCAGTACAGTAATTAGGTTATCTTGTTACTCAATGCTGTCAGTACAGTAATTAGGGCACCTTGTTACTCAATGCTGTCAGTACAGTAATTAGGTTATCTTGTTACTCAATGCTTGTCAGTACAGTAATTAGGATACCTTGTTATTCAATGCTGTCAGTACAGTAATTAGGTTACCTTGTTACTCAATGCTGTCAGTACAGTAATTAGGATACCTTGTTACTCGATGCTTTCAGTACAATTGTCATTACTGAATGCCATCTGTAAATTTACTTTTTTTACATAATATGTCATTTTCATTGTTAAAGTACAGTGGCATTGTTAACAGATCAGCATGTGTGTGTTATATTTGTCGTAATAAATGAAATAAATCACAATTTGGAGATGACTGGATTTTGAGTTGCACAATAGTAATTTACTATCGTGCCAAATGAGTACATTCCATTACCACATGTACCTTATAATACCAGGAATAAGTAGCAGCTGTCAGTAGCATCCACAATGCAATGTAATTCGATTTTCAACGAATAGAATGCTTTATTATTTTTAGTTTTGCTCATTAGCATGTATTTGTTACGTATAATCTGATTGGTGGTTAGGGAACACATTCCAAGATGTCTTACTAGTCTTTCTTATTACAATTTACCTTGCAGAGTAGATTTCCACAGTTATTTACTACTATACATGTACATACTCAATTCCATCTTTGTATATCTGCACATTTTCACTCTTTACTACATTAAATACAGCATGTTTTAAAATTAAACAGCATGTAGCTTTCAATACCATGTATTTTACCCATCTTGTATAATAATGTAATTGGTGTGATGATAATGTACAGACCACACCCTCTGTTTCTGACTTTCAAATCTAAAAGAGTCTAAACCTTGAAACTTTAGTACATATTGAATTAAACATGTTACATCAAATTGATATCTCAAAATAATGTCTGAAAGAGAAAACAAGTTTCGGAAATGACTACTAATTGAGAATGCTTTTGTGAGGTCATTAACTGTATTCGTTCTATTTGAAGCCCATCTCTAATAGAAGTGTACATAAGCCAAAAATTGCATTTATTGTATGTAGAATACTCAAAATGATTTATTTTAACCGTATAACCCATTTGTTATTTATGTAAGCACTACTAATAGAGCAAATGTGGTATACTTGTTTGATGGAAGACAGGCATATGCCAAGGTGACCTGTACAGTTACTGTCACAAATGTAATCAATACTGATTTTGTTTATAAACCAGTTTGCCATGAAACTGAGAATAAATGTTTTCACATGCTGAAATCAGGATATGAAATCATGCAGGTGGTCTTGAACTCTGCAAATACTGGTTAACCGGTCTCCACTGAAAATAAAACTACATATGCTGTGTATAGAAACAACTCAAGGCTAGTAAACAATGGACATTTATGATTGATTTTCACATTATAATTTTTTAATAGTTTGTGATTTGTCAAATATGTCTGAAAAATTGCATCTTTTTTTTTAAATGATTACTACTACTATTAGGTTATTATTTTGTTGATGTTTGATAGCTTAAAAATTTAAAAAAGATTTTATAGTATTTTAATTTTGTCATTTATTAAAATTTGCGTATCTTAGATTGAGTGATTTCTAGCAAACTTTACAAAAATTGCATTGAGCCTCATATTCAGTGAAATTTATCAGCAGTCTTTAACTGATATGTGTACTATTGTAATGTTTAAAGTGTTAACTGTCTATTTCAATATTTAATTTTACAGGCTATACATTGCATGATATAAATTTGAGGTGGAGATAATAATGGTGACATATTTGTGTATAATACAAGACCTCTATGTGGCTGCCACACAATTCAGTTACTTAGTGTGTACCAGACTAAATATTTAAACAGCACAATTTAATTATTGTAAACTAGTCCATGTAGTTTGCTATTAAGTCACGTCAGTCTGTATTAGCCATATAACTTATTCTGTTAAGAGATTGTATATTGAGTCCAGAGCATTGACAACAACTGGCTGCACCGTATTGGATTGTATTGACCTAACTTGTTGGCTTAATCATGTAATATCCTAGTTTAGTTTTCTAAACTAAGCCCATGTATCATTCACATGTGACAATTTCCCAAAATTTCACCCGAAACATTGATTTGATTGAAAGTGATTGCTGGCATGTTTAGCAGCTTAATGTAACTGCACTATGTGGTTTAACACTATACTATCTAAACTATCGGTACCCCCCCCCCCCCTTTTATGAATTCAAATTTCATGTAGAGAAGCCTTTTATACATGTTGTTACATGGGACCAATATTGAACATGATGCATTGCATAGACTGTGGCAGCTTACAAAATTATCACAGTAGTCTTCATTATTGTTGTCTATATATATTGTAGCTGACCACATTTAAATAAGGATTTTGACCAACCATATGTGTATGTCTATACACAGTGATCTAAGGTGCTGTACATCAACGTTATCTCCAGAGCTAAAATCATCCCGTGTCTGGAGTTATCAAGCAGGTGAAATAGATAAACAATGGTCATGATTTGTACACTTTGCGATTCACCCCCCCCCCTCCATGTTTAATTGCACCGTTCTGTGTTCATTCTCAGTTTTCTATGTAAAAATGAATTAGCATTTCCATTTAAAATATTGTATTTCTTTGATTTCTATGGATGTTGTCCTTAAAAATTGTGTTTGCAAATTATTTGAAAAGCCCATACGCATTATTGTGATGTTTGACTACTTGTGAAAGTACAAACTGGAATAAGGTTACATCATGGTGTTTGATGACTACTTGTCAAAGGTGAAAGTACAAACTGGAATAAGGTTACATCATGGTGTTTGATGACTACTTGTCAAAGGTGAAAGTACAAACTGGAATAAGGTTACATCATGGTGTTTGATGACGACTTGTCAAAGGTGAAAGTACAAACTGGAATAAGGTTACATCATGGTGTTTGTACTTTCACCTTTGACAAGTAGTCATCAAACTGGAATAAGGTTACATCATGGTGTTTGATGACTACTTGTGAAAGTACAAACTGGAATAACGTCACTGATTTATAATCACAGTATGCTATGGCACCAGAATACATCATTTGAATATGCAAGTTGAAGGTTACTGATCCATTTTAACATGTTTGTATGCATCTGTATTTCAATTATGATGAAAACCCAGATTATATGTAGGCCTTTGTTTTAAATTATATTGTCGGTTTACTTGTGTTCTTGTTTTCTTTGTCAGTAGAATGATTAAACTTTACTGGTGTTATTATAGTATTAGACGGAATGCTAATAAAAGTTTATTGCAACACTATGGTCATTGTATTTGGAAGAGGGTACAGAGGAAAGTTTGGCAGCCATTTGTTTGCAAAAAAACATTTCAACATGTCTCGGGCATGTCTGAGCAACTAGTAGATTTCCGGAACTTTGATGAAATTATGCGTTAAGAACACAAACTGAAAATCTGCTGCAAAAATTGAATGGTTTCATTTTGAACTTAAATTTCCTTTATTATGGTTCAAAATATCGACTGGGGTATATGGTGTTGAGATACTTTTACTTTATCAAAATTAACCATCATCAAATGTGCATATGCCTAAATGCCATCTTCGCCAGCCAAGGACAGTTTATTCGGCTGAAGCCTCAACATTAAACCTTGGCAGATTTCACTATGATTTACTGTATGTCGCACGCCCTCAAAAACTTCGGCTCATTTGCATCACCCAATCAGAACTCGCGAAAGAAACTACACATTACTTTATAAAATTAAAATCAAATAAATGTGTTGCTAGCTTTTTCTCTGAAGGAGCTTACTGTTCATCAAAAGAAAGCGCTTAGTGCTGTATCTGAGGAAAATGACGTGTTCTTTGCAAACACTGCAACAAAGCAATCAGGTCAGAGGTTTTCAACAAGAAGTTGAAAATAACATTTTTATGAAAAATGACACAAATACTCACTAAAATTAGAGATTTAAGGTAGCGAGACTATTATTTGTGTTGAAAATTACGATTTTCACTATTTATTAATTGATGAAATGCACCATAAACTTTCATATGATAAAGTCAATATAACATAGAATGTCATGTAAGTTGGTTAAAATGTAGATTTTCTGAAGGGAAGCAAGGCAGCTTCAGTAGTGTTTTCCAAAATCAACAACACAGGTTTAATCTGTGTGCCTATGAGTTTCAAAGATAAACTCAAGACAGAGCAATGTTAGGATGTGTTATCAGTAGCTATCTGACACACAATGAGTGTTTCCAAACATTTGAGTGGTTTGTCTCCGCCCCTGTTTGTTTCACAGATTAGCATTTGCATATAAATGTGTCAGACACAAGGTCACACAGCCACTGAAAAAAATCATTGATTTTGGTGTTTTCATCTGCCGAATTTATCCAATTATAGCTATCCCATTTCTTTATTTTTTTGGTTTCCAATAGCCTTACACATTTGGATGTCCCTACACATGGTAAAACAGACCTTGATGGGAAAACAAATTGATTGTGCCGATAAACAAGCTTGAAAATCTTTGCTGTTACTTCATGCACGTTTTCTAGGAGTTTATATTTTTCAAAATACAAGGTCTTTAACAAAAAATAACGTATACTTATTGTCGTCGGATTAACACCAAATTTTCACAGCTTTAAGGTGACAATGAGAGGAACTTGAATGTGTCCAGACAAACTATTTCATCGATTATTTACCAACGAGTTGTGGTTTGGGGGCAATGAGACTAAAACAGTAATTGAAATTCAGGACACTATTTTTTAAAATGCGTTGCTTGAATAAAACTAACCAGACACATTCAATTTACCAGACTATTGAACAACTAGGAAAAGTGAAAAAAATACTTCTTATCGCCAGCATAAATGCGTAATTTTTTTTTTTACAGAAAAAGTAATTTTTCACCTTTGATTGAGCAACGCGTCGTAAAATGCAGATACGGGCATGCAAAATACACTTGTGAAAAGCTTGAAGTCTGGCGATTCTAAAAATATATACTTTCCCGGGTCTATTTGTAGTAATTTAGTCACAATTAGAAGATGAAAACAAGTATGCAAATAATAGTCCCGCTACCTTAAAGATATAATCATGAAAATACCAAATCTGACAGATTCAGCCAAGGTACCTACAAATAAAGTTACAAAGCAATCAGATTAGCAGTTTTCATGAAGAAGTTGAAAATAACATTATTGACCAAAAATATTTATCAAAATTAGAGAATTGAAGATATTGTCACAAAATCACCAAATCTGACAGAGATCCACCTGATGTACCTACATATACAATATCAAAGCAATCAGACTAGCAGTTTTCAAGGAGAAATCAAAAATGATAAAAATATTCATCAAAATTAGAGAAATGAAAATATCACAAAATGAACAAATCTGAGGGAGGACCATCCAAGGTACCTACATACCAAGTATCAAAGCATTTGGGCTAGTGGTTTTCAAGAAGAAGTCAAAAATATAATTTTTGACCAAAAATGACAAAAATATTCGCTATAAATAATTGAACATATCCACACGAAATGAAACAATCTGAGTGAGAACCACCCAAAGTACCTTCCTAGAAAGTTTCAGAACTATACAGTTTAAGGTTTTTAAGAAGTCGAAAATGTAAAGACGGCGATGGTGATGGACAATCAGTAATACTATAAGCTCCGCTAAATATGCCTGCATCCATCACTATCCCATCCTTGTTGGATTCAAGGAACCCAAGTTGTGCCTAAATTTCTTGCTATTCAGTGGGCAAGTTATCAAACCCTGTCTAGATTGGCAGTTGAAGCCATTGAGGTAGAAGCCAAGTCATAATTTTTGACAAAATTGGTCATAAATTGCATGACAATGTTCATTGGTTTATGTACATTCATGAAGCTAATGTCCCATGGTACAATGAAATGGCATTATTTTGTGTGTTACAGTTAAGTGTATTGACAAACTTGTCTCAATATTTCTTGAAAATTGCTATTTTTAGAACAATTCCATAGAACACAATGTTAAAGAAATAATGCATTTTTTGACACTTTTTAAAACCTAGATTTTTTAAATAATTCAGAAAAACAAAAAGTACTCCATCATTAACAATATATGATTTTTTTTAGCCTATGTCACCAGGCTACTTAAATACAACCATCATTTTCCCGAAAAAAAGGCTGGTGACCCCCAACTTTTTTTAGGTCAATATCGTTGTATTGCCTTGGAGTACAGTTTATTGCAAAATGAATAAATTCTGGGTATTTTAATTTAGGAGTAGGCTTCAATCTCAGATTGGGACACTAGACCATACACTCCAGGTGGAATCGTGACTTCACAAATCGACAAAGTTATACGAGAACAGACCTGGTCAGTAAGTTACAGCACCCTCACTGGAATGAGTGTATCCACCAGTGAGGGTGCAACAAATACCGCAGACCATGTCACGCTCTCAACCAAGCACAAACAATATTAAGGTCTGCGGGTTAAATGGAGAAATTAAAAAAAATTGGCTGATCATTATGCAAATCTGGTAATTATTATGCATGGTTTCAAGTACAAAGTAATCAGGTCTGTGCATTCTCGAAGTACTCTGTCACTGAAAATGGTTCTCAAGATATCTATTACTGATATACACACCGAAAGCTCATTGACTCCCTGTTGCATGCATAAATGAATAATTTCATTTAAACTCATACGACATGTTACTGATGCAAATAAATATACATGAATAATAGATTGAATACTTTGAAAAGATAATTTTAATCATGATATTAATAAGATAAATTCATTTGATATTCTAGTACAAAAATACAAATAACAGTAAAAACAAATAAGCTTAAAGGTGTACCATCTATGCTTGTTACTAAGAAATCTTTGCTTAGTTTATATGAACTAATACAGTAAATATATTTGTATCCCAGAACATTATAGTGCTGGGATATGATCACCATGGTTACCTGCAGAAAACTATTTCAATCCATCTATCTATGCATGGATGGATGGATTATTCTTATTTCAAAATAAACAGTACTATGCTGCAAGGTACTAGCTAGTTCTATAAATCATCTCAATATTTTAAGGAGACTTTCCAAACTAGATAAAAATAGCTGATGATGGACACCAACATTTCAATGGAAATGTTACAAATGAAACTACAAATGAAAGGTAAAAAGAAAATAATTTTTTAGCTGGAATGGTTTTGAGATGCCATGTGTATGTTGCAGTTATTCTCCATAAATCAAGTGATTAATGATCAGCCTCAGAAGCATCATCAAATTGTCCACCACTAACATCAGTTTCCATGGCGTCTGAATCTACGGCAGTGTCTGTTGGATAAACATACGATAGATCTATTGAGATACATACTCATGACACTATCAATATGACTAAGTCACAGTACACATGACCCACTGTCGCTTGCTCGCTTGCTTGCTCGCAATTTCTCACCTGCTAAAATAACCTGACCATTACTGTGTGCAATATCTATTGTATTCTGTGGATTGTTAGCACCTTCTAGAAGTAAATTTTCTATCCTGTGTAAGTTAGACTGGCCTTGTTCTGTAAGATGGTCAATACCCTCTGCCTCTGTATACCATTCATCATTACAATCTCCATCACCTCCAACCTCCAAGGCATCCTCTGTAATATACAACACATCAGCAGTATAGACAGATGTCTTTTATGTACAAGTAAAATAATAACAGTTAATAATTAATAATTAATGAAGTTTGGAATGCATGATTTTATATCCCCCAAAATGATGTCCATTTGGTTCAAAATTAACACAGAAATGTGATAAACATTGCACAAAAATTATGGCAGAAAAAATGATGGCATTCAAAGGCGATATGGACATGTACTTATTATGCTCAATGATTAAAGCATCCTAAAATACCTGTGCCATGATGTATTTGTATGAAGTTGTGAAAGTAATCAACCAATGCATTTTAGAGTAACGTCTTTGAACATCATTATTCAAAACATAGCATAACTGCTGAGAATCCATTGAGAATTTAGATAATTGTGAAATACTTAATTATCATATAAATTTTATTTTTGCTATTCTCGTAGAATTAAATTTCCAAAAATATTAACAGGCAAAATAAAATACTAACTGGATTTGAAAAAAGGCAGAAAAACTATACTAGTCACTTACGATTTATACACATAATATCAATGTACTACACTTATCTAATTGACAGATCTTGGAAAGCATATTACTAACATCTAGTTTCTAATATCAGCAGTTGATTGTCTCAATTTTGTTCACTTATACTATGTCTAATGAATATTTTACTCCATATCTTGAAAACAGCACTTGCTACCCAAATGAAACTTAGTTGATATTTCATAGTGATAAGACTAAATTTCAAGATGAAACTTAACCAATATCTTAAAAAATAAAAACATAAAACAAGGACAGACATTTACCCCTCATATCACCACCAGTCAGCCAAATTGAGAAGCCAAATGGTGTACATATTTATGTCTTAGGGCCATGTTTCGTAGACAATGACTACAGATATGAGGAATGAGCCAGGACAAGCACAATTTTTTGGACTGTTTGAGATGGGGTGTAAAAACATTAAAGCATGATTTCTTGTCTATACATTCATTTATTCTTTGGACCAAGGCTGGCCTAATACATACATATACAAACAGATAATATTTAAATCAAATTTGACACGACTAGTTAGTTAGGTATCACATGTATTACAGCCTATAGTAAAATGTGGCGAGATCAAATCAAACATTTTTACATACCATAATTTTCGGAATCTTCAGAATTAGTATTATCGTCTTCGTCCGGATGAAGTGCTTGACATTTGGCCATTGCATCAAACATTGCGTCTACTATTAACAGGAAACAAATGAACACAAGTTGATAAATTGTATCAAAATGTACAAGTACATGTTGAGTACGATGCAACTATTAAACAAGATCCTAAGTTATATCAAACTTTATATAAACTTACATTCTCCTTTATCAGCTGGAACAAATCTCATTTCTGTTATTGGTTCTTGTGTTTCATCATCACTTCCATCAGGTTCATTAGATAAGTTGGCATTAACCATAACATACAGACATTCATGTGGAAAGGCTGTTAAATCTCTTGAGACTGCATGAAGTGATATAGCAGGATATTGTAATGAAAAGCCTTTGCCACTTGTGTCTGTCCATGATAAACAACTTGAGAAATAACAAAACAAACATGTCAAAGTCAATTACATGGTCATGATATGAAAAGACAAAATTCATTGTACAGGTACTATTCTACAAAAAGTGAAATCTTGGATTAAACAAGTTATTGCATTACACATTAAGTTTAGATCATTGCTTTGTAAAATTCTCAGACATACACTCTTACTGGTGTAATCTCATATAGAACTGATTTAATTAGCGATGATTCAGTCAATGTGCAACTCTTAGAAATGTGATGTACTGTACATGTAATTTAGCTGACTTCATAAAAATACCTGGTATAACACATTGCTTGCTGAAAGCCTCTACGGATAGCCAAAAAATGGTATGGTGATAGGCAAACAGAAAACTGAAGATATCATCACTTGGTCTATCCAAGGGTTAAATATATCAAAGCGACTCGTCAAGCGGTTTTCAAGAAGAGAACAGGGTGCCATGGCTATGGTTGATATGGACACACCTACCTAACATTTATTTGGTACTATAGGGGAGAAATGTGCTACCTCAATATTGGATTCTGCAAAGGACTATGGGATAGAAAATTGAACTGTGGAGGGCGTTTGGGGTTGGGGGAACTCGCATCTTTTCCATTGAGCCCTATGTTAAATATCAGCTTTTTACCTCTCCTGTTTTCCAGCAACACGTTAGTTTTTATAAAAAACAAGCCATGCATGGCACAGTCCCCGTTAGTTATCGAAGTTAAGATACATAGTTTTGTTTATAGTAATATAGCTGGAATATAAACATGTCAGGAATATGATTATGATGATTGTTTAACATTTAAATGATTGACATTTGTATATGATCGTCAAACGAGTATTGAGAGATATTGCTCTGGAACAGCATTAATTAAAACAAGCCATGCATGGCACAGTCCTCGTTAGTTATCGAATTTAAGATACATGTATATAGTTTTGTTTATAGCCTATTCATTAAAACAAAATGGCCATTAGTCAGCCATTCTGAATCTGATCTGTATGATGTATGTGTGAAGTTTGATTGTGATTGGTCCAGGCATTTCTAAGATACAGGTCCGGATGCACGCACGCACGCACGGAAGCATGGACGCACGAAGGTCAAACATAAGTCCCCGTTTTCAAACCGCGTCCGAACGGGGACTAACAAAATCAGCCATTTTGAATACATGTATAATGAATATATAAAATTTGAACATAGTCAGTCAAAGCATGTCCGAGATATGGCTCTAGAAGCCCATTCATTAAAACAAAATGGCCACTAGTCAGCCACTCTGAATCTGATAAAATAACGTGCATTTGGAACCCGTAATGTCTAATGTATGTACCAAGTTTGAACAAAATCCATCCATAAATGTCAGAAATGTTTGATATTTGATGACTTTTTAGCACAAAAATGGCCACCATTCGACCATTTTTAATAGGATCGTCAAACCAATATATCT
The DNA here is from genome assembly GCF_978046115.1 of Saccoglossus kowalevskii. Lineage (NCBI taxonomy): Eukaryota > Metazoa > Hemichordata > Enteropneusta > Harrimaniidae > Saccoglossus > Saccoglossus kowalevskii. The sequence goes on along the minus strand of NC_140641.1, from coordinate 5,339,375 downwards.
GTATATCTATGACATGATGTATAATGAATATTTAAAATTTGAACATAATCAGTAACCGCAAGTCAGAGATATGGCACTAGAACCACATTCATTAAAACAAAATGGCCGCCAGTCGGCCATTTTGAATCTTATCTGAAAAACAAAATGATGTGCATCAAGGTCCTATAATGTCTAACGTATATACCAAGTTTGAACAAAATCCATCTGTAAACAGACGAGAAATGCTTGATTTTGATGATTTTTAGAACAAAAATGGCCACCATTCGGCCATCTTGAATCAGATCGTGAAACAAATTGATGTGCATATGTATAATATCATGTATGATCTATGTGTGAAGTTTGATTGTGATTGGTCCAGGCATTTCTAAGATACAGGTCCGGACGCACGCACAGACAGAAGCACGGAGGTCAAAACATAAGTCCTCGTTTTCGGACTGCGTTCGAACTGGGACTAAAAAAATTATGATTATATTGTTGGACTTTCTATTAATTTTACGGGGAAGATTTTTTTTAGATTATTTACTGTTTTTGGCTGTAATCCCTATAACTGCATCTCTTATCCTGATTTACATTCAGGCATGTCAATGAGATAGTATGCACACATGCACACCAATCCATCCATTTGTCTACCAAATGGACTATTGTTGTCCGTAAGTTACACCGCTCACTTCACTAACCCCTATTTCAGGATGTATGTACAAAGGCCAATAAATTAATGTCTGCCACATCATGAACTAATAAGAGGTAAAGATAGCTAAGGATGAAACACATAGTAGTGTGAATCAGACTCCAGTCCTCCAAATTATATAAGTTGTGTCCCTATGTTCAACCTTTATCTGTACGTACCATTATGTTATACTAATGGGAATTTTTAAGCAATAGTTTCACCAATATCTTGAAAAATATTTGATTGTGACATAATGAATTGAACTTGAATTAATATTAAGATAAGATAAATATTTTAGAGAAAAAAGACAGTAAAACAGAGAGATCAAACATTTCCTCAGCAAATGTCACCAGAGCAGCGTGTAACTTGGGACCAGGGATATATTTGAGCTAAGATGTATGTAAAAGTCCAAAACACAAATACAAGACACACTTTGCAAACAATTGAAGGCGGAATATACTTTCATCACAGCATTAACTTATTCAAAAATAGCAAACAATTTTAAACTATCATAAAGCAAAACAGTATATGCATTCCATTATGACTTGTCTTTGTACCAACTTTGTACGAAATCAGTCCAGACATATCCGAGAAATGAGGTCAGATGTACAGAACCCAAAACACAAGCCCCTTTTCGAACCACGTCCGGAAGGACTATACCATTGTATTGTTGTCAACATGTTGGTGTAATTTATTATATACTCATTCCTTGAGATGATGTATTATTTTATTATGGTGGAATAAGTCATATTATTGTTACTGGTATTATCATGTGACAATGGCAACACAGGCAGGGGTCAAAATTTGAAAAACTGGTTGTCCACATGAAAATTGGATGTTTTTCACCCTTTGAAAATCCAGTCATTGTGGTGACCTTTGACCTTTACTATGTCAAATAATATACATTTCTGGCGGCTACAACATCAGTTCAAATTCAAGTTTGGATCTTGTCCTAAAACTTTTACTAAAGATGTAGGTTCAATAATATTATTAGTACCTGTTAAGTTAAATAAAAAATTCTATATTGTCATGGTTGTCATAATGGGCAACCAGTATTTAATTCAGTTGTCCAATTACACTAGTGGTTGTCCAACAACTGCCAAATTTTATGTTCGACAAGGGTACGATTTTTTTATGGGGTCTTAATATGGATTAGCTGTCAAGCCTACATAGGATATGATTCGTAAGCGTATGTCCGGCAAATCACTATTTCTATGTCGCTTTAACACCCAGAGTTGGTCATGTAATAAAAAGGTTGTTATCAGATATCACTTGTTCAGAAAAAGGTGCTTGATACTCATGATGTCATATTCTGTATTATCTGCTCACCTTTGGTTCTTTTATAATGCTAGTCTATGATGTCACTCCTTGATGTGAGCTAACCTCCAATACTGCTTGACTCTTGGTGACTGTCAAATTTTAATTTCCCATTTTGATATTTTGAGCATATTTACCTGGTTTTAAGTTCACAAATTTTTCAGTCAAACACTGAGTACTATTGTTATTTTACATGTTCATATGGATTTAATTTAGCAGATTTGAGTTATCAGTGAAAATGGTGAAATTAAAAAACAGTTAAAAATATATGCATTAACAGCATATGTGGTGTAGCCTATAGGTGGCAACAATTACATCTCAAATTTGATATTTTTTGCACAAATTATGTAATATATATGTGCCAATTTAAAATCCCAATGGTCCGTCTAGGACGTTGATTAACACTGAATTATGAACGCATGGACACATTGAAGCCTGTGATCTAAAATAATACACTGCGAATCACCTATAATAAATAAGATTGTGAAATGATTGTGTAAGCATGTTGTAGTGGTTCTACATCATTACCTTTCGGTTATAAATAACGTGCCTAATCCCATATCCTTTCCATCGATATTCGCCGATGTGTTTTCTTGTTTGTGTCTTATCCCTTCAGTTGGCGGTGGAAGAGACGTGACGACAACCATATTATATTTACAACTGTGCAGTCGAGCACATGAAACACACGATTTCCATACGCACAGCGACAGATGGCCAAACTCTCGCGGGGAATTCCTGATACGTAAGAACGAACTACGAGAGTTAAATTCACCAATCATCCTCTTCGTTACATTCAGATTCAGTAGATGCTAAGGCGTATTACTTAGGCGGATTGATAATTTCTATTTTTGGTTTATTATAACACAACACGTACCTGATAAGCACAAAGATACATATTTTAATTGACCGCTGACAAGTATTGATCCATTAGTACCAGTATTAGTTACCTACTTTACTCTGCAATGAAAAAAGTAGTTCTCATATGGCTATGATATTAGTTCATGGAAGTAGTAGTGTGTCTGTATGCTTCTGTGCAGGATGCGTAAGAGTACAAGGGTCATTTATTGTCCGTGTTTGTATTGTGTTATTTATACCGTACCGGTCGTATTTCGGTACAAAGAGAGCTCGTTCTTTGCACCTCTATCTCGAGTAACTGGTGACTTCGCGACACGTGGGTAATGACCGACTGTTATCATTGGAGCCACACTGTGTTAAAGGTTGACAAGATGTGCGGTTACAAGCGTACCTAAACCGCCAGGTCGAGTCTGGACCTCATCGATCGTCTGTAAATTTGTAATTACTTTCATCTGCCCGTGAAGCGAGCGTAATTCCTGTGTAACTGATCGACATTCTGTGAAGATGTCTTACTATAATTGGCAAGGCATGTTCGATTGGGCATATGGTGGAGTAGACCCCAAATTTGTTGGCTTTGGGGGTCCGGATTGTGCCAATTTTTTGGGAATTTATCAACGTCTGATCGAAACAGTAATAGTCACATCAATAGCCATGGTTGAAATGTACTATTCATGGATACATCTAACGATCCCAGAAGTTCCAAAAAATGATCAAAGTGACCGCGTTGTTGGAAAACGGATTTTACTAGTTATCATATGCCTAACTTTTGGTGTGGAAATTGGTTTTAAATTTGCCTCCAGGACCGTGATATTCCTTCTGAATCCTTGTCATGTTTTAACGGCAATACAGGTGAGTTGGGCGATGCAGTATGGTGTTTATGGTGTAACTGAGAGCATCCACATTCATTGTATCAATTGGATGTTTACTAACATTCGATGTAATCCATTGATGCTACTTTATGGATGTATATGCCTCGAATACTAACACTGATTCCAGCATGAAATTATGTAATATGATGATCATATTTAATGTGTATTTCTAATACGATCTCGTGATCCTAAAATGGCGTGACCGGCTGCGTGGCAATGTTTACAAGTTGTGAACGAGTCACGAGGCCGATATGTAAATATTACTCTAATCTTGTTGCATATGAACAAACCAACGTCTCTGTGACCCCACCCTCCAATTTGTTAACTATATTATTTCATTGATATTTCATACATAAGATGGTATATCGTTGACTAATTCAGTATTTTGTTGATATACCAAATTCAGATTATTTAGGTATGATTTCTCAATGGCTGAATATTTGCTTAAGAAAATATATAATAGTATTTTTCATTAAATTTACTGCTGCTTGTAATACAGTACATTTGCTGTATATGCAGACCTCCCCAACCTGCATAATAGTCATATATACTACGTTCACGTTACGGGATCTCGGCACGTGCCGAAATTTTTAATCCGTTGTGTTTGCAGAGGGATTGCAGCAGTTGCGTTCACGTTATTCGGGACCCACTTAGGACTGAGTCGGCTCGTGCCAAAATCACGCCTTCATTCGTCGATCTGTTATTTGGCCCAAACATGGAAAACGATACGCATATGATGATAATATTAATTGCTACTTTGAAATTATATCCATTTGTTGCTATGGTGTTTATTACGAGCCATCGTGCACATGAACGGCAAAGAAGATTCAAAACACAATTATTTTTTTCACATCAATGTAGTATTGCAAGAAAATAGCGGTTGCAGCAGCACATAAATATGCGTCGCTGACGACGGTTTGCATTCATTTCATTCATTACTACAGCATCCGACCATATACTAGTATATCTGAATTTCCTATCATCGTCATTTCATACTTGTGTGAATCAGCTTATGTTTTCTTAGATTTACCACTCTGTCCCGAGTCTCGGCACGTGCCGAGATCTCTAACGTGAACGCCACTATAGTCTAAACTTCATATTGTTTTGTTAAATACATGTGTACATCTACATAACAATTACAATTTGTTTTTAGTAGTTTTTTAAAAATAGTGGATAAGATTAGCTAGCAAAATTCTGATGCATTTTTAGCTTCACTAAGGGTGTTGTATTACAATAATAGCTTATCTCTATAATGATTGAATTTCTATAGAAGCGTATATGAACCAAAAATTGTATTTATACTGGTTCATTAAAATATTTTTTTTTTTAAATTTATTTTGACCATAGAAACACCTGAAATTTACACTAGGCCAAAAAAATAAATTTTGCTTCATCACTACTTGCATCACATACTTTGGTTTGAAACCTGTGCCTCACATGTTTATTGTTTTTTTAATTTTGGGTACTGATGAAGTGCGTTGCATACAGCATAATGGAGAAATATTTGCTCACTGTTTCACAGGATGTTTTGTCAAATCAACCTTTAATGCATATATTCAAAAGCATCATTTAATAAATGTTTGTCTAATTATAAAAAAAAACTGTCACTGCACCATTTTCAATTATCCCTAGAATGAGAAGTATATTTTCTTTGGCCTAGGCATTTGCTACTCATACAGCAAATATGGTATCCATAGACTGACTATGAGGGTAGTCGTGCAACATTTCATGGAAGCCTGCCAGTTTTAAAAGCTGGTAGTCACATGGCTATATTTGGCTATATCAGGTTTGGTAGGTGCTTAGAACAATTCAAACAAGTGTGAGGACAAATAAATAAATGTTGTATTCCTTGCGATAATTTATGAATTTGAGGGAAAACTGATAAATGTAAAAAACGGTTATTATGCTGTAAAATTCTAGTAGTCCAGACGGGTTACTTAATTTAGAAAATGGTAGCCCTAGGTAGGACGATAGTTGGTAAGTGCTTGGGCTACTGCTATTTTCGAGCCCTGTAATATAATTCCTGTGGTGGATCACTTTTAAAAATAAATTTGTAGAGTGACCTGCTATTTCTGCTAAAGAAGGGGGAGGGGGTTCTAGTTGCCAAGTGTTTTTATAACATCATATCTAGATTCATATGTACTTAGCGTAGGGTTAGCGTTAAATTTTGTTACATATATCCAAGACAGCGATTGTTCTGTTTGCAGCACAGCATTTATCGCATCGTCTACTGAAAGCTTCTACAGATACTCCTACTGATATGAAAGATATATAACAGTTTTTAACAGTCTGTTTTGGCAATAGGTAATGGTTATTCAGTGCAAATTTGATACGTAACTAAGTTCAGTTGGGTGTCTTAAAAGCTGTTAACTGGTATTGTCATTTTTCAGTAGAAAATAAAAATGTAGTGCAGAATTGTTTCCATAAGTTTAGAAATTCGAAAATATACAATTGTGCATTCATGTCACATGAACATAGAGTTTGAGGTAGAAACATGATGTATTTTGTTCTCTGTATATTGGAGACAGTGTTCTCAAAAGCATTATTCATGAATTGTTTCTTGTGAAAAAAAAATTAAAGCAATGTTTTTTTTCATTGAATACATTGAATATCTCTTTGTTATATTTTGCTTTTTTGGGGGACAGCTTTGTATAATCTGGGACAATAATATAAATCGTTAATGCTTTGTGTCTAGTGAGAAAACTGTAATAGAGTAGGACTACAGATTGAACAATTACCGTACACAATCTGGATTTCATGCATTCCGTTTTCCTGTCATGACAACAAGTTATTGACATGTGCAACACGTTGTTTAGACCTAGTAATTTTTTTAGTGTGATTATTTTTTTATATAACAGAATTTGTATAAATGTCATGTCATAGAATGGTTGTAGTGAATGGTATCAGGTGGGGTGTTTAGTCACTGGTCTTGTGGCCTTAGTGAATGGTATCAGGTGGGGCATCTACGAGTAGTCACTGGTCTTGTCACAAGTTGTGGCTTTAGTGAATGGTATCAGGTGGGGTATTTAGTCACTGGTCTTGTGACCTTAGTGAATGGTATCAGGTGGGGCATCTACTAGTAGTCACTGGTCTTGTGGCCTTAGTGAATGGTATCAGGTGGGGCATCTACGAGTAGTCACTGGTCTTGTCATAAGTTGTGGCTTTAGTGAATGGTATCAGGTGGGGTGTTTAGTCACTGGTCTTGTGTCCTTAGTGAATGGTATCAGGTGAGGCATCTACTAGTAGTCACTGGTCTTTTGGCCTTAGTGAATGGTATCAGGTGGGGCATCTTGTCACTGGTCTTGTGGCCTTAGTGAATGGTATCAGGTGGGGTATTTAGTCACTGGTCTTTTGGTCTTAGTGAATGATATCAGGTCGGGCATCTAGTCACTGGTCTTGTGACCTTAGTGAATGGTATCAGGTCGGGCATCTACGAGTAGTCACTGGTCTTGTCACAAGTTGTGGCCTTAGTGAATGGTATCAGGTGGGGTGTTTAGTCACTGGTCTTGTGGCCTTAGTGAATGGTATCAGGTGGGGTGTTTAGTCACTGATCTTGTGGCCTTAGTAAATGATATCAGGTCGGGCATCTGGTCGCTGGTCTTGTGACCTTAGTGAATGGTATCAGGTGGGGTATTTAGTCACTGGTCTTGTGGCCTTAGTGAATGATATCAGATAGGGCATCTAGTCACTGGTCTTTTGGTCTTAGTGAATGGTATCAGGTGGGGTATCTAGTCACTGGTCTTTTGGCCTTAGTGAATGGTATCAGGTGGGGCATCTAGTCACTGGTCTTTTGGTCTTAGTGAATGGTATCAGGTGGGGCATCTAGTCACTGGTCTTTTGGCCTTAGTGAATGGTATCAGGTGGGGTATCCAGTCACTGGTCTTTTGGTCTTAGTGAATGATATCAGATAGGGCATCTAGTCACTGGTCTTGTGGCCTTAGTGAATGGTATCAGGTGGGGCATCTAGTCACTGGTCTTTTGGCCTTAGTTAATGGTATTAGGTGGGGCATCTAGTCACTGGTCTTGTGGCCTTAGTGAATGGTATCAGGTGGGGCATCTAGTCACTGGTCTTTTGGCCTTAGTGAATGGTATCAGGTGGGGTATCCAGTTACTGGTCTTGTGGCCTTAGTGAATGGTATCTTGTGGGGCATCTAGTCACTGGTCTTGTGGCCTTAGTGAATGGTATCATGTGGGGCATCTAGTCATGGTCTTGTGGCCTTAGTGAATGGTATCATGTGGGGCATCTAGTCGTGGTATTGTGGCCTTAGTGAATGGTATCATGTGGGGCATCTAGTCATGGTCTTGTGGCCTTAGTGAATGGTATCATGTGGGGCATCTAGTCATGGTCTTGTGACCTTAGTGAATGGTATCATGTGGGGCATCTAGTCATGGTCTTGTAACTTTTGTGGAAATGCTATATTTAAACAATAATGAATGACCCGCCAACCCGTAATGGGCGAAAGCTCACTTTGTGCGACATGAGGCGTGATTATTAGTCCCCGTTCGGATGCAGTCCAAAACGAGGACTTATGTTTTGACGTCTGTGCGTCCATGAGTGCGTCTGGAACTGAATCTTAAAATTGCCTGGACCGATCACAATCAAACTTCACACATACATCATACATGATATTATACATATGCACATCAATTTGTTTCACGATCTGATTCAAGATGGCCGAATGGCGGCAATTTTTGTTCTAAAAATCATCAAAATCAAGCATTTCTTGGCTGTTTACAGATGGATTTTGTTCAAACTTGGTATATACGTTGGACATTATAGAACCTTGATGCACATCATTTTGTTTTTCAGATAAGATTTAAAATGGCCGACTGGCAGCCGACTAGTCATGGTCTTGTGACCTTTGTGGAAATGCTATATTTAAGCAATAATGAATGACCCGCCAACCCATAATGGGCGAAAGCTCACTTTGTGCGACATGAGGCGTGATTATTAGTTCCCATTCGGATGCAGTCCAAAACGGGGACTTATGTTTTGACCTCTGTGCGTCCGTGAGTGCGTCTGGACCTGAATCTTAGAAATGCCTGGACCAATCACAATCAAACTTCACACATACATCATACATGCTATTATACATTTGCACATCAATTTGTTTCACCATCTGATTCAAGATGGCCGAATGGCGGCCATTTTTGTTCTAAAAATCATCAAAATGAAGCATTTTTTTACAGATGGATTTTGTTCAAACTTGGTATATACGTTGGACATTATAGGACCTTGATGCACATCATTTTGTTTTTCAGATAAGATTCAAAATGGCCGACTGGCGGCCATTTTGTTTTAATGAATGTGGTTCTAGTGCCATATCTCTGACTTGCTTTGACTGATTATGTTCAAATTTGAAATATTCATTATACATCATGTCATAGATATATAGATATATTGGTTTGACGATCTTATTACAAATGGCCAAAAGGTGGCCATTCTTGTGCTAAAAAATCATCAAATATTTATGGATGGATTTTGTTCAAACTTGGTACATACTTTAGACATTACGGGTTTCTGATGCACGTTATTAGTCGCCGTCCGAAAACAGGGACTTATGTTTTGACCCGTGTGCGTCAGTGTTTCTGTCCGTACGTGCGTGCGTCCGGACCTGTATCTTAGAAATGCCTGGACGAATCATATTCAAACTTCACACATACATCATACATGATATTATACATATGCACATCAATTTGTTTCACGATTTGATTCAAGATGGTCGAATAGCGGCCATTTTTGTGCTAAAAAATCATCAAAATCAAGCATTTCTCGGCTGTTTACAGATAGATTTTGTTCAAACTTAGTATATACATTAGACATTATGAGACCTTGATGCAAACAATTTTATTTTTCAGATCGGATTCAAAATGGCTGACTGGCAGCCATTTTGTTTTAATGAATGGGCTTCTTGACCCATATCTCTGACTTGCTTTGACTGATTATGTTCAAATTTTATATATTCTTTATACATCATGTTATAGATATATACATGTATTCAAAATGGCTGATTACTTGCTTCATACATCATGTCATAGATATACAGATAAATTGGTTTGATGATCCTATTCAAAATGGCCGAATGGATGGATTTCGTTCAAACTTGGTACATACATTAGACATTACGGGTTCCTGATGCACGTCATTTTATTTTTCAGATCAGATTTAAAATGGCTGACTGGTGGCCATTTTGTTTTAATGATTGGGCTTCTAGAGCCATATCTCTGACATGCTTTGACTGATTATGTTCAAATTTTATATATTCTTTATACATCATGTTATAAATATATACATGTATTCAAAATGGCTGATTTTGTTTTAATTAATGCTGTTCATGAGCAATATCTCCCAATATGGACAAGTACTTGTTTGACGATCAGATACAAATGTCAATCGTTTTAATGTTAAACAATCATCATAATCATATTCCTGACATGTTTATATTCCAGCTATATTACTATAAACAAACTATATATCGTAAATTTGATAACTAACGGGGACTGTGCCATGCATGGCTTGTTTTAGTTTTATTTTTTAGATCGGATTCAGAATGGCTGACTAGTGGCCATTTTGTTTTAATAAATGGGCTTCTAGAGCCATATCTCTGACATGCTGTGACTGATTATGTTCAAATTTTATATATTCATTATACATGTATTCAAAATGGCTGATTTTGTTTTAATTAATGCTGTTCAAGAGCAATATCTCTAAATACTAGTTTGACGGTCAGATACAAATGTCAATCATTTAAATGTTAAACAATCATCATAATCATATTCCTGACATGTTTATATTCCAGCTATATTACTATAAACAAAACTATATATCTTAAATTCGATAACGGGGACTGTGCCTCGCATGGCTTGTTATTTTGTAGCGTTGTCAATACCAGTGGATTTGCTGCCACTAAAAAGCAGAAAATCCACAGTGAACGGAACAGTTTCAACGTCACTGGCCCGTGAATCTGAATAATTTAAAATGTCTTCCTGTCTTCCATAATCTCATTTGACAAGCTAATAAAGAAACTTGTTTTAATCCATCAAATATTATTGTATTTAATTTATTTACATCGCGAGTGAACGAGTGACTGACGTTTGATGTGGAATAGCATTGTGTTGTGATCTTTCGAGGGAAAGGCACACTGTGACTGGTACCGCCGTATCGTGTCCGCCGTGGCCTTCCACTACGCTACGCTAGAAAGCCGCAGTAGACCGGCTGGGTCAACTGTATGTAGGAGTGTGTACCCTGGATACATGTACGTACAAATGTAGTTGTATCGTTACCCCATCTCACGAGTGTTTTCAAAGTATCAAGGCAGATGTTATTGGCAACTGTACTGTCTGTAATAGCAGAGGTCATTTTCAAATTCTATGGGAGGCCGGTGATTTGACAAATACTTTGAAGCCAAACGAAACTTACAGGCATACGAACGAACAAACATGGCTGGAAAAATAGTGGGTGCCATTCTAGAAAGAGAACCAACTGTGATTTAAATCTGACCGTATAAATAAAAAAACATGATGATAACATTGATACATGAGAACTTGGATATACTTTCATTTGTTTATGCAAACTGTGCCCCGGACTGACATTTACCGGGAAGTCGACGCTGAGAGATACAAGTCACCTCGGCCTTTCATCGACCTCGTTTTGCAAATTGTATAGTACTACTCACTACAAAAACAGAAAAAAATCATCTCTCTGTACTTGTAGACATATCCCAACTCTGTTTATCGCATTTGCTTGAATTAATCACCCGGTTAACCTCATTTCATCGACATGATAGGGCGACCTAGTTGGGAGGCTACCAGCACAGCGGCATCAGTTGCGGAATCTAGAAGCGTACATGATGGAACGCTTCGACCGAGCACGCTTTAGCGGACAGAGCAGACGACGATGCCCTCACAAAATTGTATTATTTTGATATTGAAACCCGCTGTTATTGGCAACTGACCATTTTATTTGATGCCGATTTTAGTATCATATACTTGTTATTGAACAATTTCTCTTCTTTTTAAATAGTTCCTCCTTTATTCGTTTTCAAAAACAACATTGTATTCATATCCTTGGTTCGGGACCTTGATACTGTTATAATGTTATAATATAATTGTAAATAACCTTCAAATGACAGATAAACTTATTATATATTGCAGATTTATTTACTGGCAGCTCCACCAAGTAAAACAGTATTAGTGCTCTTCAGATTACATTTACATTTTTTAAATGGTGCATTATTAGCACTTGTATTTCCTGTTGTCAATACAAGATTGGTAAGTATGTGTCACACATCAAACCGCGTATTTGTTGCCAAGATAAAAAATTTTTGATATTGTAAAGTTGACACCAAAATCGAAATGAGTCATCTTGTCTCAGACAACTCACTCAATTCATCACTTGTTTCTTACAGATGCCTTTTGAAACAGAAGTCTATTGGTTTCAACATATTTTGATATATTTTATAATTCCACCATACCTCATGAGATGTGGAGGTAAGCATATTTTTAAATATAAGTTGTGAAATGTCCGATGTGTCACACGGGGGTAAAAATAATAAGAAAAACTTATCCTACCAGCCACAGTGTCAGCTACCGCGGCCGCGGTAGCAACCTAAGCCAGAAACCCGGACAGGAAAAGAGCTGCTAGACTTCATCCCCGTCGGTGCGGAGATAAAGAAAGAGTGAATATCAGGGTATGATGGCGCCGCCACATTACCTCGGTCACATGGTTCGTGACGTAAGAGAAAAAAATCTTGGGGTCATGGGGCTTCCCCTGACCTAGATTTTATCTCTCCGTCATTGGCAGAATTGCTGATTAATGCCTACAGTTCAAAATAGTCATTTTGACTGACCGGAGTCTATGGTGGGTATGAACTATGTGAATAGACGGGTTCGGAGAACCCTCTGCCTAATTTCGTGATGATATCTTTAATTCTCTAATTTTAGTGAATATTTTTGTAATTTTTAATAAAAAGTGATATTTTCGACTTCTTGTTAAAAACAGCAGGTCCAATTGCTTTGATATTTCATATATAGGTACTACATGTGGACCTCTCTCAGACTTGTTCATTTCATGATGATATCTTCAATTATCTAATTTTGATGATTATTTTTGGTGAAAAGTGATATTTTCAAATTCTTGTTGAAAACAGCAAGTCTGATTGCTTTGATACTATACTTATTGTTCATTTTCTAATGATATCTTCAGTTCTTTAATTGTAATGTGCATTGCTAACAGCGGAGCTATCTCAGCCGACAGGCTGCTTGTTTAATTCAAGATTCTTGATAGCATCAATATCACATCAATCATTTCTGCAATTTTGGAACCAGATCTTTGTTGTGCATAGACATATTTCATTCAAACTTGGTATGTACTTCTACAACATTTCTGTTACCCAAGTCTTGTCCTTCATAGTAAAACACTAACATATCTATACTTACAGGTGTGTACTATCCAGAACCTCTCAGCAATATATCATGGGTTAGCTGGTCATGTAGCATTAATATTGCATATCACTACAATTTGTTGCAAGTTCTTGGTTTGGTAAGTAGATAGCTCGGGTATGTTATTTGTTTGAGCTCACGTTCTTACCACATTGTTGATTACCCATACAACAATACACTTTTACTACATTGTTGATTACCCATACAACAATACACACTTTTACCACATTGTTGATTACCCATACAACAATACACTTTTACTACATTGTTGATTACCCATACAATACACACTTTTACCACATTGTTGATTACCCATACAACAATACACACTTTAACCACATTGTTGATTACCCATACAACAATACACATTTACTACATTGTTGATTACCCATACAACAATACACTTTTACTACATTGTTGATTACCCATACAACAATACACACTTTTACCACATTGTTGATTACCCATACAACAATACACTTTTACTACATTGTTGATTACCCATACAACAATACACACTTTTACCACATTGTTGATTACCCATACAACAATACACTTTTACTACATTGTTGATTACCCATACAACAATACACACTTTTACCACATTGTTGATTACCCATACAACAATACACTTTTACTACATTGTTGATTACCCATACAACAATACACACTTTAACCACATTGTTGATTACCCATACAACAATACACGTTTACTACATTGTTGATTAGCCATACAACAATACACACTTTAACCACATTGTTGATTACCCATACAACAATACACGTTTACTACATTGTTGATTACCCATACAACAATACACATTTACTACATTGTTGATTACCCATACAACAATACACTTTTACTACATTGTTGATTACCCATACAACAATACACACTTTTACCACATTGTTGATTACCCATACAACAATACACTTTTACTACATTGTTGATTACCCATACAACAATACACACTTTTACCACATTGTTGATTACCCATACAACAATACACTTTTACTACATTGTTGATTACCCATACAACAATACACACTTTTACCACATTGTTGATTACCCATACAACAATACACTTTTACTACATTGTTGATTACCCATACAACAATACACACTTTAACCACATTGTTGATTACCCATACAACAATACACGTTTACTACATTGTTGATTAGCCATACAACAATACACACTTTAACCACATTGTTGATTACCCATACAACAATACACGTTTACTACATTGTTGATTACCCATACAATACACACTTTTACCACATTGTTGATTACCCATACAACAATACACACTTTAACCACATTGTTGATTACCCATACAACAATACACGTTTACTACATTGTTGATTACCCATACAATACACACTTTTACCACATTGTTGATTACCCATACAACAATACACTTTACTACATTGTTGATTACCCATACAACAATACACACTTTTACCACATTGTTGATTACCCATACAACAATACACTTTTACTACATTGTTGATTACCCATACAACAATACACACTTTTACCACATTGTTGATTACCCATACAACAATACACTTTTACTACATTGTTGATTACCCATACAATACACACTTTTACCACATTGTTGATTACCCATACAACAATACACACTTTTATCACATTGTTGATTACCCATGCAACAATTACACACTTTTACTACATTGTTGATTACCCATGCAACAATACACACTTTTACTACATTGTTGAGTACCCATACAACAATACACACTTTTACCACATTGTTGATTACCCATACAATAATACACACTTTTATCACATTGTTGATTACCCATACAACAATACACACTTTTATCACATTGTCGATTACCCATACAACAATACACACTTTTACTACATTGTTGATTACCCATGCAACAATACACACTTTTACTACATTGTTGATTACCCATACAACAATACACACTTTTACCACATTGTTGATTACCCATACAACAATACACACTTTTACCACATTGTTGATTACCCATACAATACACACTTTAACCACATTGTTGATTACCCATACAACAATACACACTTTTACCACATTGTTGATTACCCATACAGCAATACACACTTTAACTACATTGTTGATTAGCCATACAACAATACACACTTTAACTACATTGTTGATTACCCATACAACAATACACACTTTTATCACATTGTTGATTACCCATACAACAATACACACTTTTACCACATTGTTGATTAGCCATACAACAATAAACACTTTTACTACTTTGTTGATTACCCATGCAACAATACACACTTTAACCACATTGTTGATTAGCCATACAACAATACACACTTTAACCACATTGTTGATTAGCCATACAACAATACACACTTTAACCACATTGTTGATTACCCATACAACAATACACACTTTAACCACATTGTTGATTACCCATACAACAATACGCACTTTAACCACATTGTTGATTACCCATACAACAATACACACTTTTATCACATTGTTGATTACCCATACAACAATACACACTTTAACCACATTGTTGATTACCCATACAACAATACACACTTTAACCACATTGTTGATTACCCATACAACAATACACACTTTTACCACATTGTTGATTACCCATACAGCAATACACACTTTAACTACATTGTTGATTAGCCATACAACAATACACACTTTAACTACATTGTTGATTACCCATACAACAATACACACTTTTATCACATTGTTGATTACCCATACAACAATACACACTTTTACCACATTGTTGATTACCCATACAACAATACACACTTTTACCACATTGTTGATTACCCATACAGCAATACACACTTTAACTACATTGTTGATTAGCCATACAACAATACACACTTTAACTACATTGTTGATTACCCATACAACAATACACACTTTTATCACATTGTTGATTACCCATACAACAATACACACTTTTACCACATTGTTGATTAGCCATACAACAATAAACACTTTTACTACTTTGTTGATTACCCATGCAACAATACACACTTTAACCACATTGTTGATTAGCCATACAACAATACACACTTTAACCACATTGTTGATTAGCCATACAACAATACACACTTTAACCACATTGTTGATTACCCATACAACAATACACACTTTAACCACATTGTTGATTACCCATACAACAATACGCACTTTAACCACATTGTTGATTACCCATACAACAATACACACTTTTATCACATTGTTGATTACCCATACAACAATACACACTTTAACCACATTGTTGATTACCCATACAACAATACACACTTTAAACACATTGTTGATTACCCATATAACAATACACACTTTAACCACATTGTTGATTAGCCATACAACAATACACACTTTAACCACATTGTTGATTACCCATACAACAATACACACTTTAACCACATTGTTGATTACCCATACAACAATACACACTTTAACCACATTGTTGATTACCCATACAACAATACACACTTTAACCACATTGTTGATTACCCATACAACAATACACACTTAAACCACATTGTTGATTACCCATACAACAATACACACTTTAACCACATTGTTGATTACCCATACAACAATACACACTTTAACCACATTGTTGATTACCCATACAACAATACACACTTTTACCACATTGTTGATTACCCATGCAACAATACACACTTTAACCACATTGTTGATTAGCCATACAACAATACACACTTTAACCACATTGTTGATTAGCCATACAACAATACACACTTTAACCACATTGTTGATTACCCATACAACAATACACACTTTAACCACATTGTTGATTACCCATACAACAATACACACTTTAACCACATTGTTGATTACCCATACAACAATACACACTTTAACCACATTGTTGATTACCCATACAACAATACACACTTTTACTACATTGTTGATTACCCATACAACAATACACACTTTAACCACATTGCTGATTACCCATACAACAATACACACTTTAACCACATTGTTGATTACCCATACAACAATACACACTTTTATCACATTGTTGATTACCCATACAACAATACACACTTTAACCACATTGTTGATTACCCATACAAAAATACACACTTTAACCACATTGTTGATTACCCATACAACAATACACACTTTAACCACATTGTTGATTACCCATACAACAATACACACTTTAACCACATTGTTGATTACCCATACAACAATACACACTTTAACCACATTGTTGATTAACCATACAACAATACACACTTTAACCACATTGTTGATTACCCATACAACAATACACACTTTAACCACATTGTTGATTACCCATACAACAATACACACTTTAACCACATTGTTGATTACCCATACAACAATACACACTTTAACCACATTGTTGATTACCCATACAACAATACACACTTTAACCACATTGTTGATTACCCATACAACAATACACACTTTAACCACATTGTTGATTACCCATACAACAATACACACTTTTACCACATTGTTGATTAGCCATACAACAATAAACACTTTTACTACTTTGTTGATTACCCATGCAACAATACACACTTTACCCACATTGTTGATTAGCCATACAACAATACACACTTTTACTACATTGTTGATTACCCATACAGCAATACACACTTTAACTACATTGTTGATTAGCCATACAACAATACACACTTTAACTACATTGTTGATTACCCATACAACAATCCACACTTTTACCACATTGTTGATTAGCCATACAAACAATAAACACTTTTACTACTTTGTTGATTACCCATGCAACAATACACACTTTAACCACATTGTTGATTACCCATACAACAATACACACTTTTACCACATTGTTGATTACCCATACAGCAATACACACTTTAACTACATTGTTGATTACCCATACAACAATACACACTTTTACCACATTGTTGATTAGCCATACAACAATAAACACTTTTACTACTTTGTTGATTACCCATGCAACAATACACACTTTAACCACATTGTTGATTAGCCATACAACAATACACACTTTAACCACATTGTTGATTAGCCATACAACAATACACACTTTAACCACATTGTTGATTAGCCATACAACAATACACACTTTAACCACATTGCTGATTACCCATACAACAATACAGTTTTACTACATTGATTACCCATACAACGATACATACTTTTACTACATTGTTGATTATCCATACAACAATACACACTTTTATCACTTTGTTGATTAGCCATACAACAATACACACTTTTACTACATTGTTGATTACCCATACAACAATACACACTTTTACTACATTGTTGATTACCCGTACAATACACATTGTTGATTACCCATGCAACAATACACACTTTTACTACATTGTTGATTATCCATACAATACATACTTTTACTACATTGTTGATTACTCATAAAACAATACACACTTTTACTACATTGTTGATTACCCATACAACAATACACACTTTTACCACATTGTTGATTACCCATACAACAATAAACACTTTTATCACATTGTTGATTAGCCATACAACAATACACACTTTTACTACATTGTTGATTACCCATGCAACAATACACACTTTTACCACATTGTTGATTAGCCATACAACAATACACACTTTTACTACATTGTTGATTACCCATACAACAATACACGTTTACTACATTGTTGATTACCCATACAATACACACTTTTACTACATTGTTGATTACTCATAAAACAATGCACACTTTTACTACATTGTTGATTACCCATGCAACAATACACACTTTTACTACATTGTTGATTACCCATACAATACACACTTTTACTACATTGTTGATTACTCATAAAACAATGCACACTTTTACTACATTGTTGATTACCCATACAACAATACACACTTTTACTACATTGTTGATTACCCATACAACAATACACAGTTTTACTACATTGATTACCCATACAACAATACACACTTTAACCACATTGTTGATTAGCCATGCAACAATACACACTTTTATCACATTGTTGATTACCCATACAACAATACACACTTTTATCACATTGTTGATTAGCCATACAACAATACACGCTTTAACCACATTGTTGATTACCCATACAACAATACACACTTTAACCACATTGTTGATTACCCATACAACAATACACACTTTAACCACATTGTTGATTATCCATACAACAATACACACTTTAACCACATTGTTGATTACCCATACAACAATACACACTTTTACCACATTGTTGATTAGCCATACAACAATAAACACTTTTACTACTTTGTTGATTACCCATGCAACAATACACACTTTACCCACATTGTTGATTAGCCATACAACAATACACACTTTTACTACATTGTTGATTATCCATACAATACATACTTTTACTACATTGTTGATTACCCATACAATACACACTTTTACTACATTGTTGATTATCCATACAACAATACACACTTTTAACACATTGTTGATTATCCATGCAACAATACACTTTTATCACATTGTTGATTAGCCATACAACAATACACACTTTTACTACATTGTTGATTACCCATGCAACAATACACACTTTTACCACATTGTTGATTAGCCATACAATACACATTTTTACTACATTGTTGATTACCCATACAATACACACTTTTACTACATTGTTGATTACTCATAAAACAATGCACACTTTTACTACATTGTTGATTACCCATACAACAATACAGTTTTACTACATTGATTACCCATACAACGATACATACTTTTACTACATTGTTGATTATCCATACAACAATACACACTTTTATCACTTTGTTGATTAGCCATACAACAATACACACTTTTACTACATTGTTGATTACCCATACAACAATACACACTTTTACTACATTGTTGATTACCCGTACAATACACATTGTTGATTACCCATGCAACAATACACACTTTTACTACATTGTTGATTATCCATACAATACATACTTTTACTACATTGTTGATTACTCATAAAACAATACACACTTTTACTACATTGTTGATTACCCATACAACAATACACACTTTTACCACATTGTTGATTACCCATACAACAATAAACACTTTTATCACATTGTTGATTAGCCATACAACAATACAGTTTTACTACATTGATTACCCATACAACGATACATACTTTTACTACATTGTTGATTATCCATACAACAATACACACTTTTATCACTTTGTTGATTAGCCATACAACAATACACACTTTTACTACATTGTTGATTACCCATACAACAATACACACTTTTACTACATTGTTGATTACCCGTACAATACACATTGTTGATTACCCATGCAACAATACACACTTTTACTACATTGTTGATTATCCATACAATACATACTTTTACTACATTGTTGATTACTCATAAAACAATACACACTTTTACTACATTGTTGATTACCCATACAACAATACACACTTTTACCACATTGTTGATTACCCATACAACAATAAACACTTTTATCACATTGTTGATTAGCCATACAACAATACACACTTTTACTACATTGTTGATTACCCATGCAACAATACACACTTTTACCACATTGTTGATTAGCCATACAACAATACACACTTTTACTACATTGTTGATTACCCATACAACAATACACACTTTTACTACATTGTTGATTACCCGTACAATACACATTGTTGATTACCCATGCAACAATACACACTTTTACTACATTGTTGATTATCCATACAATACATACTTTTACTACATTGTTGATTACTCATAAAACAATACACACTTTTACTACATTGTTGATTACCCATACAACAATACACACTTTTACCACATTGTTGATTACCCATACAACAATAAACACTTTTATCACATTGTTGATTAGCCATACAACAATACACACTTTTACTACATTGTTGATTACCCATGCAACAATACACACTTTTACCACATTGTTGATTAGCCATACAACAATACACACTTTTACTACATTGTTGATTACCCATACAACAATACACGTTTACTACATTGTTGATTACCCATACAATACACACTTTTACTACATTGTTGATTACTCATAAAACAATGCACACTTTTACTACATTGTTGATTACCCATGCAACAATACACACTTTTACTACATTGTTGATTACCCATACAATACACACTTTTACTACATTGTTGATTACTCATAAAACAATGCACACTTTTACTACATTGTTGATTACCCATACAACAATACACACTTTTACTACATTGTTGATTACCCATACAACAATACACAGTTTTACTACATTGATTACCCATACAACAATACACACTTTAACCACATTGTTGATTAGCCATGCAACAATACACACTTTTATCACATTGTTGATTACCCATACAACAATACACACTTTTATCACATTGTTGATTAGCCATACAACAATACACGCTTTAACCACATTGTTGATTACCCATACAACAATACACACTTTAACCACATTGTTGATTACCCATACAACAATACACACTTTAACCACATTGTTGATTATCCATACAACAATACACACTTTAACCACATTGTTGATTACCCATACAACAATACACACTTTTACCACATTGTTGATTAGCCATACAACAATAAACACTTTTACTACTTTGTTGATTACCCATGCAACAATACACACTTTACCCACATTGTTGATTAGCCATACAACAATACACACTTTTACTACATTGTTGATTATCCATACAATACATACTTTTACTACATTGTTGATTACCCATACAATACACACTTTTACTACATTGTTGATTATCCATACAACAATACACACTTTTAACACATTGTTGATTATCCATGCAACAATACACTTTTATCACATTGTTGATTAGCCATACAACAATACACACTTTTACTACATTGTTGATTACCCATGCAACAATACACACTTTTACCACATTGTTGATTAGCCATACAATACACATTTTTACTACATTGTTGATTACCCATACAATACACACTTTTACTACATTGTTGATTACTCATAAAACAATGCACACTTTTACTACATTGTTGATTACCCATACAACAATACAGTTTTACTACATTGATTACCCATACAACGATACATACTTTTACTACATTGTTGATTATCCATACAACAATACACACTTTTATCACTTTGTTGATTAGCCATACAACAATACACACTTTTACTACATTGTTGATTACCCATACAACAATACACACTTTTACTACATTGTTGATTACCCGTACAATACACATTGTTGATTACCCATGCAACAATACACACTTTTACTACATTGTTGATTATCCATACAATACATACTTTTACTACATTGTTGATTACTCATAAAACAATACACACTTTTACTACATTGTTGATTACCCATACAACAATACACACTTTTACCACATTGTTGATTACCCATACAACAATAAACACTTTTATCACATTGTTGATTAGCCATACAACAATACAGTTTTACTACATTGATTACCCATACAACGATACATACTTTTACTACATTGTTGATTATCCATACAACAATACACACTTTTATCACTTTGTTGATTAGCCATACAACAATACACACTTTTACTACATTGTTGATTACCCATACAACAATACACACTTTTACTACATTGTTGATTACCCGTACAATACACATTGTTGATTACCCATGCAACAATACACACTTTTACTACATTGTTGATTATCCATACAATACATACTTTTACTACATTGTTGATTACTCATAAAACAATACACACTTTTACTACATTGTTGATTACCCATACAACAATACACACTTTTACCACATTGTTGATTACCCATACAACAATAAACACTTTTATCACATTGTTGATTAGCCATACAACAATACACACTTTTACTACATTGTTGATTACCCATGCAACAATACACACTTTTACCACATTGTTGATTAGCCATACAACAATACACACTTTTACTACATTGTTGATTACCCATACAACAATACACGTTTACTACATTGTTGATTACCCATACAATACACACTTTTACTACATTGTTGATTACTCATAAAACAATGCACACTTTTACTACATTGTTGATTACCCATGCAATAATACACACTTTTACTACATTGTTGATTACCCATACAATACACACTTTTACTACATTGTTGATTACTCATAAAACAATGCACACTTTTACTACATTGTTGATTACCCATACAACAATACACACTTTTACTACATTGTTGATTACCCATACAACAATACACAGTTTTACTACATTGATTACCCATACAATACACACTTTAACCACATTGTTGATTAGCCATGCAACAATACACACTTTTATCACATTGTTGATTACCCATACAACAATACACACTTTTATCACATTGTTGATTAGCCATACAACAATACACACTTTAACCACATTGTTGATTACCCATACAACAATACACACTTTAACCACATTGTTGATTACCCATACAACAATACACACTTTAACCACATTGTTGATTACCCATACAACAATACACACTTTAACCACATTGTTGATTACCCATACAACAATACACACTTTTACCACATTGTTGATTAGCCATACAACAATAAACACTTTTACTACTTTGTTGATTACCCATGCAACAATACACACTTTACCCACATTGTTGATTAGCCATACAACAATACACACTTTTACTACATTGTTGATTATCCATACAATACATACTTTTACTACATTGTTGATTACCCATACAATACACACTTTTACTACATTGTTGATTATCCATACAACAATACACACTTTTAACACATTGTTGATTATCCATGCAACAATACACTTTTATCACATTGTTGATTAGCCATACAACAATACACACTTTTACTACATTGTTGATTACCCATGCAACAATACACACTTTTACCACATTGTTGATTAGCCATACAACAATACACATTTTTACTACATTGTTGATTACCCATACAATACACACTTTTACTACATTGTTGATTACTCATAAAACAATGCACACTTTTACTACATTGTTGATTACCCATACAACAATACAGTTTTACTACATTGATTACCCATACAACGATACATACTTTTACTACATTGTTGATTATCCATACAACAATACACACTTTTATCACTTTGTTGATTAGCCATACAACAATACACACTTTTACTACATTGTTGATTACCCATACAACAATACACACTTTTACTACATTGTTGATTACCCGTACAATACACATTGTTGATTACCCATGCAACAATACACACTTTTACTACATTGTTGATTATCCATACAATACATACTTTTACTACATTGTTGATTACTCATAAAACAATACACACTTTTACTACATTGTTGATTACCCATACAACAATACACACTTTTACCACATTGTTGATTACCCATACAACAATAAACACTTTTATCACATTGTTGATTAGCCATACAACAATACACACTTTTACTACATTGTTGATTACCCATGCAACAATACACACTTTTACCACATTGTTGATTAGGCATACAACAATACACACTTTTACTACATTGTTGATTACCCATACAACAATACACGTTTACTACATTGTTGATTACCCATACAATACACACTTTTACTACATTGTTGATTACTCATAAAACAATGCACACTTTTACTACATTGTTGATTACCCATGCAACAATACACACTTTTACTACATTGTTGATTACCCATACAATACACACTTTTACTACATTGTTGATTACTCATAAAACAATGCACACTTTTACTACATTGTTGATTACCCATACAACAATACACACTTTTACTACATTGTTGATTACCCATACAACAATACACAGTTTTACTACATTGATTACCCATACAACAATACACACTTTAACCACATTGTTGATTAGCCGTACAATACACATTGTTGATTACCCATGCAACAATACACACTTTTACTACATTGTTGATTATCCATACAATACATACTTTTACTACATTGTTGATTACTCATAAAACAATACACACTTTTACTACATTGTTGATTACCCATACAACAATACACACTTTTACCACATTGTTGATTACCCATACAACAATAAACACTTTTATCACATTGTTGATTAGCCATACAACAATACACACTTTTACTACATTGTTGATTACCCATGCAACAATACACACTTTTACCACATTGTTGATTAGCCATACAACAATACACACTTTTACTACATTGTTGATTACCCATACAACAATACACGTTTACTACATTGTTGATTACCCATACAATACACACTTTTACTACATTGTTGATTACTCATAAAACAATGCACACTTTTACTACATTGTTGATTACCCATGCAACAATACACACTTTTACTACATTGTTGATTACCCATACAATACACACTTTTACTACATTGTTGATTACTCATAAAACAATGCACACTTTTACTACATTGTTGATTACCCATACAACAATACACACTTTTACTACATTGTTGATTACCCATACAACAATACACAGTTTTACTACATTGATTACCCATACAACAATACACACTTTAACCACATTGTTGATTAGCCATGCAACAATACACACTTTTATCACATTGTTGATTACCCATACAACAATACACACTTTTATCACATTGTTGATTAGCCATACAACAATACACACTTTAACCACATTGTTGATTACCCATACAACAATACACACTTTAACCACATTGTTGATTACCCATACAACAATACACACTTTAACCACATTGTTGATTACCCATACAACAATACACACTTTAACCACATTGTTGATTACCCATACAACAATACACACTTTTACCACATTGTTGATTAGCCATACAACAATAAACACTTTTACTACTTTGTTGATTACCCATGCAACAATACACACTTTACCCACATTGTTGATTAGCCATACAACAATACACACTTTTACTACATTGTTGATTATCCATACAATACATACTTTTACTACATTGTTGATTACCCATACAATACACACTTTTACTACATTGTTGATTATCCATACAACAATACACACTTTTAACACATTGTTGATTATCCATGCAACAATACACTTTTATCACATTGTTGATTAGCCATACAACAATACACACTTTTACTACATTGTTGATTACCCATGCAACAATACACACTTTTACCACATTGTTGATTTGCCATACAACAATACACATTTTTACTACATTGTTGATTACCCATACAATACACACTTTTACTACATTGTTGATTACTCATAAAACAATGCACACTTTTACTACATTGTTGATTACCCATACAACAATACAGTTTTACTACATTGATTACCCATACAACGATACATACTTTTACTACATTGTTGATTATCCATACAACAATACACACTTTTATCACTTTGTTGATTAGCCATACAACAATACACACTTTTACTACATTGTTGATTACCCATACAACAATACACACTTTTACTACATTGTTGATTACCCGTACAATACACATTGTTGATTACCCATGCAACAATACACACTTTTACTACATTGTTGATTATCCATACAATACATACTTTTACTACATTGTTGATTACTCATAAAACAATACACACTTTTACTACATTGTTGATTACCCATACAACAATACACACTTTTACCACATTGTTGATTACCCATACAACAATAAACACTTTTATCACATTGTTGATTAGCCATACAACAATACACACTTTTACTACATTGTTGATTACCCATGCAACAATACACACTTTTACCACATTGTTGATTAGGCATACAACAATACACACTTTTACTACATTGTTGATTACCCATACAACAATACACGTTTACTACATTGTTGATTACCCATACAATACACACTTTTACTACATTGTTGATTACCCATACAACAATACACACTTTTACTACATTGTTGATTACCCATACAACAATACACAGTTTTACTACATTGATTACCCATACAACAATACACACTTTAACCACATTGTTGATTAGCCGTACAATACACATTGTTGATTACCCATGCAACAATACACACTTTTACTACATTGTTGATTATCCATACAATACATACTTTTACTACATTGTTGATTACTCATAAAACAATACACACTTTTACTACATTGTTGATTACCCATACAACAATACACACTTTTACCACATTGTTGATTACCCATACAACAATAAACACTTTTACTACATTGTTGATTACCCATACAACAATACACAGTTTTACTACATTGATTACCCATACAACAATACACACTTTAACCACATTGTTGATTAGCCATGCAACAATACACACTTTTATCACATTGTTGATTACCCATACAACAATACACACTTTTATCACATTGTTGATTAGCCATACAACAATACACACTTTTACTACATTGTTGATTATCCATACAATACATACTTTTACTACATTGTTGATTACCCATACAACAATACACACTTTTACTACATTGTTGATTAGCCATACAACAATACACACTTTTACTACATTGTTGATTATCCATACAATACATACTTTTACTACATTGTTGATTATCCATACAACAATACACACTTTTATCACATTGTTGATTAGCCATACAACAATACACACTTTTACTACATTGTTGATTACCCATACAACAATACACACTTTTACTACATTGTTGATTACCCATACAATACACACTTTTATCACATTGTTGATTACCCATACAACAATACACACTTTTATCACATTGTTGATTACCCATGCAACAATACACACTTTTACTACATTGTTGATTACCCATACAATACACACTTTTACTACATTGTTGATTACTCATAAAACAATGCACACTTTTACTACATTGTTGATTACCCATACAACAATACACACTTTTACTACATTGTTGATTACCCATACAACAATACACAGTTTTACTACATTGATTACCCATACAACAATACACACTTTAACCACATTGTTGATTAGCCATGCAACAATACACACTTTTATCACATTGTTGATTACCCATACAACAATACACACTTTTATCACATTGTTGATTAGCCATACAACAATACACACTTTTACTACATTGTTGATTATCCATACAATACACACTTTTACTACATTGTTGATTAGCCATACAACAATACACACTTTTACTACATTGTTGATTAGCCATACAACAATACATACTTTTACTACATTGTTGATTATCCATACAACAATACACACTTTTATCACATTGTTGATTAGCCATACAACAATACACACTTTTATCACATTGTTGATTAGCCATACAACAATACACACTTTTACTACATTGTTGATTATCCATACAACAATACACACTTTTATCACATTGTTGATTACCCATACAATACACACTTTTATCACATTGTTGATTACCCATACAACAATACACACTTTTATCACATTGTTGATTACCCATACAACAATACACACTTTTAGTACATTGTTGATTAGCCATACAACAATACACACTTTTACTACATTGTTGATTAGCCATACAACAATACACACTTTTATCACATTGTTGATTACCCATAC
This sequence comes from Saccoglossus kowalevskii, assembly GCF_978046115.1. Classification (NCBI taxonomy): domain Eukaryota; kingdom Metazoa; phylum Hemichordata; class Enteropneusta; family Harrimaniidae; genus Saccoglossus; species Saccoglossus kowalevskii. The sequence goes on along the minus strand of NC_140641.1, from coordinate 5,310,544 downwards.
AACAATACACACTTTTATCACATTGTTGATTACCCATACAACAATACACACTTTTATCACATTGTTGATTACCCATAAAACAATACACACTTTTACTACATTGTTGATTAGCCATACAACAATACACACTTTTATCACATTGTTGATTACCCATACAACAATACACACTCTTACTACATTGTTGATTAGCCATACAACAATACACACTTTTATCACATTGTTGATTACCCATACAACAATACACACTTTTATCACATTGTTGATTACCCATACAACAATACACACTTTTACTACATTGTTGATTAGCCATACAACAATACACACTTTTATCACATTGTTGATTACCCATACAACAATACACACTTTTATCACATTGTTGATTACCCATACAACAATACACACTTTTACTACATTGTTGATTAGCCATACAACAATACACACTTTTATCACATTGTTGATTACCCATACAACAATACACACTTTTATCACATTGTTGATTACCCATACAACAATACACACTTTTATCACATTGTTGATTAGCCATAAAACAATACACACTTTTACTACATTGTTGATTAGCCATGCAACAATACACACTTTTATCACATTGTTGATTACCCATACAACAATACACACTTTTATCACATTGTTGATTACCCATACAACAATACACACTTTTATCACATTGTTGATTAGCCATACAACAATACACACTTTTAGTACATTGTTGATTACTCATAAAACAATACACACTTTTACTACATTGCTGATTACCCATACAACAATACACACTTTTATCACATTGTTGATTACCCATACAACAATACACACTTTTATCACATTGTTGATTACCCATACAACAATACACACTTTTATCACATTGTTGATTACCCATACAACAATACACACTTTTATCACATTGTTGATTACCCATACAACAATACACACTTTTATCACATTGTTGATTACCCATACAACAATACACACTTTTACTACATTGTTGATTAGCCATACAACAATACACACTTTTATCACATTGTTGATTACCCATACAACAATACACACTTTTATCACATTGTTGATTACCCATACAACAATACACACTTTTATCACATTGTTGATTAGCCATACAACAATACACACTTTTAGTACATTGTTGATTACTCATAAAACAATACACACTTTTACTACATTGCTGATTACCCATACAACAATACACACTTTTACTACATTGTTGATTACCCATACAACAATATACACTTTTACTACATTGTTGATTACCCATACAACAATACACACTTTTACTACATTGTTGATTACCCGTACAATACACACTTTTACTACATTGTTGATTATCCATACAATACATACTTTTACTACATTGTTGATTACCTATACAATACACACTTTTACTACATTGTTGATTATCCATACAACAATACACACTTTTATCACATTGTTGATTACCCATGCAACAATACACACTTTTATCACATTGTTGATTAGCCATACAACAATACACACTTTTACTACATTGTTGATTACCCATGCAACAATACACACTTTTATCACATTGTTGATTACCCATACAACAATACACACTTTTATCACATTGTTGATTATCCATACAACAATACACACTTTTACTACATTGTTGATTACCCATACAACAATACACACTTTTACTACATTGTTGATTACCCATACAACAATACACACTTTTACTACATTGTTGATTACCCATACAACAATACACACTTTTACTACATTGTTGATTACCCATGCAACAATACACACTTTTACTACATTGTTGATTACCCATACAATACACACTTTTACTACATTGTTGATTGCCCATACAATACACACTTTTACTACATTGTTGATTATTTATAAAACAATACACACTTTTACTACATTGTTGATTACCCATACAACAATACACACTTTAACCACATTGTTGATTACCCATACAACAATACACACTTTTACTACATTGTTGATTACCCATACAACAATACACACTTTTACTACATTGTTGATTGCCCATACAACAATACACACTTTTACTACATTGTTGATTACTCATACAATACACACTTTTACTACATTGTTGATTATTCATAAAACAATACACACTTTTACTACATTGTTGATTACCCATACAACAATACACACTTTAACCACATTGTTGATTACCCATACAACAATACACACTTTTACTACATTGTTGATTACCCATACAACAATACACACTTTTACTACATTGTTGATTGCCCATACAACAATACACACTTTTACTACATTGTTGATTACTCATACAGTATTGTCAATTGTTGTTATTTTCAGATAACCACAGTGAATTTGAATAACATTCTGTGTCCCGCGCCAAGTGATCCATTTTATGGACGATGGTATCGATGTGCTGCATTCATACATCAACATTTCATGGTTCCTGTGCATTTTAAAATCTATGTTGCGGTTGTACAAATATGCCTGCGAAAATACAAAACAGATGATGAGAAACTGCACGAGAAGAAGGGTTGAACAAAGTTACTAAATTACTTTTTGAATTCAATTTGACATGTTGTACCTTATAATCATTGGTACTGTTGTATCTGCTCTGTTGGATTTGTTGGCAATTAACTTTCCTTTGTTTTGACAATGTAGTGAGTTGTTTATTATACCAGCTGTACAGTAGCAACTTGTCACTTCTTCTGTTAAATGTCTGAATTTCTTTGACAGTTGTCAAAATCACAAAGTGTTCTATCAGCTGTACATTCATTGTATTTGACAACAATGTAGGCTTGTCTAATTGCTTCTGCTAATATTAAAATATCTTAAAAAGAATTAACATGAACAAACATGACTGGGTAATGTAGTCAATTGACTGGTACTAATTAAATTTAATTTTGAAATATTTTGTGTGCACACCTTAATGTGTTTATTAATAACACATGCATTTACGTGAATGAGGTGTGTCTATGAATTGTGCTTCTATTAGAGACACACTTTCAGTATGTAGTGTGTACAGCAGCATGGTGTTTGTACGAGTGTGTACAACAGCATGGTGTTTGTACGAGTGTGTGCAGCAGCATGGTGTTTGTACGAGTGTGTACAGCAGCATGGTGTTTGTACGAGTGTGTACAGCAGCATGGTGTTTGTACGACTGTGTACAGCAGCATGGTGTTTGTACGAGTGTGTACAGCAGCATGGTGTTTGTACGAGTGTGTACAGCAGCATGGTGTTTGTACGAGTGTGTGCAGCAGCATGGTGTTTGTACGAGTGTGTGCAGCAGCATGGTGTTTGTACGAGTGGGTACAGCAGTATAGTGTTTGTACGAGTGTGTACAGCAGTATAGTGTTTGTACAGCAGCATGGTGTTTGTACGAGTGCGTACAGCAGCATGGTGTTTGTACTAGTGTGTACAGCAGCATGGTGTTTGTACGAGTGTGTGCAGCAGCATGGTGTTTGTACGAGTGGGTACAGCAGTATAGTGTTTGTACGAGTGTGTACAGCAGTATAGTGTTTGTACAGCAGCATGGTGTTTGTACGAGTGCGTACAGTAGCATGGTGTTTGTACTAGTGCGTACAGCAGCATGGTGTTTGTACGAGTGTGTACAGCAGTATAGTGTTTGTACAGCAGCATGGTGTTTGTACGAGTGCGTACAGCAGCATGGTGTTTGTACGAGTGCGTACAGCAGCATGGTGTTTGTACAGCAGCATGGTGTTTGTACGAGTGTGTACAGCAGCATGGTGTTTGTACGAGTGTGTGCAGCAGCATGGTGTTTGTACGAGTGCGTACAGCAGCATGGTGTTTGTACGAGTGTGTACAGCAGCATGGTGTTTGTACGAGTGTGTACAGCAGCATGGTGTTTGTACAGCAGCATGGTGTTTGTACGAGTGTGTACAGCAGCATGGTGTTTGTACGAGTGTGTACAGCAGCATGGTGTTTGTACGAGTGTGTACAGCAGCATGGTGTTTGTACAGCAGCATGGTGTTTGTACGAGTGTGTACAGCAGCATGGTGTTTGTACAGCAGCATGGTGTTTGTACGAGTGTGTGCAGCAGCATGGTGTTTGTACGAGTGGGTACAGCAGCATGGTGTTTGTACGAGTGCGTACAGCAGCATGGTGTTTGTACGAGTGTGTACAGCAGTATAGTGTTTGTACAGCAGCATGGTGTTTGTACGAGTGCGTACAGCAGCATGGTGTTTGTACGAGTGCGTACAGCAGCATGGTGTTTGTACAGCAGCATGGTGTTTGTACGAGTGGGTACAGCAGCATGGTGTTTGTACGAGTGCGTACAGCAGCATGGTGTTTGTACGAGTGTGTACAGCAGCATGGTGTTTGTACGAGTGTGTACAGCAGCATGGTGTTTGTACGAGTGTGTACAGCAGCATGGTGTTTGTACAGCAGCATGGTGTTTGTACGAGTGGGTACAGCAGCATGGTGTTTGTACGAGTGCGTACAGCAGCATGGTGTTTGTACGAGTGTGTACAGCAGCATGGTGTTTGTACGAGTGGGTACAGCAGCATGGTGTTTGTACGAGTGCGTACAGCAGCATGGTGTTTGTACGAGTGTGTACAGCAGCATGGTGTTTGTACGAGTGCGTACAGCAGCATGGTGTTTGTACGAGTGGGTACAGCAGCATGGTGTTTGTACGAGTGCGTACAGCAGCATGGTGTTTGTACGAGTGGGTGCAGCAGCATGGTGTTTGTACGAGTGGGTACAGCAGCATGGTGTTTGTACGAGTGCGTACAGCAGCATGGTGTTTGTACGAGTGTGTACAGCAGTATAGTGTTTGTACAGCAGCATGGTGTTTGTACGAGTGCGTACAGCAGCATGGTGTTTGTACGAGTGCGTACAGCAGCATGGTGTTTGTACAGCAGCATGGTGTTTGTACGAGTGGGTACAGCAGCATGGTGTTTGTACGAGTGCGTACAGCAGCATGGTGTTTGTACGAGTGTGTACAGCAGCATGGTGTTTGTACGAGTGTGTACAGCAGCATGGTGTTTGTACGAGTGTGTACAGCAGCATGGTGTTTGTACAGCAGCATGGTGTTTGTACGAGTGGGTACAGCAGCATGGTGTTTGTACGAGTGCGTACAGCAGCATGGTGTTTGTACGAGTGTGTACAGCAGCATGGTGTTTGTACGAGTGGGTACAGCAGCATGGTGTTTGTACGAGTGCGTACAGCAGCATGGTGTTTGTACGAGTGTGTACAGCAGCATGGTGTTTGTACGAGTGCGTACAGCAGCATGGTGTTTGTACGAGTGGGTACAGCAGCATGGTGTTTGTACGAGTGCGTACAGCAGCATGGTGTTTGTACGAGTGGGTGCAGCAGCATGGTGTTTGTACGAGTGTGTACAGCAGCATGGTGTTTGTACGAGTGTGTACAGCAGCATGGTGTTTGTACGAGTGGGTACAGCAGCATGGTGTTTGTACAAGTGTGTACAGCAGCATTATAATGAAATATATTTTAACACTGCCTAATTTAAGTGTTACTGCAATTTGACTGAACAGTCATTCAATCTTATTAATACATTGTGTGCTAGTTGCATGTTTTAAATTGGAATGGATGTTTTGAAATTTTTATTTATTCATATTAAATTTGTATCCCAGAATATTTGATAATTTTTTTTTTGTGTTTGGGTACATCACCAGAATGCCATGTTTAGGTACATAACTAGAATACTAAGCACTCCTGTCAGTCAGTAATTAGCAAATCTTTGTATAAACTGATTAGTCTTGATAACCATTAGTACAGCACAGTTGATACATGGTTTCTTACACATTCCTACTGTAAGTTTTTAGTCTGTTTGTTTTCTCAGTATTACCATGATGTGCAATTATTTTAATCTGTTTACAAAATTTCATCATTCATTAATGTGTAGAGTACTGTAGAATACTTTATTTTCGCTTGGAATTTATTTTCGCTATTTTCGCTGAAGGGATGTTTCAGTGAAAATAAAATCTAGCGAATATACTTTTTTTCCTATATTTCACATTAAACTCATCAAAAATCAGTGAAATTAAATTCCACACAAAACGCCTAACAAGCCTTTTCAGCGAAAATTAATTCCAGCAAAAATAAAATATTCCACAGTATAAGCATTCAATGTATACTATTTATATTCAAGTGATCAGACTAGAATGAAGTGAAACCTGTTTAAATCAAATGTTTGGTGTCAGGTTATTATAGATTATATACTGCCATATAAATGGAGACTATATTGACAGCAATTTATATTAGTTTTTAAAAACAAAAAGTGTAATGACAATCCTTGTTTATCCATAGATCTTAGAAAACTGACATGCAGCTGTGGGTATTCCTTTCTTGTAATCTCATTTATAATTCCCTACCAAATTACCATCTTAGATTGAGTGACAATAAATCTATGTCAACATCACTGTTGCATCCTCTTCTGTTTTATAATTCAAATATGGCTGCCAGAATTAGATTAGAATATATTCAGAAAAATTACATGGAATTATGGAAATGTTCTATTGATACTGTTGAAACTGAAACTGAAAAACAGGAAAGATAAACAAGAGATGGAGTTTTCTCTATAAGGAAACAAAACTGCCTAAAAGTAAACATAACAAGTGTATTATTCATCATGGTTATAGCCTAGTCCACCTGTTATACTGTGACAAATGTGAATATTGGCACAGCATAACTTATCAGACTTAAAAACTATTTCAGATGTTAAATCTATCAGTTATATGCAATAATGGGATTAACCAAGATCACACAAGAAGGTTTTCTTTTGTCTCAGACAGGAGCTGCATGTCCATGTTTTCTAAGGTCTATGGTGTATCTAGACCTTAGTAAAGTTGCGTCTGTTAAACACTATTTTCACTTATGTTTTCTTAATATCCAGGGATGCATTATTTTTTACAAAAATGAAATGTATTATTATAATAAAGAGCCTTGCTCTTAGCATGCTTTATTGACAATTTATGAACACTGTTCACCACACTTCGCTTGTGATAGTTTTTTTTTTTAGAAAGTGTTTTTTTATTTGAACAAGTCATTGAAAATGAAACTGTCCCTGTCAAATTTTTGAAAGTTCTCCTTGTGCTCGTCATATTAAAGTGGAGAGGTTGTCGTGAGCGTGTCCTTGAAACTTGAGTCCTAAGTGGCAAATACAAATACATCAAATTCAAACAAGTGTTGTGTTCCCCTCTGGTTAAGACATAGCAAAGAAAAACATAGAACACAAGTGAAAGCATGTCCAAGTTATCACATTTTAAGCAAACAAGATGGCCGCCAGTTGGCCATATTTGATCAAATTGCAAATTGAATTGACATGTACATGTATCCATTTATGACATGCTAAATATCAATGAAAATGTTACATGGGTGACAGAGAGATAGTAATATGGCCAAAAATAAAATGGCCGTCATTCGGCCAACTTTGATATGATGTATGTGCCAAATACGAATGAAAATTGTACATAAATTGTGGAAATATAGTAGTAAGGCCAAAAAATCAGATGGTTGTCAATCGACCATCCTTTGAAACAAATTGTCATGGACATGCATCCTAACATGTATAAAGTACATGTATGTGCCAAATTTGAATGAAAACTGACAGAGCACGTCCAAGATACCGCATAAAAAAACAAAAACAAGATGCCTGCCAGTCGACCATCTTTGATCCAATTGCGAAATAAATCGTCATGGACATGTATCCTAACATGTATAATCTATGTACCAAGTTTGAATGAAAACTGACAAAGCATGTCCAAAATACAACATTTTCAAAAAACAAGATGGCTGCCAGTCGGCCATTTTTAATCGAATCGCTAAACCACTGCATGTGCATATGTCCCACATAAGGTACAAGACACATGCAAAGATTGAACGGAATCGGTCGACAGGATTCTGAAATATGACATTGGATAGACTGACGCACGGACGGACAGACTCAGGAACTCACGGACGGTCGGGGACATGTATCCTAACATGTATGATCTATGTACTAAATTTTAATGAAAACTGACAAAGCATGTCCAAAATACAACATTTTCAAAAAACAAGATGGCTGCCAGTCGGCCATCTTTGATCCAATTGTGAAATAAATCATCATGGACATGTATCCTAACATGTATAATCTATATACCAAGTTTGAATGAAAACTGACAAAGCATGTCAAAAATACAACATTTTCAAAAAACAAGATGGCTGCCAGTCGGCCATTTTGAATCGAATCGCTAAACCACTGCATGTGCATATGTCCCACATAAAGTACTAGGCACATGCAAAGAATGAACGGAATCGGGCCAAGGGATTCTGAGATATGACTCCGCACGGACGGACGGAGACCGAATTATAAGTCCCCGTTTTCGGACTTCGTCCGAACGGGGACTAAAAATGGCTGCACGTTGGCCATTTTGAATCAAATCACTAAACCACTGCATGTACATATGTTCCACATAAATTACTAGGCACATGCAAAGAATGAACGGAATCGGTTCAAAGGATTCTTAAATATGACTGCAGACGGAGACAGAATTATAAGACCTGTTTTTGGACTTCGTCTGAACGGGGACTAAAAAACATTTTTTTAGAGAAGTATGGAAACTCATCATTGGTTGGACTTGCAAGAATGAATTCCTGTTTTGTGAATTTCTTTCTGGTCCAGAGGCAGGTGAACTAGATAGTAATTAGCCTCCAGTGGTAACCCTATATAGAGAGCATTATAGTTATTGATGATTTCAGTTCATTTAGACCCCCCCCGCTCCCCGCCCCGCCCCCAACTGAAACAAAGCATAACAATTGAGTTTTGTCCCACCTGCCACTTATAAAACATTTTTTGCTTGTGAAAATAATTGTAATGTGCTTTTGTGATATAATCAGAATTTTGCCAATGATGGGAAATCAACATGCATCCTGTAAGCAATAAGCTGCTACTTCTATTTTAAACTATGACTGACAAAATTAGGTTGATTTGCCAGACATAAATTCACCTCAGATCTGAGAATGTTAACTGCTGATATTCAGTACTCCTTTAGCGTCAAACTTGGGGAGGTACATGCCACCCAAAAGTGTGGGGGGGGGATGTATTTGTCAGGAATATAAAACAAGACTATCTGCAAATCTTTGATAGCTATGAACATTTCTATCAAATACTACGTAACTATTATAAACGTATTATTTAGACAAATTAGCTAGAGACTAACGTGAAAACATGCAGGTAAGGACAAATAATACAGACCTCAGCATTTCATAACCATGTAGTACCGGTAATCTTCATTATTTAACTAACATTACAACAAGATCCAAGGCACCTGCAGAACTTTGCAAGTAGCGATCCACAGGCAGGTACAAGTTAATATTTGATGCAGAGATAAGATTAATCATGATAATTATTAACATTTCAACACAATCTACAAAATTAAACTTGGATAAAGACAAGATGGTATTGTTTATCAGCTTGATGTGCTTGCAATTCAGTAGAATATGGTTGTAGCACTGCTTAGTAACCTAATTGAGTGCAAGCTGAACTGATTTCAGCTCCTTTCTGTCTGATTATCTGAATATTTGTGTTTGTAGTCAAAGTCAAACAATAGAACCATACAATGACCATGCTTAATGACCGAGCTTATTACGTGCAGAGAACATGAAACCCGTCCACGCGATCCGCGCCACACAGCGTGGCCAGAATGCGGCAAAGGCCTTCAGATATGGCTGTAGTAGGATGGTGAAAGTAATGGTACAGCCTTATAACAGTGAATAAGTACTGAGAAATAATTTTAAAATATGGTGCCGTACGCGAGCGCCGGTTCGAGTCACGCACGCAGTACGTGTTTACTATAATTTGACTTAGTATTTACCTTGCCATTTATTCGGTGTTATTTGCTTACTTTACTTGAAAACAAGTTGATTTTAGCACAGGGCTGTATGGAAAAGAGCACCCACTGTGGTTTCAATTTTATATCCCGTAATCCAAAATCAAATATGGCGAAAACACATTCCTGCCCTATAGATCCATCATGTGTACCCCACTTCTCGTTTGATGCATCAAAAGAAAAGAGTATGGGCATCCCTTCCACCTGGTGGTCAGGCATGGTAAATTGATGGGCAAGTCCCCTGTTGAAAATGTTCCCTAAATGATGCCTGAACATTGTTGTATGGTGTCGGTGCCAAGCGTCAATTCACTGAATTAAACATTCCCTCTGTAAGTTCTTGCAGTGTTAATGACTTTCAAGTGTGGGGTGCATTTTTACCTTGTTAATATCACCATAGATGAAAGGCAAAGTGTAACAGGGAAAAATGTCTGTCCTCGTTATCGTAGTTGTTGACCCCGTCGTCCTATTTTTTCTTGTGGTAATAACTCAAAAACAGTTGTTATGATACCATGTTCTATGTATTTAAAATTGTCTCAAAATTGTTTTGTTTGATCATCTTCAAATTTAGGAATTTTATAACTCGTTATCATTTAATTTCTGTGCAACTAGCAAGTGTAGTTTTCAAGATATGGGAGTACAGAATGAAAACATTTATACTGCTGATGAGAATATGCTTGTAAAATCTGGTAATTACACGAGTAGTAAACTGATATGTTACGAGTATAAATCAACAAACAGCCTCTCAGCTGAGATAGCGCTGCTGTTAGCAATGCATGTTTCAAATAAAGAACTGAAGATATCACACAAATCTGAGAGAGGTCTACCTAAGGTATATATACACCAAGTATCAAAAGCATTCAGACTTTCAGTCGTCGAAAAGAAGTCGAAAAAGTTAAACATAGACACGGATGACGACGGACGCCGACGGACAATTACTCATATGATAAGCTCCGCTCAACGACGACGAAGCTAAAATCAAAAGAAAGGACACGCTACTTCAATATGACGTGGATAAAATGTAAGCAATGTCACCACAAATAGAAAATACTTGTGCATCTATTTCAAGTTTTCTGTATTCATTCATTGTGTAGATTTCACTTAGTTTAACAGCTTTACAGTCTAATGTACTCGGCTGTAAAATGTTGTTGATGAACAAAATTAGATTTAACCATTATCGTTAACCATGTTATGGCTTTCTAAATTCACAAAGACAATATTTAACAAAGTTAACAGTTCACAAAACCCCAAACAGATGCACGAGTGTTTGAAATAGCTCTTTGCAATATGTAACAACTCACTGAAAGAAAAACACTTCATAGATGGGAGACCACATATCAAAACATCCCCTTTTATCCCACGGAAGCATTTCGCCATTTGTGGGAGTTATCTAAACAGGTTTTTATCTAGTAATATCTTCCAAGCTAATCCAACATTAGCGATTAGATTGCTGAATAAGTTGTTCAAATTAAAAGATATACATACTTTGTGTGGTGTGATCTTTCACATGGTTCCTGCTTGTTGAGCTGTGTGAGTAGCTTTCAAACCAATACTGGTCTCATCTTTTAACGTACATTTTTCATAAGCAGTAACACAGTTTTGCATGCAATTGCAAATGTTTGGCACTGCGACTGAATATGTTTACGCATCCTGTTAACCGGCTTCCTTGACAACCTGAAGATGAAGTACAATAAAATGAAGTACCAGACGAAGTGGACGGTTTTATAAAAGCACACCAGAAGCAAAGTACCGTTAAAACCACCGAACGTGATGTCCGTCGCTGTACCGAGTGGCTAACTTAGAATACCGGGGAATTGCGGCGCCACGATAAAATATCACCGGTCGTGTTGAATGAGCTTCTGGGCAAATTTTTCATGTATCTGATGTGAGTTGTTTTTACATGTATTTCTGTAAAATTTGATTTGTGTGTGGTTGCAAACTTTTAATAAAATATTGAATATTAACATCATCATGATTGCCCTTTTTATTTTCTCCAAGCAAACTAAAGTAGTTCCGTGATTTTTTTGATCATTAGATTTCTCTGTTGTTATTAACGAGGGTCCGTACATGTCTCACTGGAACACAAAAATCCCTGGATATTCCTATTCTAAAGTGTGTGTTTGATTGGCGGGCGGATGAAGACATGTGATAATAACCTCATCTAAAAATTCATCAGGACAATGTACACTGTAATATGTAAAACAGAAATGATTACCACAAGAGTTACATTAGTGGTATCCTAGGATAGGATAGCATAGAATAGGACAGGATAGGATATTTTATTTGGAACATACACACAAACAATGCTTGAGTAAGTCCAATATAAGAAACATAAAGTAACACAACTACCGGTAATCTAACAAGCAGCCTGTTGACTGAGATAGCTCCGTACAATGCACATTTCAATTAAAGAACTGAAGATATCATTAGAAAATGAACAATATGTATAGTATCAAAGCAATTGGACTTGCTGTTTTCAACAAGAATTCAAAAATATCACTTTTCACCAAAAATGACAAAAATATTCATCAAAATTAAATAATTGAATTTATCATCACGAAATGAACAAATCTAAAAGAGGTCTACCTAAGGTACCTATATGTATAGTATCAAAGCAATCAGACTTGTGGTTTTAACAAGAAGTCAAAAATATAACTTTTTACCAAAAAAGACAAAAATATTCATTAAAATTAGAGAATTGAAGATATCATCATGAAATGAGCAAATCTGAGAGAGGTCCACATGTAGTACCCATATATGTAGTATCAAAGCAATTGGACTTTTGGTTTTAAACAAGAAGTCGAAAATATCACTTTTTACCAACAATTACAAAAATGTTCATCAAAATTAGAGAATTGAAGATATCGAAATGAACAAATCTGTCCATGGTACATATACACCAAGTATGAAAGCAGTAACAATTGTAGTTTTCAAGAAGAAGTCGAACAAATAAAAAGTTGACACATACGACGGACAATCACTCATGATACGCTCCGCTTGACTAAGTCGACAGCGGAGCTAATCTGAAAAAACAAAATTAGCTAAACTACTTCAAACATATTTTGTCTACACTTGAGAAAATTTGTATAAACTATTCTCCATTTGGTAAGGTTTGATAATCAGGTGAGTATATAAATAGTGCATAGAGGAATTTTTTCCTGTGTTCTGAAAAACTGTTATCTTTTTCATCACCCACGTCATTAGAGTCACACTTGTTACATACCCTGTCAATTTTATTTATTCCCCTGTGACGGCCTATATCAATTGGCAAGAAGTGGGCTGAAATATGGAATTTGGTTAATGCTACTCTGTGTTTTTTGTGCAGGTATTTTTTAAATTTATAATTATTTTTGAATGTTTTATATGTACTTAGTTTATCATGACCAGTTTAATTCAATCCTATGTGCATGCAGTATCATACAGTGTCATTGTTTTCAAAATATTACAACATGCTATTAATGTATTTAAATTTCATTCAATTAAGTTTTGCATTACATAACACAGATGATTAAACTGGTTTAAAATAATAGGTATTTTACTTTTTCCTATACAATGTAGCAATGACAAAATGTATTACTAGTTGTCTTCATGCAAATTAACATTGACAATTTCATTGAAACTGATGTATTTTGGTGACATGTTTGAGGCAGCCTCAATTTTACTTGAAAAAATACAAATTTATTCCATTTTATATTCAAAGCTGTTATGAAAGATTTTTTCCAGCAAAAGACTGTCTAAGGATTAGTTCTCACATGTCATTTATTGCTGGCAGTTCATTCTGAGGTTTAACCGTTGCCATGGAGAGAATGTTCCTTTCATAATTATCTGTATTCTGCACATCTGCAGCAGTCTAGAAACAGAAATAAATTGTCAACTATAAAATAATATTTTAATTTGTTTATCAATTTTTTGTTGACAATATATTTTGTCCAACTTACATTATTAAAAAGCAGGTTGTACAAACTCCACCCTACTTCTTCTGCGCTTTGGTGGTCTACATGTAGCTTGTGGTATAAAATTAAATACAACAGTCACCATTTCACTAAGTGTAGCCAGTGTCTTGGAACTCATGAATTTTGACCATGTATAGTTTTCACATATCTGTAATGGGTTGACATCACTGCTTTCAATGTCTAAACCTAACATGTGTAATATTTCATCTCTGAATGAAGATGCTTCCTTGAATTTTCATTTTTTCTTGGTTAAATATTCTCTGCAAATGCGACAAAATATATGCATGTTTCTGTAATTATAAAAAAACGAGAATAGAGATAATTAAAATTTATGTTCCCTAAAAATATCAGCTTCCTACACTAGTATGGAGACAGTGTACAGTTCGATTGACGTATATTTCATACTCCCATTGAAATACGTATAACTTAGGGAAAAATATTACACACAGAGGAAAAACAAAAAAGCAACAGCAAATCCATAATTGAAAAGATTTTAACACAAAACTAAGTGAAGGAAAAACATATTTTGCATAGTATTTCTGTCATCACCTTTATAAATAGTTACACAGTCAGATCTGCGTTTCAAATGAATTTACAGTTTCAGAAGTCTCGCTCACATCGGTTACTACACCCAGTCATTATTAATATGTAACATACAATTATCAAATCAAAGAACATAGATGTAGATTCCTGTACATCTATGCTCCAAACTTGGAAGATATTAGCATAGATAAATTATTCAAACAATAATGAACGCCAACCCATAATGGGCGAAAGCTCACTTTGTGTGACATGTTCGAGGCGTGAACCGAGTACATACATGGAGCACAAAGTGTGCTTGAGTGGATTTTCTGTCTATAAAAACTGAAAATTTGGAGCAAAATCTACAGTGAACAGAATAGCTTCACAATCACTGGCCCATGAATATATTCAAAGCCAGATAACGGAAAAGGCTGAATAAAATGCGTCGCCCGGATGCGTTTACTGGTTGCGAAAGTTGTGAGCTGGGTGTTTTGTTCGCTGAAAACACTTGTGTTTATAAGTGGGTATAAAAAAAAAATGGTTTAGGAGTGAGTAAGGGTTACGAAAGTTGGGCTGCACACCCTTATCCACTTAATGCGTACAGAGCAGACGACGGTGCCCTCACAAAATTATCTGATTTCGATATTGAAATCCCCTGTTATTGGTAATGGGCCGTTTTATTTAATGCCGATTTTAGTATTAAATACTTGTTATCTAACAATTTCTTTTCTTTTTCAATAGTTTTTCCTTTATTCGTTTTCAAAAAACAACATTGTATTCACATCCATGGCCTTGATGCTCAATAATGGGATACATTATCGCGAATAATCTGCTGCAATGACGTCATAAAATCCACTGGTATTGATAATTCTATAATATTATTCTTATTAATGTTTCGAGTTATGATTCTTTCATTCTTAGCATTTTTGCAAAATTTATTGTCTATATTCTTGATAATTTATGTTTAGTTCTGTAAGTTGTGTTAATTGTCTTGAATGTTGTTTTGTTTTGTTGTTGTTATTATTATTGGACATTACTCAAGGTTTCTTTGGTACGTTCCAAATAAAATTCTATTACTTCAAATTTGGGTTTGATCAATATGGGTAGAAAGATAGGAATGTGCATGCAACAATGCAGCCATTGTTTATGAACACGTGTTAATTCGCAACAAACACATACATCACAAGGCATATCCACAACCAGGTTTGTTTGGCTGAAATCGGCTCTTGATTTCCATGCATTAACCAATATAATGTAAAAAAAAAAAAAAAAAAGTGAGAGGTGTAAAATTGCAGAATTCAATTTCTCACTGACTTTTTCTTCCCGGATAGTGATAAAAGTTTAGTGAATGTTTTGACCATGTCATATTAAGTTTTTTTAATGTCAGTAGACCAAATGAATGAATGAAATATGATTAAAACACTATAACCTATGCCTAATAAAAAAATTAATTAAAAAAAGAATATCATGCAGCCTGTATGAAGTGTATAATTTGCAATTTAATAAGCCCTATTAAGTACATGTATGTGTATTTCAAAATACTCAATGGAGTAAGTAATGATACTTCATGTTGAGCATGATCAAGGAGGAAAACTGTTTAGTTCTATAATGTGATTGTATATAATGACATAAGAGAAAATAAGAAAAGATTTGGATCAACTGCATAACCAGTTTTAAAATAAGAGCTCCGTATTTTTGCATCTTACAAATTGAATTATTAATATAAATAAGCGACATGACGGTCGAAATAGCTCCGCTGTCTTCATTATCATGGAACAAGAATCAGTAAAGTAGCATGAAAGCATTTGGACTTACGGTTTCGGACTAGTTGTCGAAAATAATTTTTTTTACCAAAAATGACAAAAATATTTACTTAAAATCCAAATTTGCATATTTTGACACAAATTTAACAAATCTGACAGAGGACCACCCCACGTATCATTGCTGGAAATATGAAAGCATTTGGACTTACGGTTTCGGACTAGTTGTCGAAAAACAATGGGACTAGTCAAGGTGGAATTGAATGCCCTCCACATTTTACCCCGTTAATGGGTACTTAAAGTAGTTGCAAATGATTGCAATTAATCTCAGATTGTAGAGTCAGAATAAGTGGTGTAATTGAAATGTCAGTGCTATGTCATACAAGAAGCTCCAATTGAATGAATGTTTTTGAAATTATCTAATAGTCAGTATAGGCGCCTGATGTAGTGCTTCGAGAACAAGTGTCTGGGCTTCAAGTGGTTCTTTAGATTTGTATCACTAATTATAAACTAAAGCTTTCAATGAAAAAATACTCAAAGAATCAAAAAGCTTGGCAACTGTTGCTGGTGAAGTTATTGAAAACGTAAAAGAATTTCAGAACGTAGACTACTAGTATATGCAACTACAACAGATTTACTAAAGATTATATACATCGGAAAAACAAATATACACAAGTTGTTGGGCTATGATATATTTTTGAAGAGAATGGTTAAAGTACGAGTTAAAAAGGGCATGCATACAATTTCGAAAAAAAAGTTCACAGTAATTGTGATCTTTGAAAACAAACGACCACTACTGTAAGATTGCGAGAAGCTCAATATGACATATTTTATGTCAATACATAGCTGCTTATCAAATTCTGCTTTGTATATAATCTTCGTCTCAACTGTAATCTTGGAGACGACCCAGTGGTCACCGGACGATTGTGTGCCATTTGTTATTCCAAGTACAACATGTATTTATGCTTTTATTTGAGTTAATTTAAACTAAATTTTAAATAAATGATGACTCTAAGCAAACTAAACGGAATATACAAAAATACAAAATATTCCCTGCCATGTATTAATTTTAATGCTAAATATTGAAAATAAACGGACTGCTGAATGGATAACGTAAACATCTAACCATATTCATCCATATAAATGATTGACATGTAATAACGTGCCATGTCACCAACAATCAACTTGATTCAGTATTCGGTTTCTGTAACAAGATATTTTGTAGATAGGTTTTAGAAAAAACGGAAACAAATATCTCTATAAAAGTTATATGACCATATTTTTCACAATATTAAGCCTTCATGTGTGGAAATGCACATAGCTACGTCTTTGGGCCGATATAACCCCGGTAAAACATGAAGATTGACCCTGGCGTGTGGTTAACAAGTTAGAAAAGGTGCTTGTTTAATAGTGAATATATTTTTGAATACTGTGGCCATGTGTGTTTATTTTCATGCTGAGACTTGGATAAACATCGATAGTCACCGAGAAGAATTGATTATAATGAAATATAGACGTGCGCCCTCTAACATAAAAAACTACCAGTATTTATATTTTCTGCGACTTTGGTTTATTATTGAGCAAATCGTTTGCGCCATGTACGACTTGATTGTTATAAGATTCACGCATTTCAATGAAGCGTGAATAAAATATTGTAAATTTACGGACATTTACATATCGACTATCTTCGTAAGAAAGATCAAGCTACCTGGTAATGAATCATACGGCATGGAAAGTATTAATACTAGCCTGATTACCATACAAAACAACTAAATTAAAATAAATACCACCAAATACCAAGCACATTTATTTTCTATACTAGAATTGAAGGCGATGTGCCTAATGCCGGAATAAAACTTTTGTGTAATAAACCTCCTGCTTTCCGCCGTAAGAAATTCCATCGAAAAGAACTCACTTTTGTTTCAAGAGAAACCTATTAATCAGACAAGTATTATCCGAGAATTCAAACGAGGATATAAATCTCAGGCAGGATGATTAGGGTAAAGTTAAACTAACCGCTACATTATAAACGCAGTCCAACAACATGGTGATATTCCCAGAGTACACCTGGCCTGTTAAATGTCATTTTCATTTTGCAAAAAACATAACATTGTTGCACAGCATAACAATGTATGTAAAGTTTTTATTGTTTTTTGAAAAGATTACATTTTCGACTTTCCAGCTAATTTTTCCCACATTGCAACTTATTTATCTTTTCCCCACAAAATGTTATTTCATTTTTCAGGGTACTTCTTCAACATTCCAACAATTGTGACTTTCCAGCAAACAAATGCCACTTTGAAACCTATTTGACTTTTCAAACAACTTTTTTTAACTTTAAATCTAACTACTGCAAATTTATTTTTAATTCTTAAGCATTTTAATTTGCAGTACATCATGTAACATATACTAGTATACTCTCTATCACGGTAATCAAAGTTGTCAATTCGAGTATCATACGAATTGATGTTCTAGCCACAATCTCTATGATACAGGGACTGTGATCTGGCTATACATATTTTAGGCTGTATTCGTGAGTTTTGATATCTATAAGTTATTCTGGTACGTTTTATATTTCGGTGTAACTGTTCTATATTTGTGTACATTGTAGGTAATCCCCGTGCATAGAAGTAATTCATAACTTTTCTCATTAATTATTTAATATTTTGTAAATCCAATTCATTCGAGATCTAGCATTCTTGCCTTAAATTCTGACTATACCCCGGTATTTTAATTGCTAACTAGGATTAGTATCATGGTGGTCAAATAACTTCAAATTATTTCATGCATGTTTTCGTGATTTAAAAACAACAAAGACAAACACAAATTTGACAGTTTTCTATCATTAAATTATTTACCTAGAATTAGTAAAATTAAAACACGTATAGTAATTACAATGCATCATGCACTCACAAAGTCTTGTATTCGATGTAAAGAGCAATTTGCTGGAACTTTACAACATGAAAATCTAAGACATTTAATACAAGAACATTGAGGTTTAGTTTTGAATAGTTACATATTTTAATCACTATACCATAGAAATGCTGCAATTTACATTGCATGAGTTGCGCCCTCCGCGGTGCTCCAGTGAGGTCATATTCCGTTCGGCCGGCGAGGGTGATACTACGCCTGCATGTCGGGCTGAGCGGCATAAGGCAGCAACATTTATCTAAAGTAATTTAATCCTGTAATTATTGTGTAATTTTAATCCTAATCAGCCTGTCATTTTTTGTTATATTGGCATGCTTTGATTGAATATATTACAAATACAAAAATATTATGGTACGCATACTTATATGATCCTACATGTACGTTAATTTGTTTTGGGTTATGATGAAATTTGACTGGAAGAGATGCCAAATTTCAACATGTCGTCATCCATTTTCCATGCATACCAAGAATGACCTCATTTCAAATCAGTTTGTTACTGATCTACCGATTTGAAAAATCGAGAAAAACTGCATTACAAAATGATCTGGTATTTGTAATTATTATTTTTATTTTAGTCACATGATTTTGTTAATATTCTCAAAATACAGTTTCCTTTAGTTATATCACAATAAATGATTTTTTGACACAGTATGTTCTTTAGTGGTATCAGGGCACAGTGAGTGGCGTTACGCGAGTCGTCATTAGATGAACGTAATAGTTCGTGAACGCATGTGCGTTTCAATTAATATATTGTAGTACACTGTAGCCTCGCTATAACGAACTCTTTGGGGGACAAACAATTAGTTTGTTATAGTGAAATGTTCACTATAATGAAGCACATAATACATTGGGTTTGTACTTAGTATATTGTATATTGATCATTCATGGTGGCGCTCTCCGTCCCATACAACCGTGATTAGCTTTAATTATCAATATAGTTTTGGGATATCACAAGGTTATAACATCGTTACCAGACATTCTAATTACATCATAGATAATTTAGAAAAAATAATTTGCAGCGACTTGATTCCGGAGATAATTTTCTTTTTCCATCCTCGTGTAATATAAAACATACATGTTCATAAGCCAGTGAGAAATTACATCTGCGAACGAAATCTAACTTTTGCATTCTGAATAAAATATGGTACGCAAGCTGAAGTAAAAAAAAGACGTGAAAGGGGTGTTATTTAGTTATTTGACGCATGTACCGATTGGAACTTTAGTAGAATTTAGAATTGTCGAATTTAGTAATAAAGCGTGAAAAAGGAATCTCATGAATTCATGTTACCTCAACTTGGAAACAGTGTGATTTTAGTATGTACTAGTAAATAGGGTATCTATTTTAGGTTACTGCACTTGAAAAAGGGTATTTTTTATCAAAAATTGGTACGTGTTTAGAGGCTTTTTTGAAAAGCTATACTTCAGCATGGGTACCAGGTCTGACTTGGAGTCACACCCCCCATATGCTATGTAGTGTTTGGACCATATTCTATGGTAGCAAGACAGACTGGATAAATTGCCACTTCTTGGGATTAGGTTTTACAGCTTGTAAATAAACTACGAGCGTTTCTGTAAACATACGTCGCGTAAGTGACTACTAATACTAGTTGCATCACTCATTAGTATAGACTTAGACAACTAATAATTAAATTAATTAATAATTATTAGTTGTCTGACGTATAGACCATTTTCCCGGAAGATGCGGTGTTTTGCATGCGCGCGCATACCTTGTTGGGATGTAACGTTGACTTGTACGCGTGATATAAATTGTGCTTCGACGTCACAAAAGTAAAATTTCTGTTATCGACTACCAGCAAACTGACATGTTTGTACTTTCTGCCATGACATACCAGGAGTATGTTTGCATCCCAGTTTCACTATTTCCGGGAAAGTCCCCAGTGAGCGCCCGGCGAGAACATGAACGTAGAATGTAACGCCCCCTATCCTCGGGGACGGAGCTACGTCACAAGACGTTCCACGTTGCTACGACGCGCACCACTGTACATGTATTTCTATGGGCTCTGTGCGCGCTGCTGTGGAACGCCGGTCGAGCCGGTGAAAATTCGAGAAAACAACACAAACTAAACTTTGAAGTAATCCCGAACAACCAAATTTATATATGTTACACACGTAGGGCTAATCTTGTTACACTGTTCAGAAGAGTCTCAACAGTCATCCCAAAGTACCGTTTTCTGTGAGTTTTGGGCCTTTGTTTTTACCGCCGTGGGTTGCCAGGCGGTGAAAATGCCCGGATGCCCGCCCCCGAGGATAGACTGGCCGCGACAGGAACGCGTTGTTCGTCAACATTCCGTTGACCTCGAAAGTTCCATCACCGTTTATCTTTGTAACCCTGTATAACGCATGTGACTCTGTTATTGTCGACAACATTCCCCTAGACCACAAACCAACAACTTAGTTTCCATAGTAATGAAGAAAGTATTACAATATATACGGGACAATGGCGAACTGGAGATTAAACGAAGAAAACGAGATTTCACGAACTTCAACCACATTAATAGTAGGAGTGAGAACGCGCCACTCCATGCTATGAAACGCCGCTATATATGTGACAAGCAAGACAACGTTACAAGACAAAAGAATCATGAAGGTGACGAGAAACTAGTCAACAAGAAATTGTCTGTAGATAGTGGCAGAGATTTAGGGAAATCTTGGTATAAAGTTTGTGTTGCCAATGAAATAGACATGTACGGCGATCACCTGGAAGGTATATACGATCTACTTTCCGATAACACCATATGTAATAATCACACAAGGTGTGACGACCAAACATTGCAGTTCGGTGGAATAGCATCGCGTTATGAACAACTCCTCTATGGTATTAATTTAGAGACGGCACTGGAGGAGATCGCAAAGAATGCATACTTGGCACAGTCCAACGTGAAAAACGATAAAACTTCCCACTTATACGGGTCTGTTCCACACCATGTTACTGTGTGTGTCGTCGAACGTCCACCTCGAGGACCGCCACGTAAAAAGCCCAGAAATGTTCGGAAAATGTTAATCGATAGCTGTATGTCTGTCAAATCAACAAAAACAGGCTCTGCAAACTGTTCAAGCTTGTCACATAGGTCTGTAGAGTCATACTCGAGAGGTAGAAAACGTAGACAAAGCGATGAAATGGTACATCGCAGACAATACATGCGATATTGAGAAGGTTTTTTTTCATAGTACCTTTTCTGTTTTACACATGAACACCCGGTTTTCTTTTCTATCTCCTTTTTTATTCTTGATTTATTTAAGTTTATTGCTGTTGTGGTTCTCAATAAACCCATGTATCTTATGATAGTCGAACTTCTGTATTCTGAGTGAGCCATTTCCCATCCCCTTCCCAAGCTACATTGTACGTACAGATAATATTTATTAATAATATTTAATAATAAGTTATTCTGCTGTTTTACTGAACCACTTCCTTGCCAAATTAACAGCCCCTAAATATATTTCAAACAAAACATATTTGAATTATGTCAAAACTGAACCATATTTTAAACATATTTCAAATAAGTTTTTCAGTGTGGGAAACGCTATTCATTTGTCTTTTAGAAATATACACCAATTGCACACCAGTGTCTGAAATAATTTCATTATTACGGGTTCATGCCACCAGGATACTTAATGTACAATGTTACTCGTGAGTTTTTGGTATGTGCACATATTTCAGCGCACATAGCAGTGATAATATTTCGTGTCTAAGGCCAGACTTTTTTTATTCCTTGTTTCTCAAGTTTTTATAAGGCAATTTCTTTGAGGAGGGTGAAAAAAAAATAAAATTAATTCTGTTTTTTCCATTAGATTTGTGTGATTCGCAAAGAATTGTAAGTAAGATCAGTGATCGGAGAGACGAAATGAAATAACATTTTATTCCTTGTACAAGCCACTTCGCGATGAGCGTCTTTTGCGGTCAGTAATATTTACGAACATTTTTGTTCACTATTGACGATCTGCCCCGCTAGGATTGCCCTTAAAATCAATTTTGTGTGTCTGTGTGTGTGTGATTTCCAGTGTTTTTACATATTAATTCTTCTGTGATTTTTTGACTTGACCTATTTTCCCTCAAACTTGGCAGGCAGGTCACACCATCACCCTAGTTATTAGGTAAAATCTGAAAAAAAATTGGCCCACCGTTACCATAGTAACAGCCAACAAATTGTTTTGGATAGCTTTGTGCCAAATGTATCTCCTCCTACAAATTTAGGATAAAACTATTCAGACGTAGCTCATTCTACTCAGCTTGAGTGTGGGCACAAAGTTACTATTTGAATTTTTGAATCTTTTTTCATTACTGAGAAATTTGACTCTTCTGTGAGTTTTTTGGCTGGGCCAATTTGGTTCAAACTTGGCAGGCAAGTCACACCTTCACTCTAGTTAATAGATTGTAAAATCTGTAAACAAATTCTGGCCCACCGTTTCCATGGCAACAGCAAAAAAAAATGTTTTTTTTTGTTTTAAATACATTTACTGGTTGTTTTATGTATATTTTCATTACCGAGAAACTTGGCCTCAAAGTTGGGGTAACTTTTCACCAGCGGCTTTTAACTGCTCTGTGTTTTTTTGGCTTTGCTGATTTTGTTCATACTTGACAGGCAGGTCGTACTGTCACTGCCATGGTAACAACCAACAACTGATTTTTTAATACTTTCGCCCTAAAATTATTACCTTCCACCAGTCTTGTAATAGCAGTGTTAATACGATCATGTTTTTTTTATTTGGACTACGTTGCACACTGGTAAGAGATCACCGGCGCCAACATCAACGTAATCCTAATGCAACTTTGAACTGAACTATAAATGAACTGTAAATGCTGCCCTCAATCTAGAAAATATTATCGAAAAACGGTTGGAAATAATAAATTTAACAGCAGAATACGTCCTAGCAATAAAATAAAGTGACTTCTAAAGACTGAACGTTTTTTTGCGAACTTCGTATACGGGGCCCGGTTTTAGTTATAGACCGACGTTAGCTTCACGTTCATGACCTACCATGGCAACAGTCGAAAACATGACCTACCATGGCAACAGTCGAAAACATGATCGCCAATCAGCCTACTGGCTTGGCAATTCCCACCACCAATTAGACCATGTCACAGCATTTCGTCAAAAATAGCCAAGGGGGTGAGGGACTGCATTTCGAAAACATATTTTATATATAAGGTATATAATAACCTTGTTTCTCATCTGCGCGAGACTTACTTTGATCATGATACTCCTACGAAAATGCAACTTGGATTTGGTATGCGGTGGGCGGTGAAAAAATGAAGATAAAAATAATATTTTTTTAGCAATTTTTTGCGTTTACAAGTTGGCGGGCGTGAGAAAATACGCTGAAATAACATTTTATTTTAATTTTATTTTCGGCTCCTGTTCATTCGGCGGGTTCGCGAAACAATAGATAATAAAAGTCTGGCCTAAATGACAATAATGAAATGTTTTAGTATTAGGCAGCAGTGTGTGGCCTTTTAAAATTCACTGTTAATTCGTTTTTTGAGAAAACAGTTTCTCATAGAAAACAGTAAAACATATTTCGTCATTTTTTTGAAAATACCCTGAGACATGAACAAGTACAGTGTTAGAAACTATGTATCAGTTCCCTTCCCCCAGTCACTGAACAAACTCTTGAGATATTAAGAGATACCCTCATCATAGGAAACATTGGTAATTAAAAATACTTGAATACATACAAAACATGCTATTTTTCACTACATTTTGTCTATAGATTTTCAATCGAGTAGAATAAGTTATGTTAATTTTAAAGATTCTGGCGAAACTTTGGTGTTCATAATGTACCTATAGTGCTTTACACATGTGTTGCTGGTCAAGTAACGACATATTCCTGCCTAGTAAAAGGGAAATTTAAGTTCAAAATCAAATCATTTTATTTTTGCGACAAACATTTGGACTATACCATTCACGAATTATGCAAGACCTTGTAGTGAATGGAAAAACGCCGATTATTGGAAATTAGCGTGGAAAGACGTAGAAGCTACTAAGGGAAATGTTTTTACAAGCAACCTGGTGATCGAAATAGTCCTGCTATTGATGTCTTGAGTGTTTCCCTGATGCACATAAGAAACTAATCTAATAGAGGTCCATCCAAGGTACACATATATCAAGTATCAAAGCAATTGGAGTAACAGTTTTCAAGAAGAAGTCAACAATAACTTTTTGTAAATGTATAAAATGTTACTTGGAATGTAAACGTACAAGACTGGAAAGTCATAAGTTGAATTCACTGACGTAAAAGTTGACCTGAAAAGACATGTCAGTTGACCGGTAACACCTGAGCGGAGCGACTACTCAACGTAACGATTGTTAAAGGGTGTGTAAAGTAATAACATTGTGATTGTTTCCTTGATGTTTGCAATTACTATTTAAAACTGTCGCCGTATGTCAGCCAGACACGGAGTCGAAGTCAAGGTTTGGTATACACCAACAGCTTTGCTTTCAAAGAAAAAAAAAAACAGCATGCCCCCACTCCTCTCCTCGCCATAGTCACGCAGTATATTTATTCCACTGTGAACGTAATCCAGACGTTGAGGGCGAGTTAATATTCAATGCGCTTCTTGGCATCTCAGTTTCTAGTTTTACTGCTTCACATGTACTATATTTGGCTAAATTCATCACACTGTACCTTGAAATTTTTAATTTATCGGCAGTGCGCTGTAACACACATCCAGGGGCAGCCACTTGTAATAGTAGTAACTTACCAACGGATGTGTCAGGCACCCAAATGGTCTGTAAATTCTGTCTTATAACGTGTTTTCAAGAAGGATTCGAAAATATTCAATAAAAAAAAGAACTGGAGATAACATCAGAAAATGATCAAATTACATATGAACAGCACCACATAATAGCAGAGATAAAAATTTAGATGATAAAAAATTGGTCAACAAAATAATGAAAATCACATAAAATCAAAGAAAGCTTAGAAAGTACTCCTGTGTGCTAAGAATATTGGAGACACATTGAAATTAAATTTGCTTTTCAAACAATAAGCTATTTGCTTTTCAAACAAGAAGCTTGGCAAAAAATTTTTGATTGCTATTTGAGATGCATAACATGTAAAAAATGAGATTCACATTATCAAAGTTTATACAGCCAAAACAAAGTCAGCTTGGACATTCAGTTGTGAGACATGACACAATAAACGCAGCCAGTGATACATTTCGAGAATAAAATAACAAAATAAACGCAATCAAAGACGCCGACCATGCGCGCTGGAAATTAATAGTGACACGCGCGTTGCGGAGTCTCACCAGCCTCTTTTACTCACGGAAATACGGTGGCCCATATATACAATTGGTCCGCTACATGAAAGTCAGTCGGCTATTTGAAAATTGCTCCGCTACATGAAAATCGGTCGGCTACTTGAAAATTGCTCGGCTACTTGAAAACTGCTCCGCTACATGAAAATCGCTCCGCTACTTGAAAAATTCGGTCGGCTACTTGAAAATCGCGCCGCTATATGAAAATTGCTCCTCTATCTAGAAAATCGCGTGTATGTTGCGAGGTAACCTTCGACCTGCAGATATGACCCGGAAGTACAACATGCAATGTATACCATTGCTTGTGTATGCTTACGAAGTCGGGTAAACAACGTATTCATCTGTTTGTTAAATAAAATGAAGTCAACCAACCTGTATACTTGAAACATCATATTTGCATGTGTTGATTGTATTGGCATGCTGACTCTAGGCTTTGAATGTAAACAGGTTACAAGACAGTGCGCCATTCTAACCCTATACAACCACAAATTGTTACGACTCGGTACCAAAATCTACTGTACCATGTATCACGTTTACATCACTACAAATCAGTTTCATGGCTTTACTACTACTAAGTTTAGCTTTTATTCACCTATAAAACGAGCGTCTTGCTGTCAACATATATCAGAGGGTGGGCGAGGGGGATAGCTGATACAGGTTACAGAAAATTAAAAAAGCATTTTACGTTTTTACAAGAAATAAAATGAAAATTTCATGTACAGTGAAAATGGGTTTTTACATTTTACGAAGGTAAAACAAATTCATAATTACATTTTACAGTTATTTTCATAAATTTGATTTAAGAGCCAAAGAATATCACACATAGAATAACCTCCGGTGAATGCGTTCTGCTGTGACAAATCTCATGGGTTTGTGTGACGCATATGCGCGAATCAGGCCAGGAATTAATGTCGAACGATAACGTGCGATATTAGTTCCGGTTTGATATATTTTCCGGTGTTCACTAAACAAACTACAGTGAGTTGTTCAAGTTCTATAGTCGTATAAAATAATAATCATGATATAATCTGTTCAGATATGGTAAGAAATTGATCTTTTGACAAGTTATTAAAATAATATTATAGTGACAAATAAAAATCTAATGCCAGACAAAACATCAGAAATATAATATACGAGGTGAAACAATGATCATCATTGTCTGTTGTAAGGATTAGCTCTTAAACTTAACAATTGTTTAATTTCATTATGTTATTGACGAAATAACTATAAATTATAACAAGTTTTGTATTTGCGACTTGAATACTAATAATTTTTACTGAATACTAATAATAATATACTACTACTTTGAATGGGTCTCTCTCAGATTTTGTGTCAATATTGTATTTTTTTTAAATATTTTGGGTCATTTATGTCAAAACTGCTATTTCCGACGACTTCTTGAAAACTACCAGCTCAATTCATTTGATACTTGTTTTGTAGGTATCTTGTGTTAATCTCTATTAGATATGTTCTTTTTGTGACGATATCAACTATTCTCAATTCTTAGCAATTATTTTTCCATGTTTGGAAAAATAAAATTATACGTGAGCATGCTTGACATGTATGTGGAATCATCAATAAAAGGGAACTAGAAGAAAAAACTTTTTCACATTTTATTTTAGTAAAACAATAGAATAGTTGAATTACAAAAACAATGCGACACGTATTATGTACAACGCCAGGCAAAATAATATTAATCATTTATAATCCTTAAGTAAATAACACATCTGGTGTTTACACAAGCAGAGGTGCTCGCTAGGTTGTTGTATTTTGTTTATAAATGTACTATTTGTATTTACTGATAGTTTTACGAAAATAGTTTCAAACACAGTCTTTGCTGTTATATACATTTATTTAGATTTTGGATTACTAAATATATAAAACTGCATAGATTCAATCAACAAGATATAAAACATGTGTGTGGCCGAAACTACCTACATTCGAGATATACGTTACAACTTAGCCATCTGCCGTCGACGCATCAACAGCAGAACGTTTATTTTCATTGAACAATGCACATTATTTACGAGAATCCACTACACCGCGAAGAAAATTCAAGAACTACATTGCGCTTGTGCAACGACCTCACCCGGAAGTTTTAGCGCACGGAAAATTCGTCGCATGACACCGGGCT
Source organism: Saccoglossus kowalevskii (assembly GCF_978046115.1). Classification (NCBI taxonomy): domain Eukaryota; kingdom Metazoa; phylum Hemichordata; class Enteropneusta; family Harrimaniidae; genus Saccoglossus; species Saccoglossus kowalevskii. The sequence goes on along the minus strand of NC_140641.1, from coordinate 5,282,111 downwards.
TCAAATGAGAAATTACAAGTTTGTAATTTCGTACGAATTACTACATTTAATGTGGAATATGGTTCATACACTTACACAAAATAAGATTTGTGTATGAATTACGGAAGAATGGGATAGCTGATTACGTTTTACACCTTGCTCATGTCTACGAAATTACGTTTTTTTTTATTTTTTAAATTACATTATTACGAAAAATAAAAACAATTGATTACAGCTTACGAAAATACCCCTTGCCGACCGTCATATCACATGATTCGCAACTACGGGTTTTTCCACAATTTTCAACAATTTTCAACAATTTGGTCTACCATCATGTTGTGAATATATCGTGCACACATGATCTCTAAAATTTAAAAGAAAGCGAAAAACGACAAGAAAAAATCTCGCTCATAAAGCCCATGCACACATCATGGCTAATGTTTGGTCTATAATGAGGTATACTCAATCATAATTTGATCACCTTCAAATGATCTATGACGAGGTATAGATTTGTATAAAACAGCCTTATCAATGGAGCTATAAAAATATGTCCTATAACGTCAGTAACTCGGTGCTCCGGTACAATATGCCCAATTGAGACGAATCGTAGTTACATGACGCAATATTTTCCAATAAACACTATGTGGTATAAACAAAATATTTCTATATGAACTATAATAATGATTTGTAATACTCAAGAATGGACGAAAACTAATCATGTACTTCGGATATTAAAAACGATGACAGAATCTCAATTGCCAAAACGGATATATGCGTAGATCAACTTGGTATTTGAGTACTAGATAGATGAAGTTGAACGACATCGTATTATAATAGTAGAAACAAACCAGGTGACGATTCAAAACCACGTGAACACGTGCATCCCTCCTCCGGTGGTGATAATAATACATAAATAGATTTCTAAACCATTTTAACTCCTAAACAACAATAATGTTAATTACAATAACAGCGAAAAATATATACTAGTATGCAAGTTATTGCAAAACAAGAGTAAATTATCACGCGTAGTATTTCTTCACAAAGTTCGTTTAAAGAGCTACGTGTTTATGTCAATTCATTGCTCTCGATTTAAATTTAAACTCTTCATTGTACGTCACGTGTAGCAAGATTTTAGTAAATATACAAACGAGTTTTACACTATGCCGTTATATAGATTTAAAAATAATTAAACAATACGAGACACAAATGCATCATCTTTAGCTCATTGGGGTGCATATAGTTTCCTGCTTGTTTTCTTTAAAAAATTAATAATTTGTGTTACCGTGATTTTCAAGTAACCGACCGATTTTCATGTAGCCGACCGATTTTCATGTAGCCGACCGATTTTCATATAGCCGACTGATTTTCATGTAGCCGACCGATTTTCACGTAACCGACCGATTTTCATATAGCCGGCCGATTTTCATGTGACCGACCGATTTTCATGTAGCCGACCGATTTTCATGTAGCCGACCGATTTTCATATAGTCGGCCGATTTTCATGTAGCCGACCGATTTTCATGTAGCCGACCGATTTTCATGTAGCCGACTGATTTTCATGTAACGGAGCAATTTTCAAGTAGCCGACCGACTTTTTTTCAAGTAGCAGAACGATTTTCAAATAGCCGACGGATTTTCATGTAGCGGACTAATTGTATATATGGGCCACCGTACAGAAACGCACACACGAGTGCTATTTCCATATATCTTGGCAAAGAAAAAAACACTGGAAGGGACAAGTTTCAATCATGTTTGTATTAACGTAACACGAAAGCAACGGCGAATATATGTTTATCAATCATCAAACTAAACATTCAATGCTATAGACACGGAGCGGACTGCGGCGGTTATGTAGCTAAGACGAAGGACATGCGACAGTTTTATTATTCTGCTCGTCTACTTCATGTTCGAGTAATTTTCCGATAAAAACGTGATTAGTATCAGCAATAATTTCTAGTACTGCATGGAGAATTGCGTATTATTAGTTGTCATCAGACATATGTCTAAAATTTCCGAAAGAATATTCGAATACAAGTTGGGGCATAGACCTTAGAATATGTATTTCAAGGTCTATGGTTGGGGTGAATATGAATTGAATATCCATATGATCTTTTGAAAAATCAGCGAAACAGTTCACAACCACGATTGTGGTGAATTGAAGAATTTTCATGAGCAGAGTTTGCTGCGTCATGAAGTCAACATTTTACAATGTTGAACACTACTTTTCGTTCTCGACATAATTGAAATTATTTCGTTTTTTAGGGAAAAAAAAAACTGAAAAAAAAGAAGATTTTGACAAGATAATTCAGAAATTTATATTAAGAATAATTCATACCGAAATGTATTCCATATGCACCCATACATATTACAGAAAATAATTTGCGATATTCTTGTTTGCACGTCATGTTAACAAAATCGCAGACAATTATTTGTAAGGAGTGCCCGGTACATAGCGTGTTCTCACACGAGCATAATTTTGCTCGAGTTCACTCATCGCTTTCCCACATGCACAGTGCGTTTGAAAATAGCATAATTATATTGCGTGAGTGGCTGATGAGAATCTACAACGCGTTCTATTTATTTCCAAACGCGCGTTATCGGCGCCTCTGATTGAGTTTATTTTGTATTTTTATTTTCGAAATGTAGCACTCGCTGCGTTTATTTTGTCATGTCTCGCAACTGAACGTCCAAGCTGACTCTGTTTATATTATATACATGGCTTTTTACACAAACCTAATCACATCTGTGCATTAGTCTAGAGCATCATGAATGGATCTTTAGATATCAGTGGAACGGACGGACAGACACGGTAAGCGCAAAGACTCCCATTGTGTGCTCCGCACACGGGAGTCAAAAAAGAATAGGTTATGTTTAAAAGTTGCTTACCCCTGGTAGTCATAAAATGGTAAACTTTCCAAAGACAGGTTACCAATAATTGCAGACAACTTTAAAATTCACATTCAAAGTACTTCTTCACATTTTCTAGAAAAGTTTCTTTTCAAAGCATTCTTTTCTGACTTTTTCATAATTATGCACTTCTAATTCTTCACAAACTACCAGTTCCTGAAAATATTCCTGTCTTTCAAAACGACTTTCCCAACTGTTATAAACTACTTTTCCGACTTTCCCATGAACTATTTATGTCAGTTTGATGGTCTTGGATAACTAAGTTGTAGTTAGTCAATTGCAATAATTAGGAGACACTGTTTATTAATTTAATTATTTATTACATATTGAAAATATATCAACTGTATCCACACTGTTTATACAGTAAATAAGTATGCATAAGGTTAGATAGGGAAAACGTTATACTGAGCCTTTCTGTGTTTGTATACCTGTATGCATTTTTTTTTCTCTTGAACATTTTGCATGAAAAATGTGTCAAAGCAATTTAGTACAAGGATTCGAAGAAAAACTTGAAAACAATAAACAATCAGTAATATGAATGGCTCTGCTTGGTCATCTCAGTTGACAGCAGAGCTAATAATCTTTAATGATAATTGGTTTCTATGCTAACTGATAGTGTGCATTGGAATGTACATTAGAAGCTAATCAGTGAGAGAAGTTATTAATATAATAGAGTTGATGAAGAACCTTGCCTGTGCATAATCTTTGCAATGATTGGGTGGCTATTTATTTTCATCACAATATTCATCTTTCATATTTGAACATGACACTGAAAGCTTCACCGCCGAGTCTATTAGCTAACCATTTGTTTTTTAGAACAGCAAGTTTAAGTGACTCGCATGTAAAACTAGCTTCTAAATTGGTATGTACTGCACGACCCATTCCTTCAAAGATCAGCAGATCTGCCTTTCTGCACTGTTCAGCCAATTCTTGATCCACTCGACTACAGACAAAGAGTGAAAACAAACTGTTATAATATGACTTTGTAATCATTGTGATTACATGTATCCACCTTGTGTCAATTCTTAAAATACATTACATTACTGTAACAATTCATCTGAAGTGATTCAGAGACTTGAGGGCAGGCAGGCACCTACAGTCTGTCTTGATTAGAAATGAAAAAATTAATATGCAAATTAGCTTCTTAATATGTATGAACATGACTCTAAAATAATTATGTTTGCAAAATTTTTGGGATTTGGCTATCACAGCCTAAAAACAATTAAATCAATATGCAAATTAGCTACTTAATATGCACATACATGGCCCTAAATCTAGTCATGTTGCACATTACCACAAAATTTTATAAAAATCTGCTCAAAAAGATTTTGCTTACAGACTGAGAAAATTAATATGTAAATTAGCTACTTATTATGCACTTACATAACCTTAAAATAAAAATACCTTACACAAAATAATCCCTTGGTATTTTTTTCACACAGGCTTAAATGAGAAAATTAATGTTCAAATTAGCTACTTAATATGCACAAACATGACCAAAAGCGTACCAAAACAGTTTTGGGGATTTTGCTTCCACGAACAGGCAGACACACCAAACTTGCATGCATGGGAGCTAAAAATGTGTGTGGTGTCTATGGAGACTACATATACCTTAAATCCAGGCATGGTGATGCAGATCCTGATTCCAATAGTGTAAGACGGTTTTCATCTACAGCTAAACAGATATCAGAATCTAATTCTGTTACTCTTTTAATGACTATCCTTAGCTCATTGTGTGTTATGTCATTCAATGCTGGTCCTGAGTTGGCTGATAAAATCACCTGAAATGAAAATAAAAGTTGTAAATTTGTCTTTAATGGTCTTGTTGTAAATATTGGTGTGTAGTGCCCTCAGTAGTAATTGCAAATAATAGAGTTTATCACATCTCACTGTTGTTACGCATGCTGTGATTGGTTGAGACTTGGCCACATGACGTTAAATAAAAATGGATATTACATGGGTATATCAAATGAATTACATCACTGAAACTACTGCGCATAACAAATAGTTGTTCGCTGCATTGGTGCTGCCCCGGCCACTGTTGTTTTTTTGGGTTGCTTTAAGGGTTTTGAAGGAACTTTAGCCATCCGAAATAGACAGCGAACATGCCAGAATGGCACTCTGACATTTTTATGTGGTGAGTGGTCAAATAACTTGTGTTTGAGAACTTCTCAATTCATTTCAAAAATGTTATACTCAATAAATTGAGTGATTCACACTGCTAAAACACGGTTACTAAAAGGAGTATTCATGGCTGAAAATAACATTTACTGAGTGTATTTTGCAGTTTTGTCAGCAAACAATGTATGTATGTTATTGAGTAATGTAAAACTTGTTATAATAGACAAAATTAAAGATAGCATACTTGAAATATAAGTGTTGTTATTTTGTGGGAGAGCGAGTGTGAGTGATGACTGCTCGATGTGATAAAATAAATAACACATGGTCATTTGGGTTCTGGCATCATTAATGTTATGGTTATGATCACCATCCCTAGGGCAGGCAACAAATCGTGATACCGTACTTCCCCGAGTATAAGCCCAGGGGCCTGAACATGTAAAATTGGAAAAAATAAGAGGTGGGCTTATACTCGAGGACCACCTCAGAAAAAAATAATTTGTTGGTGCATTAAATATTGTAACCATCTTCCCAGCCTCGAAACATTATCCAAATAACACTGATTTCGACAAAAAAACAGTGACTTTTTTCCCTAAAAGTTGTTGATTCGCAATTTTCAAAAGGTAAACTGAGGGTGAGGAAAGTATTTAAATTTTTCCTGGCTGCCAACAAGTCATGTCGAAGAATAGTTTGCTCGTTCACACCCCATTCAGGATAGTCTCAATGGACAAGATTATTCGGAAAAGTAAAGCGATGATAGTGACGAGGTTTCACAACTTGACGATCACATTTTTGCTGTTAGGAAAACTACTACTCAAAAGAAATATGGATTATTTCAGTATTGAAACATCAGGGTTCATTCAGAGTAAATAACAGAATAGAAAACGTGTGAACTATGTACGTTTGCCGCCGTGCACTCTCAAATTAAAGCGAGTTTTACAATCATGATTTTTATGCAATGAAATACACTTTTTACATGCATATTTTAATAAATGTCGTCGACGCCCGGTAAAAACACCCTGGGCCTATACTCGGGGATGCCCTCAACTCGTTTAATGTCCAAAAACAGAGGGGTGGCCTTATATTCGGGGAGGGGCTTATACTCGGGGAAGTACAGTATTACCCTCACAAGCATGTGTTATTATTCAAATAGTGTCCTCAGTGGCAATTGTAAATAATTGAGTATAGTGCTCTCAGTGGAGATTGTAAAAGAAGAGTATAGTGCCCTCAGTGGCGATTGTAAAAGAAGAGTATAGTGCCCTCAGTGATGATTGTAAACAATGAAAGTTAACGTGTGAATAAAGCATAATATTTAGTATAAACAACAGAATTACTCACTTCTGTGCCTCTATTTAACAGTTCTTTGACTAATGGGAAAACACCCAGTATAACATCTGCTCCACTATTGTCAACAAATATAATAGCCAATTTATGAGGTTGTCCCTGTATAAATAAGTACATGTATTTTAAACCGTCATCTGTGTACACAAACACTGGGTATAGTCTGAGGCGAACGAGTCATTGTCTCTTTCCAGATTTTAGTGACTGAGTCAATTATAAAGAAACAAACAAAGATGTAGGTAGATCATCATCAAATGTTGGTAGAGCATACAGCATAATATCTACAAACAGTGTACAATGCACAAATTGCACAATGTGGCACCTCTTAGTAGTAATAACATCATCCTCGTATTTTATCCTTGTATCGTACAAATAAATTTGAATAATCTACGCATAAGCCGAGTGGAAATTTTAAATCAAAATACAAATACTATACAAAATATCATGCATGTTTTCTATGACAAGTTTGAATAAAATTGGTCCAGGCATTTAGTTAAATTTGATCATAATTTGTCGTCACTTTGTATCTGAGACACATCAAAGGATGTCTCAACTGATGCATGCACAGACTGACACACAGATGGACACATTGATGGATGTCTGAGATGATGCATGCACAGACTGACACACAGATGGACACATCGATGGATGTCTCAGCTGATGCATGCACAGACTGACACACAGATGGACACATCAATGGATGTCTGAGATAATGCATGCACAGACTGACACACAGATGGACACATCAATGGATGTCTGAGATGATGCATGCACATACTGACACACAGATGGACACATCAATGGATGTCTGAGCTGATGCATGCACAGACTGACACACAGATTTACACATTGATGGATGTTTGAGATGATGCATGCACAGACTGACACACAGATGGACACATTGATAGCTGTCTGAGCTGATGCATGCACAGACTGACACACAGAAGGACACATTGATAGATGTCTGAGCTGATGCATGCACAGACAGACACACAGATGGACACATCAATGGATGTCTGAGATGATGCATGCACAGACTGACACACAGATGGACACATCAATGGATGTCTGAGATGATGCATGCACAGACTGACACACAGATGGACACATTAATGGATGTCTGAGATGATGCATGCACATACTGATACAGATGGACACATCAATGGATGTCTCAGCTGATGCATGCACATACTGACACACAGATGGACACATCAATGGATGTCTGAGATGATGCATGCACAGACTGACACACAGATGGACACATCAATGGATGTCAGAGTTGATGCATGCACAGACTGACACACAGAAGGACACATCAATGGATGTCTGAGTTGATGCATGCACAGACTGACACACAAATGGACACATCAATGGATGTCTGAGCTGATGCATGCACAGACTGACACACAGAAGGACACATTGATGGATGTTTGAGATGATGCATGCACAGACTGACAAACAGATGGACACATCAATGGATGTCTCAGCTGATGCATGCACAGACTGACACACAGATGGACACATCGATGGATGTTTGAGCTGATGCATGCACAGACTGACACACAGATGGACACATCAATGGATGTCTGAGATGATGCATGCACAGACTGACACACAGATGGACACATCAATGGATGTCTTAGATGATGCATGCACAGACTGACACACAGATGGACACATCAATGGATGTCTGAGATGATGCATGCACATACTGACACAGATGGACACATCAATGGATGTCTGAGATGATGCATGCACAGACTGACACACAGATGGACACATCAATGGATGTCTGAGATGATGCATGCACATACTGACACACAGATGGACACATCAATGGATGTCTGAGATGATGCATGCACAGACTGACACACAGGACACATTGATGGATATCTGAGATGATGCATGCACAGACTGACACACAGATGGACACATCCGTGATGTCTGAGATGATGCATGCACAGACTGACACACAGATGGACACATTGATGGATGTCTGAGATGATGCTTGCACATACTGACACACAGATGGACACATCGATTGATGTCTGAGATGATGAATGCACATACTGACACACAGATGGACACATTGATGGATGTCTGAGATGATGCTTGCACATACTGACACACAGATGGACACAACAATGGATGTCTGAGATGATGCATGCACAGACTGACACACAGATGGACACATTGATGGATGTCTGATTTGATGCATGCACATACTGACACACAGATGGACACATCAATGGATGTCTGAGTTGATGCATGCACAGACTGACACACAGATGGACACATCAATGGATGTCTGAGTTGATGCATGCACAGACTGACACACAGATGGACACATTGATGGATGTCTGATCTGATGCATGCACATACTGACACACAGATGGACACATCAATGGATGTCTGAGATGATGCATGCACAGACTGACACACAGATGGACACATTGATGGATGTCTGATCTGATGCATGCACATACTGACACACAGATGGACACATCAATGGATGTCTGAGTTGATGCATGCACAAACTGACACACAGATGGACACATCAATGGATGTCTGAGTTGATGCATGCACAGACTGACACACAGATGGACACATCAATGGATGTCTGAGATGATGCATGCACAGACTGACACACAGATGGACACATCAATGGATGTCTGAGATGATGCATGCACAGACTGACACACAGATAGACACATCGATGGATATCTGAGATGATGCATGCACAGACTGACACACAGATAGACACATTGATGGATGTCTGATCTGATGCATGCACATACTGACACACAGATGGACACATCAATGGATGTCTGAGTTGATGCATGCACAAACTGACACACAGATGGACACATCAATGGATGTCTGAGATGATGCATGCACAGACTGACACACAGATGGACACATCGATGGATGTCTGAGATGATGCATGCACAGACTGACACACAGATGGACACATTGATGGATGTCTGATCTGATGCATGCACATACTGACACACAGATGGACACATCAATGGATGTCTGAGTTGATGCATGCACAAACTGACACACAGATGGACACATCAATGGATGTCTGAGATGATGCATGCACAGACTGACACACAGATGGACACATCGATGGATGTCTCAGCTGATGCATGCACAGACTGACCCATAGAACCCAGAACATACATCTGACTGAGATTAAAATTCAGTAGTGTTGGGAGAGGTAGTTTTGGATAAAAATCATGAAGAAGACGCACTTAGGATTTTCAGATCTGGAAAAAAAATTACGTGCATATTCGGCAGAGACTTGTTCATCAACCTGCCAAGTTTCATCGATATCTGCTGCAGAATTTCTGAGAAAATGTTGAAGACATCACAGAAGAAAAATTGAAATAAGAAATTATTGTCCGCATTTCAAGCTGCATCTGAAATGGGGACTAAAAATTGCAATGGATTACTTATATCCAAATTTTGTGTTTGAAAATTAGTTTTGTGTTTACTTAATTACATGGACAATTATAATAACTTCTGACCTTTAACCTTTCAATCCAAGTATCAAAATCATCTATTAACCACGGCCGAGCCTGTAATATTTTTCTTGCATCACTAAATCCAAAGTCAACATTTCTTTCCATTAACCTATAAAAAAAATGTCAATACATGTTGAATGTATCATGAACACATTGATGTATTATAAGTACATGTCACCATACATAATGGATGTATTATAAGTACATGTCACCATACATAATGGATGTATTATAAGTACATGTCACCATACATAATGGATGTATTATAAGTACATGTCACCATACATAATGGATGTATTATAAGTACATGTCACCATACATACTGGATGTATTATAAGTACATGTCACCATACATACTGGATGTATTATAAGTACATGTCACCATACATAATGGATGTATTATAAGTACATGTCACCATACATAATGGATGTATTATAAGTACATGTCACCATACATAATGGATGTATTATAAGTACATGTCACCATACATACTGGATGTATTATAAGTACATGTCACCATACATAATGGATGTATTATAAGTACATGTCACCATACATAATGGATGTATTATAAGTACATGTCACCATACATAATGGATGTATTATAAGTACATGTCACCATACATAATGGATGTATTATAAGTACATGTCACCATACATAATGGATGTATTATAAGTACATGTCACCATACATAATGGATGTATTATAAGTACATGTCACCATACATAATGGATGTATTATAAGTACATGTCACCATACATAATGGATGTATTATAAGTACATGTCACCATACATACTGGATGTATTATAAGTACATGTCACCATACATAATGGATGTATTATAAGTACATGTCACCATACATAATGGATGTATTATAAGTACATGTCACCATACATAATGGATGTATTATAAGTACATGTCACCATACATAATGGATGTATTATAAGTACATGTCACCATACATAATGGATGTATTATAAGTACATGTCACCATACATAATGGATGTATTATAAGTACATGTCACCATACATAATGGATGTATTATAAGTACGTGTCACCATACATAATGGATGTATTATAAGTACATGTCACCATACATAATGGATGTATTATAAGTACATGTAACCATACATAATGGATGTATTATAAGTACATGTCACCATACATAATGGATGTATTATAAGTACATGTCACCATACATAATGGATAAGTATACGTCACTATACATGGATACATAATTATATTCTTACTCTGTGAATTGCTTGGCTCCCCAGTCAAAGACATTGCCAGCCAATAAACCCTCTATGAGTGCTAGTTGTCTCCCATACCAATTCATTGTATCCAGCTCTTGTAGCCTTGTTGGTAAGACCTTCAGTGCTTTCTCATTTTCTTGCTGTTTTAACTAAAATATATAAAATACATGTAGGCATTCATTTGCTGGAATTATACGTAATTTGGCAGGTTCATGAAAACAAATTAATTTTAAACAATGTTAATAAATGTTTATTTGTGATTTTGCCAAATTATAAAATTGAATGAAAACAAAAAATTAACTAAGGAAGCACATCTCCACATCATTTTATTATATATCTCAAGGTGAAAAAAATTTGTCTTGCCTGTTTGTACTTACCAGTGAATATGGATCTGCAAAACTGCACTCATTTAAGTAATGTTCTCTTGTGTCTAATAAACTACGAACTGTTAATGAACCATAGGCACTAAAATCAAATCAAAGGAAACCTAGAAACAACTCCCTTATGTTCAGGGTATAGAAAGCATATCAAGCAGAAATAGAGAATATTTAAAATTAACTAAAAACAAGACATGACATGTCATGTCATAGCCCCCGCTCAGAAAAAAATTTAAAAACTTATATTGAACTTAGTTTGTGTCAGAGTGAATTAATTCATTATGAGCTGTATTAAAATTCTGTTATTAAATGTTCAGAATTGATGTGTTACAATTTTAGGGGGTGGGGTAAAAATTTATTCATTTGGCTTTTCTGAGACAATTTATAACTTGTTAAACATATAATGCGATGTGCACTTGTAAACAATTATTACCTGTCCCTGTACCAACTTTGAACAAAACTGGATGACATATCTGAGAAAAAGCTGTTAACAGCTAGAAAAAGCTTGTTTTTTTTTAGATTTTTGAGGGAAAAAATGGCCTCCAAGTCGTAAAACTTTATCCAATCAAACAGGGCATGAATGACACTGAAAGTTGCAACATATAATTTGTCCAGTTTTTGGTTTGGATGTAAATTGGCAAACATGATTTCTATGGCATTCTTAGCAAGAACACCAGAGAGCAAATAACAAGTACAACAGGTAAAATGACATGCAAGTATGCAAATCAGATCTGCAAATATGTTGAAGAGTCAGTGTTGTGTCTGTTTGGATAAACTTCTTTGTACAACTGTATTCCTAATACAAGAACACCGTCAATCACAGAACTGTTCCAGCGAAAAACTTCTGATATTTCAAACAGTAACAGAGCAAAGATACCGTTTGTCATACAAGTACTGGTACTAGCACCAGATGAAGAACTGAGAAACTGCAATGATCCTTGGTGTACATTACCTGTGTCAACAACTTTACTTCCCATGTACTTCATGTACAGATCTACATGTAGTTTATGGCCCTGAATTAGTTTCAATATCTCTAAATAAGGACAAGAGTACTTCTCATATGACAATGATACAAATAAAGTGCAAGAATCAAGAAAAAATATTATCAAGTTTTTATTATCATACATTAATATTAACAAATCATGTGAAATTGAACTTTTATGTACAGAGAAACACATATTTATGCTTTGGTTGACAGCACTTCTCAAAAAAAAAAAAAGACGACCTGCAAAACTTTATACAATTGTCAGACATGCAGCGAATAGTATGCTTTTGTAATACATTGTATATGCAGTTTCAGTGGCTTTGCTTTCCGAGAAAAAAATTCTGGCTCTGCACCTGAAAAAAACAAAAAAACATTTAGTCAAAAGTAAGCAGAGATTATAGCATATATGCTCCCATTAGCTGTTAAATTTAATTAAAAAAGATATTTTCGTACTGTCTTTTCAGTACGAAAATATATTACTTAATATATTTATACCAGCCAGAAAGAAATTGCAAGTTTTCACTGAGCAATTAGGAATATACATGGACAACAATTGATGCATTTCTAGCAATATACTGTTTGAAAGGCTGCAAGATGTAATGAAGTAGCGAAGTAGCGAAGTAGTCTGACTGGCTGGGAAACTGCACAGTACATACAAAAATGTATGCTCATGATATATGAGCAGCTCCACCAAATATAAAAATATTCTTTCCATAGTTATGACTCTAATGTGAATGTGATTTTCCACTCCTTAGCAATAGTAGTTAGAGTATTGTATTGTACTGTATCATACAAGTTTATTGTGATTCTATGTGTTTGTAATATTATTTACCTTTATTTAGCATTCTGTTTAGTTGGTAACTTTACTGTATCTTAATGTAGTTCATTTTATTTTTATACGACCATAGAACAACTCACTGTAGTTTGTTTTAATGTTGAATAAAAATTAAAATCAGTCACTGTATAGTGGTGACGTATTGCGCAAAATTGTTGCAAGGACAATACTTTTCTCGATTTGCGTGTCGTCGTGCGTTGATAAAAAATGCATGGAATAGTCGGCAGTATCGATCAAGTTCGTCTAGTGTGACATTCGTGGCTGGCGACAAGATGCCGTCTAATCGTTTAAATAGGCATCAAGGAGGAGTGAAAAGCCCTAATTTGGTGCTACAATAGATGTCATGGAATGTTGGAAAATTACAGTCAATCAAAAAAACTGTTCACATGACAACAACAAATATTCACTATATTCATTATGCATTATTTTTTTGTTGGTAGCACGGTACGGTAGCTTACTTGTTTTCGAAGTGTTGTAATTGTTGATTAGTACTCAGTAGTGATTATATTAACGTACAAAAAATAAATTCATTGAATTGTTATGAAATGCAAGTAAAATTCAACTTAGTTTTATCGTAAGCAAATGTTTTCGGTTACATGTTAACGCTCGATGAGACAATATCCGCCATGTTATCCATGCCCACGACGCGTGTTTATAATGACCAGATAGGTCAAGTCGCTAATCAACCAATCAAAATGCTGGATGGTGCCCATGTGCTCAAATTACCATAAAGCATTTAAATATGACAGTTCAGCGACCTCATGGTGAAAGCAACACGAAAGACCAGATTTACCGATGTTTTAGTGCGATCTTTTGGCTTCGTTTCTCATGGGGAAAAAGGCAGGATTTTTTTAATCGGATTTAGAAAAATAAATAAACGTACCGTCCCAAATAAAAATGTGCCGGATGGAATTTTTCTGTGGAAAAAATAAACGTACCGGTACGTTTATATTGGGACATTTAGCGTTGTGGGCAAGCTCTCCTGAGTAGCGACATATTTTTAACTTCGCCTATTGCGTGATCAGTGGATTACGTAAATAAACCAACACTTTCAATGAGTACATGCCGACCCAACTAAACTTGTTTCTGGCTGTTTATGAACAGCGAGGACGCATCTCATAGAACAATAGCTGTGGAAATCATAAACAAATGTAAATGTTGCGGAAATCAAGCATGGCGATAATGATTTTGAGCGAGGCAGAGTCTGGCAAGCGTCTCAGAGCAGCATTGCGCCGACACCACCACGACGTTTGAATCCCGGTGAGAGCACTGCAAACCTCTTAAGTCACGAGGTAAACTTTCAATTTACACAATACATAATCAGTTCCTACAACCATAATAAAAAGGCAGTTTTTCTGGTGAAGCTCTCGCCAGGTTAGCAATAGTTTCTCACAATCACCAAACCGGAGACACAAACGATAATACAAAGTGTATAAATACCATAACAAGCACAGTTTCTTACCTTTGAAATTGACGAGACACAATTTTGTCCATAGAAGCGTTGCGCAAATAAAGATTCCGGGATACAATATCCTCACAAAATTGACTGATTTCCACCGAGACGAGAACTGCGTAAGCGTCATCAAAACTCGGATTAAACTCGGGTAATTTCGGGAAAAGTCGGATTTTGAAGGAAAAATGTTAAAAATCAAGGAAAAACACAGTGAAACTTTGAAGAATCGAAAAAATAACTTGATGTGCACCATAGCACCATCAATTTCTGTCTCTGTACCAACTCTGAACTTAATTGGATCACACATGTGTGAGAAAAAGCTGGTAACATGAAAATGTGCACGCACATTGCACAGACACAACCCAAATTAATACCCCCCGCCCGGATCGCAGATCCGGCGGGGGCTAATTAGGCAGAGGGTTCTCCGAACCCGCCTATTCACATACTTCATACCCACCGACTCCAGTCAGTCAAAATGACTATTTTGAACTGTAGGCATTAATCAGCGATTCTGTTGGTGACGGGGAGATAGAATCTAGGTCAGGGGAGCCCCATGACCCCAAGATTCTTTTCCCTTACGTCACAAACCACGTGACCGAGCCCATATGGCGGCACCATTACGGCTGAATATCCACTCTGGTTCCTTTCTCTCTGCATCAAGGACTTAGACCAACGCTACAGAAAGAGTGGGGTGGTTGGGGAGGACCCGGAGTCTATGGTGGCTATTTTGACTTTTTTGAACTGTAGGCAGATAATCCAGCAAATAAGACCCAACAAAGCACGGAATTGTTCAAATTGTGATAGAAGCATGAAATTTGGTACAGGTGTTCATTTTGATATGGAGATTCATATTCCATTGAGACTCACCGCAGATCTGGCCTGTGAAGACTGATTTTTGACATTTTGGTCAAAAATTATGTATTTTTAGAAGCATGGAATTCGGTACATACATGCATTTTGATGTGGCAGTGCACATGACACTTAAACCTGCATTTGACTCTCCTCTGAAAAGTGGGTTTTGGGGTAAAATGTGGAGAATAACAAATTAAATGTGTTTTTTTATAATTGTTCAAGTGTTATAAATTTCATTTGTAAACTTCATCTGTAAATGCAGATTTGTATAAAAATGCGACCCAGGTAGGGGTGCATTGGAGTGCAAATGAGAGTTCCGTGAGGAAATCATTTTGAAAGACCAAAAATAACCTGAATATAATAAGTATAAACACCTAGAAATTCACTAACGTTTTTTTGACACAAAGCATGTTGGACATACTACATACTACATGCATATATGGTGAATAATAATAAATATAAACATATTTAAATGAAAACGCAATCCTGGTTGTTGATGCCATGCAACAAGAGCATTCATATCAGTTCTACAGTTGATTGGGTCATCTTAGCTTGACACTATTTAATATTAGTTGTTGCCAGAAGAAACTGCGCATGCACTCAGTTCCTCTGGGGAAACAGGTTTGCGTTGTAGTCTCCATGTTATCAGATGGATAAGGAAAACCCAGTAAAACAAGAACTTTAATGCACTGCAGGACATTAGTTGGTTGGACAGATTTAGTCCAGAAGTATTCCATGTACATGTATATTGTACCATAACAAATAATTTGGTATATTCTCCGAGTACCACCTCATCGACCACTTCCACTCTTCATGTGTTGGTGAGTAAATATTCTTCACGTGTTGATTTTTTTCACAAGTTATATAGTTTATACTGACATTCTTGTAGAATTTGCACAATAGTTATGAAATCATTTTACTTGTAGGTGAAGATACATTTTAAGTTAGATATCACTACATAACTGGAGAGTAAAATGGAACTAGAATCCTGTCCAAGTACAAGTAGCCAGCGAAATAGTAAAGATAGCTCCATCCAGTGGCATGTATGTGTCTTGTGCCAAAAACAGTCAGACGAAAAGTTAATTTGTCAGTCTAGGATACCATACACTGTCTGAGAATTTGTCTGGTTTTCATAAACTAGGAAATGTACCTATGAACATTAACATAGCTAAACCTGATGAAGGTCAAGGAATTGAGGCTATCTTGAGAAGAAATGATGCAAAATGACACAAGTCATGCTCCAAAGAGCACAAAAACGAAAATTAAGTGAAAGTGTTGTAGCTCATGCAAGCCCTGTAAAAACCCGTGCCAGCATGGGATCATAGGTTTCTAGTGGAAATAGGGATACAACAGTGTGTTTTTTCTGTGACGAACCCTACACCGAGCATGTACCCTTGACTTGGACCACAAGGTAAAATGGTGTGCCACAGAACTAGGAGACAGACAGTTATTGGCTAAATTAGCTGCTGGTGACATGCATGCATTAGAGGCCAACTACCATTTGAAATGTCTGATGGCTTTGTACACCCGAGCTAGGCGCAATTGCAAGCAAGCCAAGTGCAATATAAAGCAAACGTTAATGGAAAGTATTGCTTTAGCTGAGATAGCGTCATACATTGAAGAAACTAGGACTGATGGGAAAGACACCACTTGCATATTCAGTTTGTCAGACATAGTGAAACTGTATACTTCGAGAGTGGAACAGAATGGGGCTTACGTTCCTAACAGAGTTAACTCTTCAAGACTGAAAGAGCGACTGCTTTCTCAAATCCCCAATCTAGAGCATATACATGTAATGAAGGTAGAGAAGTCATGTTAGCTTTTGAAGGAGACATTGGCACAGCTTTGCAATTCGCGCATCTGAACAGATCTGACACAGAAGCCATGTATTTATCAAAGGCTGCTACTATTGTGAGGAGGGAGATACTCAAGAAACAGAAAGGCTTTGATGGCTCATTTGACCCTGAGTGTCAACATAATGCAGTGTCTGACACTTTACTTGCTCTTATAAATATGATATTGAAAGGACTTGACATACACAATCAGATTAGCAACGAGAAAGTTGATGCGGTTTTAACATTGTCTCAACTAATCATTTTTAATGCTGTTAATCGAGTGAGATCTCATACTACACAGGCCAAGCATCCTGCTGACAAGGAAACTCCTCTAACCATTTATCTTGCATTAATGGTTCATGCTGAAACTCAAAAGAGAACTCTCGTGGATAAGCTTCATAGACTATCAATTTCTTATTACAGAGTTCTTCAGATATCAGCTGACATGGGCAATAGTGTATGCGCCTTGTATGAAACTGAAGGAGTGGTATGTCCACCAAAACTAAAAAAGCAGATATTCACCACTGGAGCAACAGATAATATTGATCATAATCCTAGATCACGCACATCCAAGGACTCATTTCATGGGACAGCCATATCTCTAACCCAGCATCCAAGCCAAACATCACAGGGAATAGACAGGCAATTTTTTGTCATCAATCCTGATTTAACAAAACATAAAGGAGTGTCGCAGCTTCCAGGATCATATAATGATGTACAACCCGTCTTTCTTGCAAAGGGGAACCAGTATGCACCTATGGTTGATGGTCCAGTAAAACCCCAACCAAATCTTGTTACAGAGGTCCGAAAGTTAGACTATAGATGGCTAGAAAGCGTGGATGAGCTTTTGAAGAAAGATAATCTAGAAGATGGTGATTATGTTTCATGGTCTGCATACAATGCATCAATACAACCATCTTGCTCTAGACCATTAGCTAATACATCATTACTACCACTCTTCCACGAAACTGCACATTCGTCAGCAATGATGCTGCACTCAATGAAAGTCATAAAAAACTCAGTGTAATGCCTCAATCCTGGACATACTCCTGTTGTGGTCATGGATCAACCATTGTATGTCATTGGCAAACAAATTCAATAGCATTTTACTGACACAATGGGGAAGACAAATACCTAGTGATGATGGGAGCACTGCACATTGAAATGACTTCCCTGAAGATGCTTGGGCATTGGTTGGATTGTAGTGGGTGGACAAGTGCATTAGTGCAAGCTGCAATCACAACCCCAGGGAAAGCAGATGCAATTTTGAAGGCCTCGCATGTCACACGTTCTCGCTATGCTCATCAAGTAAGTGCATGTGCACTGTATAGCCTACAGAGAAAAGCATATAAAGCATATACTGATTCTGTTGAAGGCACAGAAGTTCTGGGTGTCACTACGTGGACAGACAGTCTAAAAGACACCCTCACTTCAAATTCTGGCCCACTACTTTAAAATTGGAGCTTACACTGCTGGATTTTGTAAGGTCGCAAAGAGTGGGTGACTTTTCCTTATATGTTCAAATATTTTCTGAGATAGTTCCATGGATGTTTGCACTGGACCACAATAACTATGCCAGATGGCTTTCTGCCCATATCAGAGACATGGTCATTCTGAAAGAGAAACATCCTGACATTTTTGCAGAGTTCAAGTCTGGAAAGTTTGTTGTAAAGAAAACTCACCATGCCTTCTCATTAATAGCTTTAGACCAAAATCATGAACAAGAGAATAAAGTAATTAAAGGTGATGGGGGAGCTGTTGTTTGACTGAGAACCCAGCAGCTCTAAGACGCTGGATGATTGCAGGACCAGAGTTTGCAAGGGCTGTGAAAGAGTTTGAAGCTACCTTTCTTGCGCCAAAGATAAATGATTTCCATCACCATGAACAGGTTTCAAGTGTGCAAAATGCTTTCGCCAGAGATGTACATGACCTTATCTCTGTATGGAGGAAATGGGCAACCCTTTCACAGAAGATAGCCCTGATTTGCTGGTGTTAGACACCAAGGATATTATGCCTGAAACTGTTGTTAGGTCAATTAATTGTGCCGAGGAATTGGGGCAGTCACAGTATCTTAAATATGTGGATGAGAGACTTCAAAAGTGTTTAACCCCTATCACAGACATAATTTCCAAGAACAGTTTGCCTTTGTTTGGAGCCCCACAGAAAACTCGGTAAAGAATGAAAACCCAGATAGCCTCATTAAAGAATGACTGCAATCTTTTTTCCAGATTATATATTGCATGTCAATCTAGAGATGGATCGGCTGAGGAAAGTGTCCTGGGATTTGGTTCTTGGCGAGAAACCTGATTTGTGTCTTTAGCACAACTTGATCGTCCATAAAGGTGGCGCAGAGAAAGACAGTGCGCCTAGTTCTGACCGACGCCTACCTGAGGCGAGGGCCAGTAGAAAGACTATTTTCCACGTCAAAAATTTGAGTGGTGCTGAACGGAGAGGGTCGAAGGGCGGTCTGCTTAGAGCGGATAAC
Source organism: Saccoglossus kowalevskii (assembly GCF_978046115.1). Lineage (NCBI taxonomy): Eukaryota > Metazoa > Hemichordata > Enteropneusta > Harrimaniidae > Saccoglossus > Saccoglossus kowalevskii. Next base: position 5,262,157 of record NC_140641.1, on the reverse strand, counting down.
AATGACCGACCAATCCCACTTGGGCGGTTCCCTTGTACGGGGTCTCGGCGTCTGGAAAGCAGTAAACAGTCTCCTAATAATAGGATAATCTTGTTCCCGAAACGTTCTCAATGGTGGGGGACAAGGCCGACCTGGAGCCAATGATCGCTGCGTAGGACAAGCCCACTTCGTCAAACAGGTGGACGAATGAGTCTGCTACCTGGCCAATAGAGGGATGGTATGGATCAATCTCCCTTCAGCTACACCAATCAGTGTATGCTCACAACCTAGAAATGTAGGCCGCGTTGGCGGAATCCCTGTTCGCCCTGGCCAGGACATTTGCAGCTCGCTCAGATAAAGCTTTCGTAAGTGCGGGTCTACTGAGAACCTCTATGGGTGTAAGTGATACCAGCAGGTCCGGTAAGTCCGGAAGCACTACTGGTGTTTCGACTGGCATTTCCAACAGCAGTGGAAACTTGGCCTTGGTTGGCCAATTGGGTGCTACCAATGACAGTATGCAGGTGTGCACCTGGAGGCTACCCACTGGGGTATCAGCCACTCCGTGTTCTGGAGACAGAGTCGCATCTGCAAGACTGTTCCTCACCCCTGGAAGGTGGTGTGCGGTTAGCTCCACATTAGATTCCAGGCACCAAAGAAGAATTTGCTCTGCTAGGACTGACAACGATGGGGAACGCGTCCCCCCTCCTTCTTGAAGGAGACCACTGCTGCGTTGCCTGTGCGGAGCAGGACTCTGTGGTCTCGACCTACGGGTAGAAAATGTGGTAGTGCTAAGTGCAGTGCTTTCAGTTCGAGCCGGTTGATATGATGGTCCCGAAACTAATGCGGGCCATATCTTTGGACTTGTTCTTCCAATAGGTGCGCTCCCCAACCTTGGAGGGAGGCATCTGTTACAAGAGTCATACCTGCGGCGAGTGGGTCCAAGGGGGCCCCCTGTCCGAGGTTGGCCAGTGACGACCACCAGGGCAGGGCTTCCTTCACTTGGTCCGAGATCAAAACCTGCCTATCTAGTTCCCATAGGAGAGCTTGGCATTGTAACAACAAGCGTTGTACCCTGTGGCTGCGTAGTGCGGCCTAGGGAACCACCCTTCGAACTGAGGTCATCATTTCGATGATCCGCATTAGTTCTCGGAGGGACACCGAGGGAACGCTGACTAGGCGTTTGGCTAGGCTGCTCAGCGCTAAGCAACACGCTTGCAATATATATACCAAGCTTACCTCTGTGTTAAACTCCATGCCCAGGAACACCAACTGTGCATCGAGATGGGACTTGTCGATTTACTAAAGAGCCCAACTGGTGAAGTAAATCCTGTGTTAGCCTGACGTGTTTGGCTAATAACCCCTTGTCCGGGTTGTGTCTAGGTACGGATTGAGGTGTACCGACATTTGGTGAAGCAGCAGCACTACCTGTTTTATCACTCTGGTAAACACGTAGGGCGCTGTGCCTAACCCAAACGGGGGTCACCCGAAATTCAAATACTTGGCCCAGCTGGGCGATTCGAAGAAGATGGCAACTCGCTGGGTGCATCGGTATGTGCAGGTAGGCGAAGCTTAAGTCTAGTGGGGCTAGCCAGTCGAAACAGTGGATGGAGAGAAGAACCCTGAATGGCGTCTCCGTGCGGAACCGATCAAGGAGCGCGTACTGTTTCAGTCTGCCTAGGTCCAAGACTGGACGCCCGCCACCTGTAGATTTGGTACTACGAACACATTTGGGTAGTAGCCTGGACTCAATGCCGGCTGATCTACCCTGTGTATGGCTCCCTTTTCCAGCAAACTGCTACTTCCTGCCTGATTGCTTCCGCCTTGCAGGAGTCCCCTGGCAGTGCCCAAAAGGGGAGACACTCGTAACAGAATGTCACCACCTGGAAAGATCCAGGGATCGGTCACCCACTGTCTCCAAACCGGACTACACTAGCGCAATCTGTATACAACAGGGATATGTGGCCATGGGTTTGGCAGTTGCGAGGTGTGGGTCCTCTCTTCTCCCAAAAGGTGAGTTTCCCCAAGGCCTGAAATAGTCACTAAGTTGTGACCTGGCCACTGGAACATATGCCTGATCCCCCGGTTGCAGAGGTAAGCGTCAAACACGCTTCCCCAACTGCCACATTGGACGTCCGCCCAAGAAAGGTGAGGAGCCACCACCTGGCCCTTTCCTCCCTGCAGTGCACCGCTACTCTTCCCTCTCGTGGAAGGGTATGAGCACTTGCCTCCTAGCTGACTCTGGCTAGCGGATGACGCCCTAGGGCGTTGTGTTTTCTGTGCTTGGGGTGACCTCCGCTTACCCTTGGCAGGACCAACTGGCTAGCGAATTTGATCCGAACCCTCTGGTTCATTGCACTCCGAAGCTCTGAGACTGTACTCGCCATTCCCCAAACAAAGAGGGTGGAAGATGTCCAGTCTGCGTCACTGAGGTGGGGGACGTACCCCCTGGGCGCGCACAATAATGCGCTAAAGCAACTCTGCCCTCAGGGCATAATGGATCGTCTCAGATTGAGCTGCCGAGAACTTCCATGGAACGTGGCTGTCCCCCTTTACCCGGAAATTCTTGGTACCGGTGTCTGGGGAAGGAGCCTTGGGATCCGGTTGGGGGTGTTTTGGTCTCATCCCACACTTTGGGGTCTGATCCCGAAACTACACCGACCAGGTAGCATTTGGTCCAGTGGAAAGTGTTGCATAAGATTTTACCCCACCCGGGGGCCTTAAGCGTTACCTCCTCCGTGGCTGACCAACGTCCGCCCATCAACACCGTTTGCAGGCCTGCGCTCCACTCCGCACTCGGACGGGCAGATAGAGACATGTCGACAGGGCTGCTTTGGATTCCGATGCCCGGGTAGGGGTAATTACATCGTATCACTAGGAGAGATGATACTCCGTATCACCCCAAAGGCGTGGCTCACTGAGTCGTTACGAATGGAAGACTCTGAGGGACCACCAGAGGTATTGGCTGTCTCCTTTCCATTTTGAATATGTGAAAAAGAGCGTGTTCGACTGTGCATCTCATGACAGGGTCGGTTCCCTCTGGGGACCCCTGTGGGAGTCAAAACCCACAGTGGAGACTGGACACAAGGGTAAATTCGTTACCGTTGTACTATTACCAAGCAACGACAAGCAACGAACCCTGGCTGGCTGAAAGTAAGGGGGGTGCAACATGTGCCCTGCCCCGAAAGCCCTGCCCCGAAAGCCCTGCCCCGAGATTGGAGGCTAGGCTGCCAGCATCCTCGTTGGTATTCAGTGCCCGAGCCTGACCCTCTGCCTCACCCAAATCATAGGGAGAGCCGCAGCTGGGAAAAGGGGGTTCCCTGGAAGTAACGTGTTTGAATGAAAATGATGCTTTTGTGTTTCTTCCTGCTTGCCCACCAAAGGGCCGCAGTGGAGACAGCTCGCTCTGACTGCGTCTGATCTACCCGGCCTGCCAGGGACGAAACTTGCCCCGACAGCCCTTCGACCAAAGCCCTCATCTCGGATGCAACCCGACTACGTGCAAGGAAGGATCCACAAAGAGACCCGCAATGGGCCCCATAGGAGGAAAGACCTCCAGGGGCACAGCCTCGCTGTAGCCGGTAAAATCAGGTAAACCACCGCCTGAAAACACAGACTGTGAGGATGCCATACGATCAGCGGGGGGAGACCGAGAAAAAATATTGGTACCTCCACCATCGGGCTTCTACTCGACGTCTTGGTACACGAAGTATCGGTAGCCGAGGACTTTCCACTTATGCCAAACACGCAACTCACTTTAACCGATTTTCTTACTGGATGCGCGACCTTGCTGTGAAAATACAAGCGACGCAGTCAGTCTCAGTGATTTTGAGGGCTCAGAAAAAATACGGCAAAAAAGCATTTCGGATGCGGGTTCTATGCTGGTAAATTCTGAATATAACCACTGCACAACGAGGAGACCAAAAACGGCAGCAAGCCCTGGTGCTGTCATTACATCTATTCATTTCTAAATACGTAGATCAAGCATAAAATAAGGACGACATGCATGAGGGAAGCGAAATACAGTAGTAAAAGGTGACGTAACGCAATCGACTAGTGTTAAGCTACGACGCTCAGGTTTTATTTCTTTGTTGTGAAAAATGCTACACACAAAGGGAAAAACGACACGAGGGTAAAAATGACAAGGGAAACTTATCCTACCAGCTACAATGTCGGATGCCACACCAGCGGCAACAACCCAAGCTAGAAACCTGGACAGGAAAAAGCAAGCGATCCAGGTAGAGCTCGCTTGACTTCATCTCCACTCAATGCAGAGAAAAAGCAGAGTGGATATCCAGCTGTAATGGCGCCGCCATATGGGCTCGGTCATGTGGTTCATTACGTAAGGGAAAAGAATCTTGGGGTCATGGGGCTAGATTCTATCTCCCTGTCATTGGCAGAATCGCTGATTAATGCCTACAGTTCAAAATAGTCATTTTGACTGACCGGAGTCTATGGTGGGTAATTGAAGATAGTGAATTGTAAGATTCTCCATTCAGACAAGCCCACGGTGGACTAATAACGATCCGATTTTGGAGAGGCATAATGTATATAGGTATTAATATGCATTGATTTCAACCCTAAATTAATCATGTTCGTAGATTATCCTAAAGTGCTTACATTCATATAGTAACAATTTTTTGTGGTAAATTTATGTACTAGTAAATTGGGTTATTAATATGCATGATTTCAATTCTAAACTAATCACATCCATAGATTACCCCAAAAAATCTGTACATGTACAAAATCAGTTTAGCATCCTGCCAACATTTTCATTGATCTGATTGTAAGTCAATATTTAATGGTGATGGTGAAGAGTGTAGCAGCTATCCATTATACCCTCCTTGTCACATATGTTTATATAGTACCAACTTTAATTGAAATCTGATTGGCAGTACACCAGATATTTGTGAAAAATCCGAAAATAGACAAATTTATGCAAAACAGATCATTATTATGCACATATTGCCACAAAAACTAATCATGACTAATCATGGATTTTCACGGAAAATTTATGCATAAGATTCACTGAAATCAGATGGATGCTTGTTGCTGAGTAGCATACTTACAATGGCTGCTCACGTAATTCCTGAAGTCTTTTTCTGTATTTAATTATAAACTGTTGAGCTCTTTCTTGGGAATCTTCAGAATTTGGTTGACTTTTAACAGCACATTTAGCAACCTGCGAACACCAACATACACAGATTAGTCAAAATAATCAGGTTTACTTTTTGAAAATAAAATGTATACAAAAGAATCAAGATAAAAATTGTTTTAGGTTCTTTAACTTTTGTGTAAATACATGGTTCTGACACCCAGGCTATTTTGCAGTCTAGTACTCAGACTTGTTCTGACCATTACAACATTATCAACAAGGTGAGTAGCAATTAAGTCATTGCTAATGATAAAATCCCAGTGAAAATGAAAATACCCAGCCCAATCTCAGAAACTAAGATTTATTGAAAATATTATTATTATGTTTTTTTTTTTTACCAAATTTAAATAACATCAGACGGATGAAAACAGACATGCAAAAAGACAGAAGAAACCAAAAAGATGAACTAGCAATTAAAAACATAAGTCATGTCGTAACATAAGTCCCTGTTGTTCAATAGAAAAATCACTCATCTTGAATTGGTTGTCAAACAATTGCATGTGCTTAGAATGAATGTGAATGTGATTGGTCAAGGTATGTCAGAGATGTGGCTTCGGAAGAACATTTGTTAAAAGCAATCAAGGTTCCTATTTGTTCAATGAATGTACCAACTTTGAACAAATTCTGTCCATGCATGACAAAGATCTGGAAATATGATAGAAACTGATTTTGATCAATTTTAACATTAAAATGGCCGCCATTTGACCATCTTGAACCTAGTCATTGAAAAATACAAGTGTATATGGTTGAGATGATGTAAAATGTACATGAAGTTGAAGCTTTTGTTTGAAGTTAGAATATGATCGTCAAGGCATGTCAGAGATATGGCTCTAGAACAGCATTCATTGCAAAAAAAAAACATCCATCAAAAATGCTTGATTTTAATGCATTTTAAACATTAAATGGATGCCAGTCAGCCACCTTAAACCTTATCATCAAAAAAATAATTTGTACAGGTATGAGTTTTTTTTAAACAAAATAGCCAACAGTCACCCAACAGACAGACAAACAGACAGACAGACAGACAGACAGACAGACAGACAGACAGACAGACAGACAGACAGACAGACAGACAGACAGACAGACAGACAGACAGACAGATGTGTACCTCTCCCTATTTAAACTAAGCATATTGGCACAGGCATGTGACATACACTTTATTTATGGTAGTAGCTATATATTTAGTGATGCTTGTTACTGTTAAAGTTCATAATTCTAATTGATTTTCATACATACACGGTCAATGGCCTCTTCAAAACAGTCTAACCAGTAAATTCTTGCTTCTGTATCTTTGGTCAAATCTACAGTATCAGCATGATAATGACCTGGATCTCTCAACTTTGGCAAATGTACTAATGGATGATCTAGTCTGTCCAGTTCTAACATGTCAAACTGAAATGAAAAAAAATACTAAAACTGAGGAAATTTATTCAAACCTACATGCAGTTAATGCTGAGTTCCATCTTTGATGCACTGCTGAAATACTGTACAGTCCATGTAGCAGTATTATGTCACTATCAGAGAAGATTGGTGTTGAACATTGCACTGGGCAATCAGTGCATGCAGGTACATTCTATACTCTGATGTAACACATTTTCCAGCACACATGATGTGCTTCAAGTTAGCATGCACAAATACTGATTCAAACTTTTACAATTACATCATTTATTTATCAATTATATATTTAAAACAGACACCAACATAAATTAATTACTTTACAAAATCTTTCTTTGTAATATGTCATTACACTGCAAACAGCCATCTGAGAGTAATACTTACTGTCCCACTTCTTCCTCTTGTAGCAAATTTCCCATAGGGAGGAGGACTGCTACATGTAAGACCAGAACTGCCAGCATAATTCTCACCCCACTGATATTTAACAGTGTCTAATAAAAATACATACGTACAATTAGCTGGCAGTGACTAAGTCATTACGTCTTGTCAAACAAAATAACCAACCACACCCTTATTCTTTACTAGTAGTATATATACATTTCTATATTTCAAATGTCATACAATCAGCTTTGATTGCATGTAACAATTATCATGCATTTGTATACTGTGGAAAAAAATGTGTTTCAGTTATGAGGTTATTACATGATATCACTTGTTCATTAAGCAGATTGATACAAGTCGCATCATGGAATATAGTATTAATCCATTTGCAGTTGCATTTGCAGTTTTAGTCGCCAATGATATATTTTTTTCAAAATAAACTTCCAGTCATCATTATGTATGAGTTATTGTCATCCAATTAATTGTTGTTATCCAGTCTGAAATTCTCATTTTCACAGCAATAAAAATAATATCGTTGCACGATTTGGCTTTCTCTGCAAACTGTTGAGCATACACAGACTGATGACGTTTAGAGGGCATATCAGCATATTCAGTGTTAAATATCAGTAATATTTCAAACCACTGTTATGCACCATCGTGATAAAAGTTTATTTACAATAAACCATTAAATAATATGATACAATGTGTACTTTGACAGCAATACTTTCCCAATGAAAAAATCTGCAGTTTTGGTGACTTGCAAAAAGAAAAGTGTTTTACAGTATAACTAGCATGTCAAAACAGTTCCTGCTAGGTTTATGTAGTGGTATTATATTGATATAATGTGATGTTTATGTCAGGCTGAACTCAGGTTTAGTTAACTAACATACAAAAAAGATTTATTATTGTCATAATTACTGACCGTCTTCTTCAGCACCTTTGAGGAAAGCCCCGATAGCACCTAAATAACCTTCATGTCGAAGAAATAAACCTTGAACTTCACCCTGGAAGATGAAAGGACATATTGCTTACATTTGAATTTTAGATTAATTGTAAATAAAAGTCATAGCAAAACTCTAGATGCTGAGTACATAATGTTAAGGGCATTAAAACATCTTTTTCAAACAAAATTAGCACAAATCAGAATTCTCCATTCCACGACTTTATATACACTAAATGTTCTGTTTTCAAGTCTGACTAGTTTTCTCTTTCTCTAGTAAAATCTTTTGGGACATTTTTAGTTTGTGTGTGATCTGCTTACTCCAGTGTTTGTTGAGATTCATTACCTATCAAATTCATTAGTGTCTATCTTGATACGCTACAATATTTTGGTAAACCTGCCACACTACCACCTGAAATTTGCATATCTAGCAATCTGGTATCTATAATGGAAACCAAACACCAAGACTTAACGTTCCCATTCTGTCACAATAATAAAGGATTAATTTTAGGTGTCCCCCACCCCCACAACTGAACAAAGGGTTGAAAAAAGCAGGTATGTTGTGGTTGACAGAAGGCCAACATATTTTTCATCTAACCATGATTATAAATTATTAATTACAGTAAATATTTGTTAAAACAAAATCTGTGATATGATCATATAAATACAAATATTAATATATTAATAAATGATCTCACCTTTGACCAGTAGTTCATGGCAAATGTAATAGTGCTCATTGTAACTGGTTGACCTCGTATAAAATAGCCACCAAAGTAACATTTCTTAAGACCATGTAAATTAGCATAAAGACAAGCTATTTGGCCAATGTCATTACTTATCATATGCAGTAAACTTTTTGCAATATCTTCTTCTGCATAAATATGAGCTGACAAGTATTGGAAACAAAGACTTCATTAATGTACACAATAACGGTCAGTATGTTAACATCTATTTTTGCATCATTGTGCATACAATGGTTATGATATCCATTTTATAACTTAGAGGTCACTATCATGTAGCAATCAGTGGCCAGTAGCGGTCATTATATACATTTAGTGGCCAGTAATAGCAGTCATCAAGAAGAAGTCAAAAAGCATTTTCACTAAACATAACAACATTTTCATTAAATTTTGATATCATCACTGAATATTCAAATCAAATAGAGGTCTACCCAAGATACATATACACTAGATATCAAAGCAATATGAGTAGTGGCTTTCAAAAAGAATTTGATAATAACATTTTTAATCAAAAATTACAAAAATATTTATTGAATATATACACACTGTATGTGAAAAGCTTAAAAGCAACAGAGTTAGTAGCTTTTTAGTTGTTTAATGGAAAAGTTGATGATGATGCAGGAGGCTAACGACAAACAAACACCTATAAAAGTAATTGTCCCATTCATCTCTGAGAAATGATTGCAAATTTGGGAACCAAAATGATTACCAGTTTGGTATATTTGATCAAATGGTAAAGAAAATTTACTTGCAAATAGCTCCGAATGGACACATTGATGAAAGGAAGGAATCCGCATGGCTGGATCCCAAATTAATTCATATACTTCCTATGTACAAACGAAAGCAAAATGGAAAGTATGAGTCCATATCAATAATAAATTTTTCCAAACCTCAATAGAATTACCAAAATTTAGTTTGGATACTGTAAATTGCAAGTTCAGATAGTTTCCAAAATGAAAGAAAATATTATCCCATTATGTACAATAAAAATGATTTTCCATAATTAACTGCACCCATGCTCAGATATAGAAAATTGAAACTTGACTGAAAGTCATTAGATAATGTCAGAAAATCTGTGCAAATGAATACACACAAGACCCATTCGTGACTTAAACTGACACAAGGTAACTATACTAACCTGCTTCACCTGTTGCCTGTTTTGAATTCCTGACAGTTTTACCAAAGCTACTGGCCAGCAGATCACCTGGCAATCCCAAGGCACTATAGGCACCACCATAAATGTCTTTAACTAACATATCAACATTTCGATGATCACCTTTTACGGCCAAATTCAATAAATCATCAAATTCCTAGAAATAAAGTAAAAGTTATTGAAAGTAACTATAACTATTATATAATAACTTGTAATTTGAAACTAATTTCAATTATTACAGCCAAAACAAAGTCAACTTGGACATTCAGTTGTGAGACATGACAAAATAAAGGGTGCCAGCGATAGATTTCGCAAATGAAAGAACAAAATAAACGCAATCAAAGGCACCGACCACGCGCGTTGGAAATAAATAGAACGCGTTGCGACGAGAAATCTTACCTGCATCTTTCACTCACACAAACGCACACACATGCTATTTTCGTATATTGAATACGTTGGCAATGGAAGGGACAAGTATTATCTTTGTATTAACACAACTTGAAAGCAACAGTCTCACACTGAATATATGTTTATTAATCATCAAACTAAACATTCAATGAAACGGACTGCGACGGTTAAGACGAAAAGAAAAGGCTAAGACAAAAAACATGTGACAGTACGATTATGCTCGTCTACTACACGCCCGGGAACTACACGTTCAAGTATCCAACTTCCCAATACAAAACATGATTAGTATCAGCAATAATTTCTAGTACTGCCTGGATAATTGCGTATTATTAGTTGACATCAGACATATCCCTGTACAGGATTTTTTGAACAATGTCTCACATTTCCGAAAGAATATTCAAATAAGTTGGAATGAATATGAATTTAATATCCATCTTTTGAAAAATCAGCTAAACAGTTTACCACCACGATTATGGTGAATTGGCGAGTTATCAACGAAGACGACCGGACATCTCCGGTCATGAGCTGGCTGGTTCGAATTTATCCACTTTTACAGTGATGAATATTGCGTTCGAGTTGAGTTACAAGCCTGATTTACATTTTTCTTGTGGTGTTTTTCGTCAATGTATTAAATATAAGCTGACCTTGTTTTGGCTGTAACTACATATAACAATTAATCATTTTTATAATAATGTACCTTAGCATTTGTTAGTAATGATCCTAGTCCTAAGAAAGTACCACCGCCCATTGCTGTGCCACCAATCCTTTCATACTTATCCTCACTTTCAACCTATAATAATAAATATGTACTAGAACATTTATAAAAATGAATATATAACACAGTTCAGTCTCAAACAAAAAACAGTTTATGAGTAAATTTTGAACACAGGATATTTATTGAACGAGTGTATGAATAACAATTACACCACAAGTTAATAAATTTGATTTTGTTGCCAGCCACATGTCTACTTGTCATTTTAGACAGGCACACCATTTGATTTGACCAGCTAAAATTCTACAAATCTGTAGACTTTTGATTGAAAATTTCCAGTTTTACAGAATAGTTAAAAACAATCTACATAAAATAGAAGTCTATGGCCATAGACTAGGAACTACTGTCTTCCATTCCCAATACATATTTTAGACTGGCACTTTTCATTTGCTGACAATAACCATTCTGCTCACGCTGATGAAGATAATGTTTATTTTTGGAGCCATCAATATATTTACACAGTTTTGTTGATGCATTCATTCATAATATAATCATTATCGATACACACTGGATTTTGACTTCGGCTCAATTGTAAACCAATTGAAGATGTTCAGTTAAAGTGGTGTAAATATATATTAGGTGTGAGGCAAAATACAACCAACAATGCAGTTATGGGTGAACTCGGACGATATCCACTTAGTATTGGCAGAAATATAATCCGTATTAAATTTTGGAAACGTATTCTGAAAATGTCATCTAATCGACTCGTTTACAAAGCCTATAGAGAGTCTGAAAAATTGGCACAGATAGGAAAGCCATGTTTTGCTTTAGCTATTAAGAAATTATTAATTAAACACAATATGCATACTATTTGGGAGAATAGGTTTATCTCCCAAATTACCGATGAAATAACGTTGTTAATTGGAAAGAGAGAGAGAGATTGTTATTTCAAAAGTTGGAAAGATGCTTTATTTGACGATGTTCGTAGATCCCCAAACAGTAGAAATAAGTTACGAACGTTTCGCCAATTTAAAACAAATATTTTTTATGAGAATTATTTGGATATCGTTCGTGTTCCCCTGTACAGACAAGCTTTAACTAAACTCAGATGCTCTAATCATAAGTTACACATTGAGACCGGTAGATATTATGGAACTCCAGTGAAAAATAGAACCTGCCAAATATGTATAGATGCTGTTGAAGATGAAACTCATTTTCTGGTAGTTTGTCCAGCATTGAACCACAATTCGAGTTCCTTTCGCCTATCAGTAAACTTACATATATTTTTTCTCAGGATAACCATGAAATCATCCAAATTCTTGCAAGATTTGTATACACAGCTTTTCAGATTAGATATAATTTGTTAGTGTGAGTTCTCCAATAGATGAGTTGTATATGTGTGTGTATGTGTATATATATGTATATGTGTGTGTGTGTGTGTGTGTATATGTATATATATATATATGTATATATATATATGTGTATATATATATATATAATACTTTATTTTATTGAGGTGATTAAAGTCACGCCTGTAACTTTCGTTTTTTTTTTTTTATATATGCATTGTAACCTGTTCCCCCAGGTTAGTGGGGTATATTTCTTTAGAGAAGTGGAAATAAAATAATAAATAAATATAATTACTTATACTGGAGTTAATTAATTCCTAACCATCACACAATCCATAAGACATCATACACAGAGAATGGTATATCAGAATAACATACCTTAACTATACTAACTCCTGATCCCACATTAAGAAGAAGATACGGAAAAATGTTTGGTTCTGATGTTTGAAACTGATATTCAGGGTTGCCATGGCGAACAAAAGCAAATGCTTCATCAGGAATATTTTTGAGAAGAAAATTACATCCTTTAATTAAACACGCCATCTCATCTTCCTTTTCAATTCTATAATCATGAGATAAAAAATTAATTACTGCCACATGTAACAATTATAGTCTCCTTTATTCACAATGTGTCATTTTAAAAAATATAGTAGAGTGGACATTCACAATGTGACATTTTTGTGCAGTAGACATTCACAATGTGACATTTTTGTGCAGTAGACATTCACAATGTGTCATTTTAGTGCAGGAGACATTCACAATGTGACATTTTAGTGCAGTAGACATTCACAATATGACATTTTTGTGTAGTAGACATTTACAATGTGACATTTTAGTAGAGTGGACATTACAATATGACATTTTAGTACAGTAGACATTCACAATGTGACATTTTAGTAGAGTGGACATTACAATGTGACATTTTAGTGCAGTAGACATTCACAATGTGACACTTCAGTGCAGTAGACATTCACAATGTGACACTTCAGTGCAGGAGACATTTACAGAGTGACATTTTAGTGCAGTAGACATATACAGAGTGACATTTTAGTCCAGTAGACATTACAAATGTGACATTTTAGTAGAGTGGACATTACAATGTGACATTTTAGTACAGTAGGCATTTACAATGTGACATTTTAGTGCAGTAGGCATTTACAGAGTGACATTTTAGTGCAGTAGACATTACAATGTGACATTTTAGTGCAGTAGGCATTTACAATGTGACATTTTAGTGCAGTAGGCATTTACAGAGTGACATTTTAGTGCAGTAGACATTTACAGAGTGACATTTTAGTTCAGTAGACATTTACAATGTGACATTTAATGCAGTGAATATTCACAATGTGACATTTTAGAGCAGTAGACATTCACAATGTGACATTTAATGCAGTGGACATTCACAATGTGACATTCTAGTGCAGTAGACATTCACAATGTGACATTTTAGTAGAGCGGACATTCACAATGTGACATTTTAGTGCAGTAGACATTCACAATGCGACATTTAATGCAGTGGACATTCACAATGTGACATTCTAGTGCAGTAGACATTCACAATGTGACATTTTAGTAGAGTGGACATTCACAATGTGACATTTTAGTGCAGTAGACATTCACAATGTGACATTTTAGTTCAGTGGACATTCACAATGTGACATTTTAGTAGAGTGGACATTCACAATGTGACATTTTAGGTGCAGTGGACATTCACAATGTGACATTTTAGTTCAGTGGACATTCACAATGTGACATTTTAGTGCAGTGGACAATCACAATGTGACATTTTAGTGCAGTAGACATTCACAATATGACATTTTTGTGTAGTAGACATTTACAATGTGACATTTTAGTAGAGTGGACATTACAATGTGACATTTTAGTGCAGTAGACATTCACAATGTGACACTTCAGTGCAGTAGACATTCACAATGTGACACTTCAGTGCAGGAGACATTTACAGAGTGACATTTTAGTGCAGTAGACATATACAGAGTGACATTTTAGTCCAGTAGACATTACAAATGTGACATTTTAGTAGAGTGGACATTACAATGTGACATTTTAGTACAGTAGGCATTGACAATGTGACATTTTAGTGCAGTAGGCATTTACAGAGTGACATTTTAGTGCAGTAGACATTACAATGTGACATTTTAGTGCAGTAGGCATTTACAATGTGACATTTTAGTGCAGTAGGCATTTACAGAGTGACATTTTAGTGCAGTAGACATTTACAGAGTGACATTTTAGTTCAGTAGACATTTACAATGTGACATTTAATGCAGTGAATATTCACAATGTGACATTTTAGAGCAGTAGACATTCACAATGTGACATTTAATGCAGTGGACATTCACAATGTGACATTCTAGTGCAGTAGACATTCACAATGTGACATTTTAGTAGAGTGGACATTCACAATGTGACATTTTAGTGCAGTAGACATTCACAATGCGACATTTAATGCAGTGGACATTCACAATGTGACATTCTAGTGCAGTAGACATTCACAATGTGACATTTTAGTAGAGTGGACATTCACAATGTGACATTTTAGTGCAGTAGACATTCACAATGTGACATTTTAGTTCAGTGGACATTCACAATGTGACATTTTAGTAGAGTGGACATTCACAATGTGACATTTTAGGTGCAGTGGACATTCACAATGTGACATTTTAGTTCAGTGGACATTCACAATGTGACATTTTAGTGCAGTGGACAATCACAATGTGACATTTTAGTGCAGTGGACATTCACAATGTGACATTTTAGTGCGATGGATATTCACAATATGACATTTTAGTGCAGTGGATATTCACAATGTGACATTTAGTACAGTGGATATTCACAATGTGACATTTTAGTACAGTGGATATTCACAATGTGACATTTTAGTACAGTGGATATTCACAATGTGACATTTTAGTGCAGTGGACATTGACAATGGGACATTTTAGAGCAGTGGACATTCACAATGTGACATTTTAGTGCAGTGGACATTCACAATGTGACATTTTAGTGCAGTGGACATTCACAATGTGTCATTTTAGTGCAGTGGACATTACAATGTGACATTTTAGTGCAGTGGACATTCACAATGTGTCATTTTAGTGCAGTGGACATTACAATGTGACATTTTAGTGCAGTGGACATTCACAATGGGACATTTTAATGCAGTGGACATTCACAATGTGACATTTTAGTGCAGTGGACATTCACAATGTGACATTTTAGTGCAGTAGACATTACAATGTGACATTTTAGTGCAGTAGGCATTTACAATGTGACATTTTAGTGCAGTAGGCATTTACAGAGTGACATTTTAGTGCAGTAGACATTTACAGAGTGACATTTTAGTTCAGTAGACATTTACAATGTGACATTTAATGCAGTGAATATTCACAATGTGACATTTTAGAGCAGTAGACATTCACAATGTGACATTTAATGCAGTGGACATTCACAATGTGACATTCTAGTGCAGTAGACATTCACAATGTGACATTTTAGTAGAGTGGACATTCACAATGTGACATTTTAGTGCAGTAGACATTCACAATGCGACATTTAATGCAGTGGACATTCACAATGTGACATTCTAGTGCAGTAGACATTCACAATGTGACATTTTAGTAGAGTGGACATTCACAATGTGACATTTTAGTGCAGTAGACATTCACAATGTGACATTTTAGTTCAGTGGACATTCACAATGTGACATTTTAGTAGAGTGGACATTCACAATGTGACATTTTAGGTGCAGTGGACATTCACAATGTGACATTTTAGTTCAGTGGACATTCACAATGTGACATTTTAGTGCAGTGGACAATCACAATGTGACATTTTAGTGCAGTGGACATTCACAATGTGACATTTTAGTGCGATGGATATTCACAATATGACATTTTAGTGCAGTGGATATTCACAATGTGACATTTAGTACAGTGGATATTCACAATGTGACATTTTAGTACAGTGGATATTCACAATGTGACATTTTAGTACAGTGGATATTCACAATGTGACATTTTAGTGCAGTGGACATTGACAATGGGACATTTTAGAGCAGTGGACATTCACAATGTGACATTTTAGTGCAGTGGACATTCACAATGTGACATTTTAGTGCAGTGGACATTCACAATGTGACACTTCAGTGCAGGAGACATTTACAGAGTGACATTTTAGTGCAGTAGACATATACAGAGTGACATTTTAGTCCAGTAGACATTACAAATGTGACATTTTAGTAGAGTGGACATTACAACGTGACATTTTAGTGCAGTAGGCATTTACAATGTGACATTTTAGTGCAGTAGGCATTTACAGAGTGACATTTTAGTGCAGTAGACATTACAATGTGACATTTTAGTGCAGTAGGCATTTACAATGTGACATTTTAGTGCAGTAGGCATTTACAGAGTGACATTTTAGTGCAGTAGACATTTACAGAGTGACATTTTAGTTCAGTAGACATTTACAATGTGACATTTAATGCAGTGAATATTCACAATGTGACATTTTAGAGCAGTAGACATTCACAATGTGACATTTAATGCAGTGGACATTCACAATGTGACATTCTAGTGCAGTAGACATTCACAATGTGACATTTTAGTAGAGTGGACATTCACAATGTGACATTTTAGTGCAGTAGACATTCACAATGCGACATTTAATGCAGTGGACATTCACAATGTGACATTCTAGTGCAGTAGACATTCACAATGTGACATTTTAGTAGAGTGGACATTCACAATGTGACATTTTAGTGCAGTAGACATTCACAATGTGACATTTTAGTTCAGTGGACATTCACAATGTGACATTTTAGTAGAGTGGACATTCACAATGTGACATTTTAGTACAGTGGATATTCACAATGTGACATTTTAGTACAGTGGATATTCACAATGTGACATTTTAGTGCAGTGGATATTCACAATGTGACATTTTAGTACAGTGGATATTCACAATGTGACATTTTAGTAGAGTGGACATTCACAATGTGACATTTTAGTACAGTGGATATTCACAATGTGACATTTTAGTGCAGTGGATATTCACAATGTGACATTTTAGTACAGTGGATATTCACAATGTGACATTTTAGTACAGTGGATATTCACAATGTGACATTTTAGTACAGTGGATATTCACAATGTGACATTTTAGTGCAGTGGACATTGACAATGGGACATTTTAGAGCAGTGGACATTCACAATGTGACATTTTAGTGCAGTGGACATTCACAATGTGACATTTTAGTGCAGTGGACATTCACAATGTGTCATTTTAGTGCAGTGGACATTACAATGTGACATTTTAGTGCAGTGGACATTCACAATGTGTCATTTTAGTGCAGTGGACATTACAATGTGACATTTTAGTGCAGTGGACATTCACAATGGGACATTTTAATGCAGTGGACATTCACAATGTGACATTTTAGTGCAGGAGACATTTACAGAGTGACATTTTAGTGCAGTAGACATATACAGAGTGACATTTTAGTGCAGTAGACATTACAATGTGACATTTTAGTGCAGTAGGCATTTACAATGTGACATTTTAGTGCAGTAGGCATTTACAGAGTGACATTTTAGTGCAGTAGACATTTACAGAGTGACATTTTAGTTCAGTAGACATTCACAATGTGACATTTAATGCAGTGAATATTCACAATGTGACATTTTAGAGCAGTAGACATTCACAATGTGACATTTAATGCAGTGGACATTCACAATGTGACATTTTAGTGCAGTAGACATTCACAATGTGACATTTTAGTAGAGTGGACATTCACAATGTGACATTTTAGTACAGTGGATATTCACAATGTGACATTTTAGTACAGTGGATATTCACAATGTGACATTTTAGTAGAGTGGACATTCACAATGTGACATTTTAGTACAGTGGATATTCACAATGTGACATTTTAGTACAGTGGATATTCACAATGTGACATTTTAGTACAGTGGATATTCACAATGTGACATTTTAGTACAGTGGATATTCACAATGTGACATTTTAGTGCAGTGGACATTCACAATGTGACATTTTAGTGCAGTGGACATTCACAATGTGACATTTTAGTAGAGTGGATATTCACAATGTGACATTTTAGTAGAGTGGACATTCACAATGTGACATTTTAGTGCAGTGGACATTCACAATGTGACATTTTAGTGCAGTGGACATTCACAATGTGTCATTTTAGTGCAGTGGACATTCACAATGTGTCATTTTAGTGCAGTGGACATTACAATGTGACATTTTAGTGCAGTAGACATTCACAATGTGACATTTTAGTAGAGTGGACATTCACAATGTGACATTTTAGTGCAGTAGACATTCACAATGTGACATTTTAGTTCAGTGGACATTCACAATGTGACATTTTAGTAGAGTGGACATTCACAATGTGACATTTTAGTACAGTGGATATTCACAATGTGACATTTTAGTACAGTGGATATTCACAATGTGACATTTTAGTGCAGTGGATATTCACAATGTGACATTTTAGTACAGTGGATATTCACAATGTGACATTTTAGTAGAGTGGACATTCACAATGTGACATTTTAGTACAGTGGATATTCACAATGTGACATTTTAGTGCAGTGGATATTCACAATGTGACATTTTAGTACAGTGGATATTCACAATGTGACATTTTAGTACAGTGGATATTCACAATGTGACATTTTAGTACAGTGGATATTCACAATGTGACATTTTAGTGCAGTGGACATTGACAATGGGACATTTTAGAGCAGTGGACATTCACAATGTGACATTTTAGTGCAGTGGACATTCACAATGTGACATTTTAGTGCAGTGGACATTCACAATGTGTCATTTTAGTGCAGTGGACATTACAATGTGACATTTTAGTGCAGTGGACATTCACAATGTGTCATTTTAGTGCAGTGGACATTACAATGTGACATTTTAGTGCAGTGGACATTCACAATGGGACATTTTAATGCAGTGGACATTCACAATGTGACATTTTAGTGCAGGAGACATTTACAGAGTGACATTTTAGTGCAGTAGACATATACAGAGTGACATTTTAGTGCAGTAGACATTACAATGTGACATTTTAGTGCAGTAGGCATTTACAATGTGACATTTTAGTGCAGTAGGCATTTACAGAGTGACATTTTAGTGCAGTAGACATTTACAGAGTGACATTTTAGTTCAGTAGACATTCACAATGTGACATTTAATGCAGTGAATATTCACAATGTGACATTTTAGAGCAGTAGACATTCACAATGTGACATTTAATGCAGTGGACATTCACAATGTGACATTTTAGTGCAGTAGACATTCACAATGTGACATTTTAGTAGAGTGGACATTCACAATGTGACATTTTAGTAGAGTGGACATTCACAATGTGACATTTTAGTTCAGTGGACATTCACAATGTGACATTTTAGTGCAGTGGACAATCACAATGTGACATTTTAGTGCAGTGGACATTCGCAATGTGACATTTTAGTGCAGTAGACATTCACAATGCGACATTTAATGCAGTGGACATTCACAATGTGACATTTTAGTGCAGTAGACATTCACAATGTGACATTTTAGTACAGTGGATATTCACAATGTGACATTTTAGTACAGTGGATATTCACAATGTGACATTTTAGTACAGTGGATATTCACAATGTGACATTTTAGTACAGTGGACATTCACAATGTGACATTTTAGTAGAGTGGACATTCACAATGTGACATTTTAGTACAGTGGATATTCACAATGTGACATTTTAGTACAGTGGATATTCACAATGTGACATTTTAGTACAGTGGATATTCACAATGTGACATTTTAGTATAGTGGATATTCACAATGTGACATTTTAGTACAGTGGATATTCACAATGTGACATTTTAGTAGAGTGGACATTCACAATGTGACATTTTAGTAGAGTGGATATTCACAATGTGACATTTTAGTACAGTGGATATTCACAATGTGACATTTCAGTAGAGTGGATATTCACAATGTGACATTTTAGTAGAGTGGATATTCACAATGTGACATTTTAGTAGAGTGGATATTCACAATGTGACATTTTAGTAGAGTGGATATTCACAATGTGACATTTTAGTACAGTGGATATTCACAATGTGACATTTTAGTGCAGTAGACATTCACAATGTGACATTTTAGTACAGTGGATATTCACAATGTGACATTTTAGTACAGTGGATATTCACAATGTGACATTTTAGTACAGTGGATATTCACAATGTGACATTTTAGTAGAGTGGACATTCACAATGTGACATTTTAGTAGAGTGGACATTCACAATGTGACATTTTAGTACAGTGGATATTCACAATGTGACATTTTAGTACAGTGGATATCCACAATGTGACATTTTAGTACAGTGGATATTCACAATGTGACATTTTAGTAGAGTGGACATTCACAATGTGACATTTTATTACAGTGGATATTCACAATGTGACATTTTAGTAGAGTGGACATTCACAATGTGACATTTTAGTGCAGTGGACATTCACAATGTGACATTTTAGAGCAGTGGAAATTCACAATGTGTCATTTTAATGCAGTAGACATTCACAATGGGACAGTTTAGTGCAGTGGACATTGACAATGTGACATTTTAGAGCAGTGGACATTCACAATGTGACATTTTAGTGCAGTGGACATTCACAATGTGACATTTTAGTGCAGTGGACATTCACAATGTGTCATTTTAGTGCAGTGGACATTCACAATGTGTCATTTTAGTGCAGTGGACATTACAATGTGACATTTTAGTGCAGTGGACATTCACAATGTGACATTTTAGTGCAGTGGACAATCACAATGTGAGATTTTAGTGCAGTGGACATTCGCAATGTGACATTTTAGTGCAGTAGACATTCACAATGCGACATTTAATGCAGTGGACATTCACAATGTGACATTTTAGTGCAGTAGACATTCACAATGTGACATTTTAGTACAGTGGATATTCACAATGTGACATTTTAGTACAGTGGATATTCACAATGTGACATTTTAGTACAGTGGATATTCACAATGTGACATTTTAGTACAGTGGACATTCACAATGTGACATTTTAGTAGAGTGGACATTCACAATGTGACATTTTAGTACAGTGGATATTCACAATGTGACATTTTAGTACAGTGGATATTCACAATGTGACATTTTAGTACAGTGGATATTCACAATGTGACATTTTAGTACAGTGGATATTCACAATGTGACATTTTAGTACAGTGGATATTCACAATGTGACATTTTAGTAGAGTGGACATTCACAATGTGACATTTTAGTAGAGTGGATATTCACAATGTGACATTTTAGTACAGTGGATATTCACAATGTGACATTTCAGTAGAGTGGATATTCACAATGTGACATTTTAGTAGAGTGGATATTCACAATGTGACATTTTAGTAGAGTGGATATTCACAATGTGACATTTTAGTAGAGTGGATATTCACAATGTGACATTTTAGTACAGTGGATATTCACAATGTGACATTTTAGTGCAGTAGACATTCACAATGTGACATTTTAGTACAGTGGATATTCACAATGTGACATTTTAGTACAGTGGATATTCACAATGTGACATTTTAGTAGAGTGGACATTCACAATGTGACATTTTAGTACAGTGGATATTCACAATGTGACATTTTAGTACAGTGGATATTCACAATGTGACATTTTAGTAGAGTGGACATTCACAATGTGACATTTTAGTACAGTGGATATTCACAATGTGACATTTTAGTACAGTGGATATTCACAATGTGACATTTTAGTACAGTGGATATTCACAATGTGACATTTTAGTACAGTGGATATTCACAATGTGACATTTTAGTGCAGTGGACATTCACAATGTGACATTTTAGTAGAGTGGATATTCACAATGTGACATTTTAGTAGAGTGGACATTCACAATGTGACATTTTAGTGCAGTGGACATTCACAATGTGACATTTTAGTGCAGTGGACATTCACAATGTGTCATTTTAGTGCAGTGGACATTCACAATGTGTCATTTTAGTGCAGTGGACATTACAATGTGACATTTTAGTTCAGTGGACATTCACAATGTGTCATTTTAGTGCAGTGGACATTACAATGTGACATTTTAGTGCAGTGGACATTCACAATGTGACATTTTAGTGCAGTGGACATTCACAATGTGACATTTTAGTGCAGTAGACATTCACAATGTGACACTTCAGTGCAGTAGACATTCACAATGTGACACTTCAGTGCAGGAGACATTTACAGAGTGACATTTTAGTGCAGTAGACATATACAGAGCGACATTTTAGTGCAGTAGACATTACAATGTGACATTTTAGTGCAGTAGGCATTTACAATGTGACATTTTAGTGCAGTAGGCATTTACAGAGTGACATTTTAGTGCAGTAGACATTTACAGAGTGACATTTTAGTTCAGTAGACATTCACAATGTGACATTTAATGCAGTGAATATTCACAATGTGACATTTTAGAGCAGTAGACATTCACAATGTGACATTTAATGCAGTGGACATTCACAATGTGACATTTTAGTGCAGTAGACATTCACAATGTGACATTTTAGTAGAGTGGACATTCACAATGTGACATTTTAGTAGAGTGGATATTCACAATGTGACATTTTAGTTCAGTGGACATTCACAATGTGACATTTTAGTGCAGTGGACATTCACAATGTGACATTTTAGTGCAGTAGACATTCACAATGCGACATTTAATGCAGTGGACATTCACAATGTGACATTTTAGTGCAGTAGACATTCACAATGTGACATTTTAGTACAGTGGATATTCACAATGTGACATTTTAGTACAGTGGATATTCACAATGTGACATTTTAGTAGAGTGGATATTCACAATGTGACATTTTAGTAGAGTGGACATTCACAATGTGACATTTTAGTAGAGTGGACATTCACAATGTGACATTTTAGTACAGTGGATATTCACAATGTGACATTTTAGTACAGTGGATATTCACAATGTGACATTTTAGTACAGTGGATATTCACAATGTGACATTTTAGTACAGTGGATATTCACAATGTGACATTTTAGTTCAGTGGACATTCACAATGTGACATTTTAGTGCAGTAGGCATTTACAATGTGACATTTTAGTGCAGTAGGCATTTACAGAGTGACATTTTAGTGCAGTAGACATTTACAGAGTGACATTTTAGTTCAGTAGACATTCACAATGTGACATTTAATGCAGTGAATATTCACAATGTGACATTTTAGAGCAGTAGACATTCACAATGTGACATTTAATGCAGTGGACATTCACAATGTGACATTTTAGTGCAGTAGACATTCACAATGTGACATTTTAGTAGAGTGGACATTCACAATGTGACATTTTAGTAGAGTGGACATTCACAATGTGACATTTTAGTTCAGTGGACATTCACAATGTGACATTTTAGTGCAGTGGACATTCACAATGTGACATTTTAGTGCAGTAGACATTCACAATGCGACATTTAATGCAGTGGACATTCACAATGTGACATTTTAGTGCAGTAGACATTCACAATGTGACATTTTAGTACAGTGGATATTCACAATGTGACATTTTAGTACAGTGGATATTCACAATGTGACATTTTAGTAGAGTGGATATTCACAATGTGACATTTTAGTAGAGTGGACATTCACAATGTGACATTTTAGTAGAGTGGACATTCACAATGTGACATTTTAGTACAGTGGATATTCACAATGTGACATTTTAGTACAGTGGATATTCACAATGTGACATTTTAGTACAGTGGATATTCACAATGTGACATTTTAGTACAGTGGATATTCACAATGTGACATTTTAGTACAGTGGATATTCACAATGTGACATTTTAGTACAGTGGACATTCACAATGTGACATTTTAGTAGAGTGGATATTCACAATGTGACATTTTAGTAGAGTGGATATTCACAATGTGACATTTTAGTGCAGTGGATATTCACAATGTGACATTTTAGTACAGTGGATATTCACAATGTGACATTTTAGTACAGTGGATATTCACAATGTGACATTTTAGTGCAGTGGACATTCACAATGGGACATTTTAGTGCAGTGGATATTCACAATGTGACATTTTAGTACAGTGGATATTCACAATGTGACATTTTAGTACAGTGGATATTCACAATGTGACATTTTAGTACAGTGGATATTCACAATGTGACATTTTAGTACAGTGGATATTCACAATGTGACATTTTAGTACAGTGGATATTCACAATGTGACATTTTAGTACAGTGGATATTCACAATGTGACATTTTAGTGCAGTGGATATTCACAATGTGACATTTTAGTGGAGTGGACATTCACAATGTGACATTTTAGTGGAGTGGATATTCACAATGTGACATTTTAGTACAGTGGATATTCACAATGTGACATTTTAGTGCAGTGGACATTCACAATGGGACATTTTAGTGCAGTGGACATTCACAATGTGACATTTTAGTACAGTGGATATTCACAATGTGACATTTTAGTACAGTGGATATTCACAATGTGACATTTTAGTAGAGTGGATATTCACAATGTGACATTTTAGTAGAGTGGACATTCACAATGTGACATTTTAGTACAGTGGACATTCACAATGTGACATTTTAGTAGAGTGGACATTCACAATGTGACATTTTAGTAGAGTGAACATTCACAATGTGACATTTTAGTAGAGTGGATATTCACAATGTGACATTTTAGTACAGTGGATATTCACAATGTGACATTTTAGTACAGTGGATATTCACAATGTGACATTTTAGTACAGTGGATATTCACAATGTGACATTTTAGTACAGTGGATATTCACAATGTGACATTTTAGTAGAGTGGACATTCACAATGTGACATTTTAGTACAGTGGATATTCACAATGTGACATTTTAGTACAGTGGATATTCACAATGTGACATTTTAGTACAGTGGACATTCACAATGTGACATTTTAGTAGTGTGGATATTCACAATGTGACATTTTAGTACAGTGGATATTCACAATGTGACATTTTAGTACAGTGGATATTCACAATGTGACATTTTAGTACAGTGGACATTCACAATGTGACATTTTAGTACAGTGGACATTCACAATGGGACATTTTAGTACAGTGGATATTCACAATGAGACATTTTAGTACAGTGGATATTCACAATGAGACATTTTAGTACAGTGGATATTCACAATGTGACATTTTAGTATAGTGGACGTTCACAATGTGACATTTTAGTACAGTGGATATTCACAATGTGACATTTTAGTAGAGTGGACATTCACAATGTGACATTTTAGAGCAGTGGACATTCACAATGTGTCATTTTAATGCAGTAGACATTCACAATGGGACATTTTAGTGCAGTGGACATTCACAATGGGACATTTTAGTGCAGTGAACATTCACAATGTGACATTTTAGTACAGTGGATATTCACAATGTGACATTTTAGTACAGTGGATATTCACAATGTGACATTTTAGTAGAGTGGACATTCACAATGTGACATTTTAGTGCAGTAGACATTCACAATGGGACATTTTAGTGCAGTGGACATTCACAATGTGACATTTTAGTACAGTGGATATTCACAATGTGACATTTTAGTACAGTGGATATTCACAATGTGACATTTTAGTAGAGTGGACATTCACAATGTGACATTTTAGTGCAGTGGACATTCACAATGGGACATTTTAGTGCAGTGGACATTCACAATGTGACATTTTAGTACAGTGGATATTCACAATGTGACATTTTAGTACAGTGGATATTCACAATGTGACATTTTAGTAGAGTGGACATTCACAATGTGACATTTTAGTACAGTGGATATTCACAATGTGACATTTTAGTACAGTGGATATTCACAATGTGACATTTTAGTGCAGTGGATATTCACAATGTGACATTTTAGTGGAGTGGACATTCACAATGTGACATTTTAGTACAGTGGATATTCACAATGTGACATTTTAGTAGAGTGGACATTCACAATGGGACATTTTAGTGCAGTGGACATTCACAATGGAACATTTTAGTACAGTGGATATTCACAATGTGACATTTTAGTACAGTGGATATTCACAATGTGACATTTTAGTAGAG
Source organism: Saccoglossus kowalevskii (assembly GCF_978046115.1). Taxonomy (NCBI): domain Eukaryota; kingdom Metazoa; phylum Hemichordata; class Enteropneusta; family Harrimaniidae; genus Saccoglossus; species Saccoglossus kowalevskii. Next base: position 5,235,730 of record NC_140641.1, on the reverse strand, counting down.
TGGACATTCACAATGTGACATTTTAGTGCAGTGGATATTCACAATGTGACATTTTAGTAGAGTGGACATTCACAATGTGACATTTTAGTGCAGTGGACATTCACAATGGGACATTTTAGTGCATTGGACATTCACAATGTGACATTTTAGTACAGTGGATATTCACAATGTGACATTTTAGTACAGTGGATATTCACAATGTGACATTTTAGTAGAGTGGACATTCACAATGTGACATTTTAGTGCAGTGGACATTCACAATGGGACAGTTTAGTGCAGTGGACATTGACAATGTGACATTTTAGAGCAGTGGACATTCACAATGTGACATTTTAGTGCAGTGGACATTCACAATGTGACATTTTAGTGCAGTGGACATTCACAATGTGTCATTTTAGTGCAGTGGACATTCACAATGTGTCATTTTAGTGCAGTGGACATTACAATGTGACATTTTAGTGCAGTGGACATTCACAATGTGTCATTTTAGTGCAGTGGACATTACAATGTGACATTTTAGTGCAGTGGACATTCACAATGGGACATTTTAATGCAGTGGACATTCACAATGTGACATTTTACTGCAGTGGACATTCACAATGGACATTTTAGTACAGTAGACATTCACAATGTGACATTTTAGTACAGTAGACATTCACAATGTGACATTTTAATGCAGTAGACATTCACAATGTGACATTTTAGTAGAGTGGACATTCACAATGCGACATTTTAGTACAATAGACATTCAGAAAGTGACATTTTAGTGCAGTAGACATTCACAATGTAACATTTAATGCAGTGGACATTCACAGAGTAACATTTTAGTAGAGTGGACATTTACATTGCGACATTTTAGTACAGTAGACATTCACAGAGTGACATTTTAGTACAATAGACATTCAGAAAGTGACATTTTAGTGCAGTAGACATTCACAATGTAACATTTAATGCAGTGGACATTCACAGAGTAACATTTTAGTAGAGTGGACATTTACATTGCGACATTTTAGTACAGTAGACATTCACAGAGTGACATTTTAGTACAATAGACATTCAGAAAGTGACATTTTAGTAGAGTGGACATTTACATTGCGACATTTTAGTGCAGTAGACATTCACAATGTGACATTTTAGTGCAGGAGACATTTTAGTACAGTAGACATTCACAATGTGACATTTTAGTACAATAGACATTCACAATGTGACATTTTAGTACAATAGACATTCACAATGTGACATTTTAGTGCAGGAGACATTCACAGAGTAACATTTTAGTAGAGTGGACATTTACATTGCGACATTTTAGTACAGTAGACATTCACAATGTGACATTTTAGTACAATAGACATTCACAGAGTAATATTTTAGTAGAGTGGACATTTACATTGCGACATTTTAGTGCAGTAGACATTCACAATGTGACATTTTAGTGCAGGAGACATTCACAATGTGACATTTTAGTACAGTAGACATTCACAATGTGACATTTTAGTACAGTAGACATTCACAATGTGACATTTTAGTACAGTAGACATTCACAATGTGATATTTTAATGCAGTAGACATTCACAATGTGACATTTTAGTAGAGTGGACATTCACAATGCGACATTTAATGCAGTAGACATTCACAATGTGACATTTTAGTGTAGTGGACATTCACAATGGACATTTTAGTACAGTAGACATTCACAATGTGACATTTTAGTACAGTAGACATTCACAATGTGACATTTTAATGCAGTAGACATTCACAATGTGACATTTTAGTAGAGTGGACATTCACAATGCGACATTTTAGTACAATAGACATTCAGAAAGTGACATTTTAGTGCAGTAGACATTCACAATGTAACATTTAATGCAGTGGACATTCACAGAGTAACATTTTAGTAGAGTGGACATTTACATTGCGACATTTTAGTACAGTAGACATTCACAGAGTGACATTTTAGTACAATAGACATTCAGAAAGTGACATTTTAGTGCAGTAGACATTCACAATGTAACATTTAATGCAGTGGACATTCACAGAGTAACATTTTAGTAGAGTGGACATTTACATTGCGACATTTTAGTACAGTAGACATTCACAGAGTGACATTTTAGTACAATAGACATTCAGAAAGTGACATTTTAGTAGAGTGGACATTTACATTGCGACATTTTAGTGCAGTAGATATTCACAATGTGACATTTTAGTGCAGGAGACATTTTAGTACAGTAGACATTCACAATGTGACATTTTAGTACAATAGACATTCACAATGTTACATTTTAGTACAATAGACATTCACAATGTGACATTTTAGTGCAGGAGACATTCACAGAGTAACATTTTAGTAGAGTGGACATTTACATTGCGACATTTTAGTACAGTAGACATTCACAATGTGACATTTTAGTACAATAGACATTCACAGAGTAACATTTTAGTAGAGTGGACATTTACATTGCGACATTTTAGTGCAGTAGACATTCACAATGTGACATTTTAGTGCAGGAGACATTCACAATGTGACATTTTAGTGCAGTAGACATTCACAATGTGACATTTTAGTACAGTAGACATTCACAATGTGACATTTTAGTACAGTAGACATTCACAATGTGATATTTTAATGCAGTAGACATTCACAATGTGACATTTTAGTAGAGTGGACATTCACAATGCGACATTTAATGCAGTAGACATTCACAATGTGACATTTTAGTGTAGTGGACATTCACAATGTGACATTTTAGTACAGTAGACATTCACAATGTGACATTTTAGTACAGTAGACATTCACAATGTGACATTTTAATGCAGTAGACATTCACAATGTGACATTTTAGTAGAGTGGACATTCACAATGCGACATTTTAGTACAATAGACATTCAGAAAGTGACATTTTAGTGCAGTAGACATTCACAATGTAACATTTAATGCAGTGGACATTCACAGAGTAACATTTTAGTAGAGTGGACATTTACATTGCGACATTTTAGTACAGTAGACATTCACAGAGTGACATTTTAGTTCAATAGACATTCAGAAAGTGACATTTTAGTGCAGTAGACATTCACAATGTAACATTTAATGCAGTGGACATTCACAGAGTAACATTTTAGTAGAGTGGACATTTACATTGCGACATTTTAGTACAGTAGACATTCACAGAGTGACATTTTAGTACAATAGACATTCAGAAAGTGACATTTTAGTAGAGTGGACATTTACATTGCAACATTTTAGTGCAGTAGACATTCACAATGTGACATTTTAGTGCAGGAGACATTCACAATGTGACATTTTAGTAGAGTGGACATTCACAATGTGACATTTAATGCAGTAGACATTCACAATGTGACATTTTAGTACAATAGACATTCACAATGTGACATTTTAGTGCAGTAGACATTCACAATGTGACATTTTAGTGTAGTGGACATTCACAATGTGTCATTTAATGCAGTGGACATTCACAATGTGACATTTTAGTGCAGGAGACATTTTAGTACAGTAGACATTCACAATGTGACATTTTAGTACAATAGACATTCACAATGTGACATTTTAGTGCAGGAGACATTCACAGAGTAACATTTTAGTAGAGTGGACATTTACATTGCGACATTTTAGTACAGTAGACATTCACAATGTGACATTTTAGTACAATAGACATTCAGAAAGTGACATTTTAGTAGAGTGGACATTTACATTGCGACATTTTAGTGCAGTAGACATTCACAATGTGACATTTTAGTGCAGGAGACATTTTAGTACAGTAGACATTCACAATGTGACATTTTAGTACAATAGACATTCACAATGTGACATTTTAGTACAATAGACATTCACAATGTGACATTTTAGTGCAGGAGACATTCACAGAGTAACATTTTAGTAGAGTGGACATTTACATTGCGACATTTTAGTACAGTAGACATTCACAATGTGACATTTTAGTACAATAGACATTCACAGAGTAACATTTTAGTAGAGTGGACATTTACATTGCGACATTTTAGTGCAGTAGACATTCACAATGTGACATTTTAGTGCAGGAGACATTCACAATGTGACATTTTAGTGCAGTAGACATTCACAATGTGACATTTTAGTACAGTAGACATTCACAATGTGACATTTTAGTACAGTAGACATTCACAATGTGACATTTTAATGCAGTAGACATTCACAATGTGACATTTTAGTAGAGTGGACATTCACAATGCGACATTTAATGCAGTAGACATTCACAATGTGACATTTTAGTGTAGTGGACATTCACAATGTGACATTTTAGTACAGTAGACATTCACAATGTGACATTTTAGTACAGTAGACATTCACAATGTGACATTTTAATGCAGTAGACATTCACAATGTGACATTTTAGTAGAGTGGACATTCACAATGCGACATTTAATGCAGTAGACATTCACAATGTGACATTTTAGTACAATAGACATTCACAATGTGACATTTTAGTGCAGTAGACATTCACAATGTGACATTTTAGTGTAGTGGACATTCACAATGTGTCATTTAATGCAGTGGACATTTACACAGTGATATTTTTTAAAGATTATTAAGAACCATTAAAATAGTCACTTACTCTAATCCAAGTTTGCTGCACAGTAAATCCTTATACTTATATGAACCACCTCCTGTGGCTTTGATTACTTTGCCTCTAGTTTGATCACTCCCCTCTATGAGGTTCTTTTGTACAAAGTCCAAACAATGCTCAATGTATTGTGTTTCAAATTTGACAAAATGAAGTCGTTCCCTGGTTTCTTCTTCTTCTGTAACCTCATATAATGGAGAATCATTGGCTCGTTGGTCTTTTTCAACTCCAGAAAAATGTGCTTTCCTTCTCTGTACAGTTGTATAATATGCTAATTTTGCAAGTGACCCACCTAAAACAAAACAAATCAAAGAAAGCTTAGAAAGAACTCCCGTGTGCTGAGGGAATAGGGATCATGATGTAATATTCGGGAATATTTGAAAATGATAAACAAATTATGAATAATCTATTAAATAAGGAGCCACCAGTAGTCATCTACACACATAGACATCGTATACCTACAATAAGCCTACTTAAAAATATGCATAAAAAGTCTACACAAAATTGAAACATTAAAAAGAAAACGGAAATAATTCATAAAACATTGGGGAAAATGAAATGCAACGAAAACAGTAAACAAATAAATGCCCAAAATAAACTTATAGGGCATTTAAAAACACGGAAAACGTAAAGTAGCAAGAACAACTATGTAAATTTCTGACAAACAATCACAATCTAAATATCTAAAATTCAAACCACTATCTTAATATCAATATGTGTGTCAATAAATATTATATTTATTTATTTTCAGTTACGTATATTAATAAGGAAGGCATCACAATCTTTTCGATTGGTTCGTATATCCCGAAAATCGACATGGTAAAATTACAACCATCGTACAGCTCAGTACCATAACAAATATTAATAATTTACGGCAGACGTACTTCTCGGTACATAAAATTCAAAGTAATCCCCAACGCGTCTCATTTGTTACTGCCTATAAATTGACACTATCTGGGGCACGTCTAGCTGCAGTTCTGTAGCTCACGATTCCCGTCGCACGCCATGAGTACCAACCAAAAATACACACAGGACATTTTAAGTGGCTCGAAACAAAACCTATTCGCTAATTTTCGTTTCGAAAACATCTACGACGGCTTAAAACCCTGCAGCCCGTCCCGCATGTTTTTTTTTGCAAGGCAGGAGACGCCGGTCAGCGTGGCGTTGCCCCAGTGGTTTCCACTGTGCATCCAGTAGTTAATGCCGACATCACGGTCTATACATTCCACATGAAGCATGGTATTCAGCTTAACCATATTTTCTTTTTTGCTCCATGGCTTAACTTAATAGGAACAGTAACTCGAGCAATAAATGTGCCTTCCGATTTGAGGGATATCGTGCCGTGTAATATTCAATGAAAAAAATAGTGAAACACGAGGCCTACGCTGGGGGCCCACATAAGGTGTTGCAATAGTGTAAATATAACAAAGCCAGACACCGATTGTTTCCTTTGCTAGGTAAAATCAAAGTGTCTTTGGTAAAATCAATGTACAGAATAATCGGATGAAACAACTAAAGTAAACTAGGATATATTAGAGCCAATGAATTCGTAATTTCCGACGAAAAGGGCCGGGAAAAAATACCCCTCATAACAAGTCACCGTCATAACAAATCACCGTGTTGGCGGTGAACAAATGAGACACCGATTGTCAAATTGTTTTGGTAATCATCGCATGTCGATTCATGTCATTTGTACAGGGTACTTTAACACAAAAATAAGGTAAACCAGCTTACTTAGTGCTAATGATTTTGTGATTTCCCACACGAAGAACGTTCTCAGAAATAATCCGACATGCTGATCAGCCCATCAACAATCGGCACCAAAATTGATCACTCCTGTCACGGTAAATTCGGTATGTTTTACGAGTTTTTTTCTCCAAATCCCAACATATATTTACACATGTAGGCGAATTTTGTCAGCTCTGTGTAAATAGATATTTTTACTGGGAATGTGCCCCATTTTACGTACGAGAAGCCCTTAAACAACGTAGTAGTCATCAATACACATAGACATCCTATACCTACTAATCGACTTGATAGCTTCGTAATTTGGGGAAGGTGGGGGTGAAAGTGCACCATGCAAGTTTCCAAATGTGTAAAGGAAAATAAAGGAAAGAAGTACAATACAATGTTGGTAAGCGATACAAAGGAAATATCTCCTTACGGCAGCGGCTTGATACAACTACATTGATGCTGGAGGTCACCATATTTGTTCTCGCGTTCAATAATACGGTGATAAATCAGGATTCACAAGTACAACGAATTTACACAACATTTTACCATGAAATCGAACCTACCAACCATTTTCATATCTTCAACACTGCCATGGTTTTGGCGATGATGAATCTCACATTCATTATTTTCTTGACTGGGCTCACACAGGGTTCAATGTTCCGTGGCTTGAATGTAATTGTGCACCACACGTGAATGTAAACTAGCTTGCACAGTAATTCGTTTCACAGTCATTGAGGTTATACATTTGTTCAATTACTTATTTATTTATTTACATATACGATAATAAAAAATCATACATGTAATTTCTTAGACCTTTTCATAATGTAAACTGATACATTTCCTCTCCCGAGCGCTTGCTTCGTTTTTGTACAACACACTGGAAATAACAAAATGGCTGACACCATCATAAATTGCTGGTCATAAAAAATAGAATACGCATGCCCATCATTATGCAAATTAGTCCACTCACCGATTCCTATTAGTTGTATTCATGCAATTGGGCAGAAAAAAATGTAAAAAAAATAATAAATCAAAGAAAGCATAGAAAGAACTCCCATGTGCTGAGAGTATTGGAGACACATTAAATATAATTCGAAATTACTTAGCTGAAAACTAATTATGCAAATCAGAAAATTAATATGAACAGATTTTAGTGTAAAACTAATGAGGTCTGCGCAATGTAACAGAAAATCTATGTTTCCAAGTTTAATTGAAATGTGATTAGAACCAAAAAATTATGAATTATTATGCTTATTAGGGAATTAATATGAACAGATTTTTACCCCAAAATAATTAGGTTTGTACATTGTCCTAGAGCATCTTTGTACTAAGTTTCATTGAAATGGAATAATTAGTACTTTAGATATCAGTGTGAAAGCTTAAAATTGGTTAATTATGCAAATTAGGTAATTAATATGTACAGATTTTAACCCACAATTATCCAGGTCTGTCTATTGTCCTACAGCATCCATGTACATTCATTGATATGTGATGTTTAGTACCTGAGATATCAGTGTGAAAGTTGGTTAATTATGCAAATTAGGTGATTAATATGCACAAATATTTACCGGAAACTAATTGGGTCTGCATAATTCTAGATTCATTGAAATGTGATGATTAGTACTTTAGATATCAGTAGAAAAGCTGAAAATTAATTATGCAAATTAGTTAATTAATATGCACAATTATTTGCCCTAAAACTAATCAGGTCTCTGCATAGTCCTAAAGGATCTATGTACCAAGTTTCATTGAAATGCGATGATTAGTACTTGAGATACCCGTGGAAAAGCTGAAAATTAACTAATTATGCAAATTAGGTAATTAATATGTACTGATATTACCATAAAAACTATCAGGTCTGTGCAGTGTCAAATGACATCTATGTACCAAGTTTCATTGAAATGTGATGATTAGTACTTTAATATCAAATGCTGAAAATTAATTAATTATGCAAATTAGGTAATTAATATGTACTGATATTACCATAAAAACTATCAGGTCTGTGCAGTGTCATATGACATCTATGTACCAAGTTTCATTGAAATGTGATGATTAGTACTTGAGATATCAGTGGAAAAACCGAAAATTGACTAATCATTATGCAAATTAGGTAATTCGTATCCACGGATTATTACCAAAAACTAATCAAAACCTAGCATTAGTTCAGAGCATGTATGTACAAAGTTTCATCAAAATCCAATGAGTGATTGTTTAGATATCAGTGGAACAATCATGGAACAGCTAAAAATCAGCTAATTATCATGCAAATTAGGTAATTAATATGCACGGATTTTTACCAAAAACTAATCAAATCTGTGCATATGTTCAGAGCATCTATGTACCAAGTTTCATCAAAATCCAATGAGTGGTTCTTTAGATATCAGTGGAACAGTCATAGAACAGCTAAAAATCAGCTAATTATCATGCAAATTAGGTAATTAACGAGCATGGATTTTTACCAAAACCTAATCAAATCTGCGCATTGGCCCAGAGCATCTATGCACCAAGTTTCATCAAAAACCGATGTATGGTTCTTGAGATAGCAGTGGAACAGTCGGACACACATACACACATACACACATACACACACACAGACACACAAACTGCAAAGACTCCCATTATGTGCTTCGCACATGGGAGTCAAAAAATACATAAAAAATGCTAAATTTTAATTAAAATGTAAAATACAACAATGAATTGCAGCAGCCAATCATTAGTAACATTCTTACCAAGTTACATGAAAATCGTTTTAATGCTTCTTGAGATATAACTGAAATAGCTTAAAATTCACACATTATTATGCAGATGAGCTCATTAATATGCATGGATGTCAACCAAAAACTAATCAAATCTGCGCATTGCCCCAGACAAGCTATATACCAAGTTTCATTGAAATGCGAACATTGGTTCTTGAGATATCGATGGAACAGACACACACACAGACAGACAGACAGACAGACACACACACACACAGACAGACACACTAACTGCAAAGACTCCCTTTTTGTGCTTCGCACACGGGAGTCAAAAAGGTTATACCAAATATATGAAAGTTTGTTTTATATGGCTCTTTTCGTCTTAATAGACTGTCAAAGCAGCATGTAGTTGCTGCTTGCCTGGGCTTTGGATATGGAGAAGGTGCCTAGCCCATAGAACACGTTTCCCCCGCTCGACACAGATGATAAGAGACAAAGGAAAGACAGGGTCAATACGTTTGAGAATCAGCTGAGTTACAGGAGCTGCCAGTGATCAAATTGGTTAAGAAACCTATTTGACCACTGCTTTAGGGGCTCTCCCTCCGGATTTTCTTATAGGGTTTACTCCCTTAGCCTTTCATACTCCTGTATGTTCCTACAAGGCAGCAGTGATTTATTATTTCTACAAATCACACTGTGGGGCATAGCTAATGGCGTTGTCCGATATGCCATTAATGCCAAGTTTGAATCTACTAATTTTTTAATGAGGTACTTAACAGTCCTGACACCCATTCAATTTCTCCATTTGGCTATATAGCGGACTACTGGTCACAACCCTAAACCTGTATTTCTTAGCAAATGTTTCCCATTCCCAGCTTGTAAACTGAGGCCTTTTATCCGATCTGAACTCATCAGGTATCCCATGAAGCAAACATTGATTTAAATGAACTATTACATCACTACTGTTACTTTTGGAAGTGAACTTTTAATTTGGCAACTTCCACGAACCTTGAGTAATGATCCACAACGAGGAGATACGTGGCATTCATCTTTTTTACTTTCTTTATCTGGTCTAATGGCATAAGGAGTTCTGGACAAAAGATCTGGTATAATGAGATCTATGCAAGGTACATGAAATATATCAAAATAGTATCTCATCAGTCTAATTCAGAATCGCTGTATTTTAAGCAAGAGCTCATTCAATTCCTTTTGTCCAAAAGGGGATAAAAGAGGTTTGTGGTCAATTTGAATATCAAAATAGTATCTCATCAGTCTAATTCAGAATCGCTGTATTTTAAGCAAGAGCTCATTCAATTCCTTTTGTCCAAAAAGGGATAAAAGAGGTTTGTGGTCAATTTGAATTATGAATTTGAGACCAATTAGAAAATTTGTTAATGTATCACATGCCCAAGTGCTTCCTTTTCAATGATGGCATAATTTTGCTCAGTTTTGGAAACAGATCTTGATGCACAAAATACTAGTACTTATTTCCACTCCCCACTTGTTTGCTTTTGAAACAAACAAGCATCTAAACCAATTTTTGAAGCATCACTGGCAACTTTAATTTAGGATCATACAGAGCAAGACACAGCCTATTTGCACATACCAATTTAATTTCATTAAAATGTGTTTGTAGTAGTTTTTTAATGGGATGGGTAAGGTCTGATAATTTTGGTGAAAATTAGCCAAGTTGGATTACCATACCCAGGAATCTAATACTGGGAATCAAATAACAATCTATCAGGTCTGTTAAGTTTAACACCAAGGACTAAAGTTGAGTACATACTCTCAGGTAAAATAGTAACATCTGTACCTGTCTCTATAGCAAATTAACCTTGCACTTATTAACATCTAATTCTATGTTCCAAATAGAATCAGATTGTCCATTAGCAGTAACATTACCATAAAATGCGTAACTTATATTAGCCAAGTCCTCAGGCTCTGAATTAGAGTCACTAGATGTACTGCTTGGATGATCAGTTCCATTTGTAACATGCTGAACACATTATTATTAGCTGGTCTATTTCCACATCTAAAATACTTGTTATTTTAGTTCTTTGACGGCTTGTACTTCGATCTGATTTTTGTATAACACTTCATCAATATCTGCCTCATTTTCTTTTGGCTCATCATCTTCTTTTGTTCATGTTCTTTCTCAACTTGTTCACTCAATCTTACTGTAGTCTTGGCTTTTTCTGGGGTTAAATCACAGTTGTAGTTTTCTCTGGAGTTTCTTATCACGTATTCCAACTACAATACAATCTCTGATCAATTCCTCTTTCAGGTTACCATAATTGCAATGTCCTGCTAAAAGGTATAAACCAGTAATATATTCGTCTACTGTCTCACCTTCTCTTTGTTTCCTTTTATTAAATTTAGATCGTTCATAAATTATGTTTCTTCTGACTAAAAAGTAATCATTGAATGTTGCTTTCACCACAGTCTATTCTGGCCAATCAACTGCTTCTTCTTCTTTTTCTTGAGGTACAGGGGCAGGTGGAAATTCAAAACAATTGAAAAATTCCTCTTCACGGTCACCCATACAGTAAATCAGTGTATTTATTCGTACAGATTGCGGTTTCTCACCAATGTTCAAATCTCTTGATCCATTCTTTCCTATGTTCCCTTTGAATGAAAACTTTCCAGGTGGGATTATTTGAAACTGGGTAGCCATATTTGATCTTTCAATAATTGTACTAACATCAAAACCCAACGTCTGTAGGTAAATACTCTAATCAAGCTTAGAATGGTCAGAGTTAATTGTCCTAACAAACAAGATTTTTCGCCAATTTTTGTCAGCAATAATTATGAGTTATCACTGAATAATTTTGACTACGATGATTGATAACAAGATCACTTCACAGTAACACATTTTTGTGCACTCAAATTCAGAATGTAGAAAGTCACGTTATATGATAAATCTAATGTTACTACCGGTATGTCATCTGCTTGAGTAAAGGGGCATATGCAATTACACTGGAGGCTGGTGTGTTAGGGTTTTGTTTAGGGGTGAGGGGGCCAGGAGGAACTCATCCCAATTTTCTTGAATGTGACATGAAATATAAAACATGTAAAAATAAGAAAATAACAATATTTTTACTTCTGAGTAACATTCTATCTTAAGGTACATGTAGATGCCAACTCATAATTTTTGAAAAAGTTGGTCATAAATCGCATGACAATGTTCATTGGTTTATTATGTAAATTGTTAAGCTAATGTCCTATGGCACCATAAATTAGAATTCTTTTGTGTGTTACAGTGACATATTCAGAAAAACTTGTTCTAATATTTTCCAAAAATCGCTATTTTTAGAACAATTCCATAGAGCACAATGTTAAAGGAAAATTGCATTTTTTAGCACTTTTTAAAACATGGATAAAAAAAAATAATTGAGGACAACAAAAAGTACCCCATCATTCACAATATGTAATTTTTTTCAGCCTGTGTCACCAGCCTACAATTTGAGATATAGAATAATATCTGCCATAGAAACCTATGGTAAAAGCGTTATAATACTGTCAAAATGGCCAATATCCACTAAAATTGAACAATAATTTTTTCGAAAATTAAGCTGGTGATCCCAACTTTATTTTAACTCCATATCTTTATATTGCCCAGAAGTACAATTATTGGAAAATGAATAAATTCTGGATATTTTTTATTTATCAGGAGGCCTCTACCGTAACACATGTCAGTTGAAGGGGCGTTATGTAAGTAAGTAAATAACTTTATTGATTTTGTATCCTTATTGGGATCTTGAAAATAATACAATAAAGAATGTTGTTTAAATAAACAACAGCTAGCTAAAAAAGTAACAAACTAAAGTAAACAATTAGAAAATTAGATCAATAAGTAAAACAGAACAAAAGTAAAAAAATACAAGAAATGTAAAATTGAGTGATTATTTTGGGGCAGCTGGTGGTTTTTTCAGTGTAATATCTCTGCGGTTAAAGCAGTTAAAAATGTATTTTGCATAGTCAGTGATTTCTTTGTTGTCGGTAGAGGTGAGAATTTTTATCATGATTTCTTCCTAAGCTACACCAGCTGAGGATAAGTTATGTTCAGTGAACAGTTTAATCCTCTCCTCTTGGTGTAGTTTGCATTTTAGCAGAAAGTGTTTCTCGTCTTCTACTTCATCAAGATCACAGACTTTGCATTTTCTATGGTCAATGTCAATATTTTTGTACCGCCCCATTTCTATCTGTAAGGTATGGGCACTTATACATAGTTTTGTTAGGGCTGACCGATGGTTGGGATTTTTAACTACTGTTAGATATTTTTCATAGGTGTAATCCTTTTTCAGTAATCTGTAGGTTCTAAGCTTGTTTTTATGATTTTTAGATTTATTGTCATCATACATGCTGTTTTCAGCGACTGTTTTAAAACGTTTAATGAGTCTATCTAAAATTGGATGAAGTAGACTGTAATTGCTGTTATGTTTACATTGTGTCCATGCGTCACCAAGGTCTAGAAAGTTCAGGATGGTTTTTATTCCTGTTACCCAATTTTGTACGCCTGCATCATCAAGCTGGATGCCCAGCTGGTAAGCTTCATGAACTAATGTATTATGATCCATGTCGTTTAATCGCATCCAATATTTCAGCATTTGCCTTATACTTGAGATGGCAAGTGGAAGCCTACCAAGCTCAAGCAAGCATGCTAAATTTGTTGCTTTGCTGTTTGTAAGAGGGCCCACATTTTCAAAGTGGCGGTGGGGCTCACGTTTCTGTGAAGAAAATTGGGAGCGAAGAGGAAAAAAATGCATGAAGACTTTATAACGAAAAACATGTGAATACAAGAATGTTGTCAGGCATATGTGAATTGCAAATACATCCAGTTCACTCCCCCACACTTGTTGTGTATGTACTTACCAATGTCGACTGCAAAACGTTTTGCATTTTTAAGATTTCTAAATACTTGATCTGGTAGGAGTTCAATACTTCGAGCATAACTGGAATGCGATTCGGGAGAGTCGGCCATAATCATGCAGCGTTTCAAAAGATTTGAGACTGTGACTGGCGTGACCTTTTACGAATCTGAGTCTACTAATCCAACAACTATTCATCCTAGACACAAATAGTAAACGCACATTATTCACAGAATTAACAGTCAATGACTACTAATGCATTTAACATGTTCACGTCACGTCATTGACAATCATTCTATAAAACCTGCTAAAAAATAATTGTCTGACCTGGTTCACTAATGTAAACAAACAAAAAAGGACTTTCCCAAACTGATGAGTGTGACGTCATATCGAGGTGCCACAACTCCTTATCTGCTTGCATTTTATTCCTAAACTCTAAACCAGTTGAGCAATTTCACATTTAACATTTCCGCAAATCATACATTTCAGTCTAACTTGAAAAGACAAAAAACTGTTTACAGTACTGATTTTTATATAGTTTTCTCTGCTGGGAATTAAATAACACATATACTGTTGTGAATAATTATTAGTGGCTTGGGGGGTTTTACAGTCATGAAAGAGAAAGTCCGCCAACATAGTAAAAGTGGTGAATTGATCAACAAAGGGAATCTTCTCTGGTGTAGTGTTGTTTTCACATATGTAGATGATACTGCAGTACACGTAGGACAGCGATGAACCACTGAAACCCGGCGTGTATCTAATATTCCCCGTGATATGTAGAGTAGTTATATATTCTTCGGTAACACTGGCGGCAGTTCAAGTTACACCAGAGTTACACACAGACAATGTATCCTCGTTCACAGCAGTGTTATTGGCTTGCATGGTGTTTTTTTGTTATTTCCATATATTACCCAGGTATTTTATCATTTTACTAACTTTAAACGAGAGTAAATTTCGTACTGATTGGTATTCATAATACTGCAAATATTTTACACTCCCTTTTTTATTCCCCACATATTCCACTGAACTAGTATCAATATTTTACACCACAGTCAGTGACAGTCACTTTGAGGGCTGAATTCCTAATAATTTGATTAGTACTATCAGAGGTACATTACTTGGGGTTTGCAACTACGGTGACATGATACCAAGATCCCGTTACAATCTCGCTCTCGCATAAGCATTCCAACTCAGAAAAATGCGAATGCGCATGCCCAAGGTAACTCGGATACTGGGATGTCCAGGTGGATCAAAATAGCTGCTCACGATATGACGGATTACGATAACTATATTTTCTGTACATTTCTGATGTATTACATTTTGTCACTATTAATATTTTACGCATTTTTCCATCACTACACACCATTTACGGTATGTACAGATCAAATTATTGGGATTGTCACCCGTTGAGTCAGTGGTTTACTTGCATTCAAGGGGGGGGGCAAGGGTTATTTGTTGTGTCATTTTTCTCAGTACGTACAAGAATTTACATCCAAATAAAAAAAGTCGTAAAGAATAATCCAGGGAAACTGTAAAACGACTAGATGACACAATTCACTGCAAAATTCAATTTTCACCGTAAACTGTAAAAAATTCTTTTTTTTTCTTGTAAATTGTAAAAAGCCCTTTTTATTTCCCGTAAAACTGTACCAGCTACCCCCCTTGCCCCCCCCCCCATTCAATACATTGTCCAGCAAATATTGTGTATACTGTATATAGGGCTTGATTATTTGCTGGGTTATGTCACAGGGAGGGACTGTGGTTATGTTTTATTTTATTTGATATCTAAATACACTAAATTAAAACCTAGTGAATATTTACATGTAATGTTTAAAATGAAATGTATTGATTTAACCAGTGAATTTAAAATCTGCTGAGATTAAGAATGTTTTCTTTAGGTAGAGATGCAGGTTCGTTGGCACTTGGGAGTGAATTTTTTTTTTTTTGCTTTTTATTATCCCAACAGTCTTGGCTATAGACTGTTAAAATTTTGTAGAATTGTGAATAGTGGAACATACTCAAAAAACGATTTTAAAATATAGATAACAGGTGCAAACATTCTCTCTTTTGAATGCTTAGCAAGATTTAGCAAGGCTGTACATAAATAATAAAAAAGAAACATGGTGAAAAAAAGAAATGACGGGATCTCCATATTATGCACTATATTTAACTTTTAACAAAACGATAGTACATTTAAATTTGGAACTGTTACAGCCATTTTAATTATGAGCATTAGCAAACTTCTTACTGAGTGAATTGTTATGCAAATTAGCAATTATCTCAGCTTCTTTTTAGTGCACATCTATTACATTATTTCTATGTGTAAATGTCAGTCTGACTGACATTTACACATAGAAATAATCAAATACCTCTTGACTGTAGACGAAAGTAAATTTAGTAAATGATGCAGTCGTGCCGAGCCTTGTGGGTGCTTGCCGCATTGCATTATGGGTGCTCTTTCTTGCTGGTGATTAATAACCTTTTATTCTTTTATTCATTCCTGGCATACATGTAGTAATGAAAAAACACATTGCATAAATCTAATCACCACATGGAAATCTAGTTTCATGGAACATAGAATGTGCAAAATGTTATGAATTGATAAAATCTTTTTCTGCCAATATATATTTGGATGCAGGATATCATTTACATAATTTATTTATTTGATATTATAATTTTTGTTCTATTTTAGGTTCTTGTATTAAAAGCGATTGTCAATGTACGTCAACAGAATATCATTGTATTTGTACATCATATGTACAGAACACAACTGTCCAAACAACAGCTACATTGCACATGTGTGATCAGCCATTTGCTGCAACATTTCAAGTTGATGTAAGTATTATATTTTTCTCCACAATATACATGTACATATAGCTATTATATTTTCTAGATGTGTATAAGGTGTAGTTGGGATTTCCTTGAGGTGGAAACTATATTCCATCCAAAAGCTAAAGTACATACCATTAAACTATGAACCAAAGTTACATGTACATAGTGTTGATCATCAGTAATTGTAGTTGATTGTAAAATACTGTTCTGAACAAAAGTTGAAATCTGATCAGAGACGTGAATCCAGCGTGTATATCTTATAAGTAAATGCCTTTGACTCAATATGTACATGTACAAAACAGACAAAATACAGAATATTTGTGCAAAGTACATACAAGAAGAATTATACAGTTACAAGTATGTAGTAACTTAATACCTTTCCAAGCATTTCCTAACATTTTGTGTTACTTTTAATGTTCATTTGCACATGCAATTTAATGCTCAACACTAATAATCAAATAGTTTGGCTTAGCTACGATAATTTTCTTTTTTATTAGAATTTGTTTTTTCAAATATATCACATTCATTGCAAATATTTGCAATCTTAATATGTGAAAATGTGATTGTTTTTTGTCAAAAATCAATTTAAATGTTACTCAAATCAAGTACGCAATAGTTGCAATCAAATAAATTCTTTATGCCGAAGAAATTTTAAATTTGTAGTTGTATTTTGTGTCAATCGTAGCAGCCACCTCCACCATCCCCTCAAAAAATAATTCCTTCTGGACAGGGCTGCGCGATCGGCAGTCAACCGCACATTTAGACTCGATCTTTTTCCTTGTAAATGGGAATTGTTTGTTAATTATTTTCTCCAATGAGTACGCTGTGATTGGCTGTAGCTTATACAAGATTTGAACGGGATTTATATAGGCATTGGGTCAGATACTTGTTTGGCATTCGCAATTACAAAAACTTTAAAAAACTATAAACAAATAAATAATAGATCCAAAAAATAAATAAAATTAAATTAAATTAAAAAAAAAATTAAAAAAAGCCAAAACTAGGATCTTATGAGTAATTGCTTATCTTAGCATCTGTTTGTTTTCAAGGTAGCTGCAGTTAATGTTCATTTTGAACACACATTTACCCATGAAGATGAAGCATTGAAGGTCACGGATTGGAATGGATTTGAGCTTCATGTCAAGCTGAACTCTACTCATCCCCAAATCTTGAAAGTCAAGGTCAGTTTTAACTTAAAGTTTTATTAGTACCTCTATGCAGTGTTCTCCCCAGAAAAATTGCATACAATATTGGCCAATTTGCATAACAATATAGCATATCACCGGGGGTGGGAGTGGGTAATGACTAATATTGTGTTCATTGTTATGATAAATTGGTTCTACTTTTTATCCAAAATTAAACAGTTGGGATCCCCTACTCTATAATGGTCTGGGAGAACTCTGATGTTACATCTGTATGTATCCACATTTGTATCTGAGACAAGTATTCACTACGTTCAATTACCCACCATAGACTCCGGTCAGTCAAAATGACTACATGTATTTTGAGCTGTAGGCATTAAACTGCGATTCAGCCAATGACGGAGAGAGAAATCTAAGTCAGGGGAAGCCTCATGACCTCAAGATTTTCCCCTTACGTCATGAACCAAGTGACCGAGGTAATGAGGCGACGCCATATTAACTTCCAAGTCAGTCTTGTTTCTCTCCGCACTGAGTTAGGTGCGATAAAAACGGTGCGATCAGTCATCCGATTTTGTCCTGTCCGAGTTTTTGGTCTGACTAGCTGTCACCTACGTGGCAGCCGGTGCTGTGGCTAGTAGGATAAGTCTTTCTTATTTTTTTACCCCTGTGTCGTCTTTGTGTGCAATGTGTGCAATGCTTACAAGAAAGAAAAAAACTCTGGTTACGCATTTGGCCACGATTTGTTGATCCCTTTGTGTCAGCCTTTTAACTGTAATTCGTCCGTCTCATGCATGTCATTTTTTACCAATGTGTTGTTAGAAATGGATAGCAAGAAGGGTAACACGCTCTTCACCTTTGTTTTTTTTTGGTCACCAAAGATCGAGGCGATCATACGGTAGTTGCCACTGGGAATTACCAGCTTGCAATCCACATAGCAATGCTATTTGTAGTTCGACTGTGTGCGGGGCTCGGGGTTTTGCCTAGTGTTTTTTTTGTTTTGTTTCAACTGGGGTTCCGAGGCCTGGGATGCTTTCCCAGGCCGCGTGCAAATTACTGAGACTGACAGCGTTGCTCTAGCTTGTAGCAGTCGCATGTACAGTACAAATGTAGAGGGAGCAGGTTGCCTCCACTGCAGTTGCCTCTTGTTTTGGCAAGCTGGAAGAAGCACACCAGCAGGCTATATTTGCATATTCTGTTGGACCCAGGGACAAGGGATTAATTTTGTTTTCCTGAGTCCTGCCCCCGCTACGGGTCACTCCTCCTCGAGGACCCGCAGACACTTCCAGAGGGGACCTGCCCGGCCATCACCGTGGGTGCAACCGCGGGCGGCCCCTCAGAGTCTGTTCTTCGTAATGACTTTGTGAGCCACGCCACGGGGTGAGGGGGGAACATCGATTCTTGTGACCCGATGTTCAACCCCCCCAATCCTGAAACAGTCACTCTCGATAGCACTGTCTCTTCCGGGATCCAGACGACGGGATCCAAAGCAATACCAACTGCAGGACTCTCCTGGTCTGGCCGAGTGCTGGACATAGGGGGGAACGCAGAGACAGTGTTGATGGGTGGACCTTGGTCCCCTGTGGGATAGAGGCCTAAGCCTAGGGTAAGGCAATTTTATGCTTAACCCTTTCTGCTGGACCAAGCGCTACCCGATCGAGCGGTGTTTGAGACCGGAGCCAGCAGAGTCTGGAGTCAAATCTCGCGCCCGATCGGATCCTTCGGTTCCTCCCCCGACCCTGGTACCACGAATTTTTAGGTTCGATGGGACGGGCAAAGGAGGTGGCCGCGTTCATGGAATATTTTCGACCCTCAACTGATGTGGAACCGCCGAACCCACACATCTGTCGCACTGATTGCGCCTGTGTATTCCAGTTTATAGGCAGCGCGTGACCAATCCCTGGACTCTCCAGATGGCGATACACAGTTACAAGATCCCGCTGCAATCTCCACCCCCCGGCACCCCACCCCCCGTTCGGGGCACTACCAGGGGGACCCCCCCCCCAAAGCGGGAGCAATCCGACAGGAGGTAGATAGTGTGCTTACAAAGGGCGCTATACACAGGATAGGGTACCCAGTGTTAAGTCCGGGCTTCTACTCACAAGTATTGGTGGTTCCAAAGACTACAGGTGGCTGCGCCCCGTTCTGGACTTAAGCAGACTTAAGTCAGTACCGTTAAAGTCCTAATATAAACCGCATACGTAATAGTAACCGCACCCCCAATTCCGGCTTCGGGGTTAAAGAGTTTTTAACAAAAATTGAAAACTTGAAAAGTACCTATTACTAACCGCACCCCCAATTCAACAAGACCGTGACTGACTTCATTGTTTCAACCAGCTGTTCCAAAACGGCATTGTTCCTAATCCTATTCTTTGTTTCGACAACATGCCTAAAAATATTCACACCTATTTATTGTTCAGCGGTGATAAGATGTCAGACAGGCAATGAAACTGCTTTTGTTCTGGCGGCGACCTCTGTCAATACTCTTTCTGAATACGTCTGTGTTTCGTAAGTTTTAGACAATTAGCTTTTATCACCGTAAAAGTGTTAAACTGAGCATTGAAGAATAATTTATCTTTCGAAAACAAATAATTTCTTGATTTAAAAAAAAAAATCATGCCGTTTTCCCATGGAAATCAAAGGCAAAAGATCGCACTACATTATCGGTAAATCTCTTCCGTGTTGCGTTCACCATGAGGTCGCTGAACTGTCATTAACATATTTAAATGAGCTATGTAATTTAGACACGTGGGCACCATCCAGCATTTTGATTGGTTAATTAGCGACTTGACCTATCCGGTCAATAATACGTCACGTGAGCATTCAAAAGCATGGCGGATATCGTATCGGCTGTTTACATGTGACTGAAATCATTCGCTTACGGGGAAACTAAGTTGAATTTTACTTGCATTTTATAACAATTCAACGAATATATTTTTCGTGCGTTATTGTAATCACTACTAAATAATAATCACCAATATCAACACTTCAAAAACAAGTAAGTTATTCACTTGTGACCAGCAGCATGGCCGGATCGAGCTACCGTTATGTGATCATTTGCTACTAAGCAGTGCATTCGTGTTTTTATTTGAAACTTCTTTTAGAATATACTTTTCGTTACCAAGAAAATTAAAAAAAATAAATGCATATTACATTAAAAATACTGAGTATTTTTTGTATCATGTAGAATTTTTTTTTGATTGACTGTAATTTTTCAACATTTCGTAACGCCCTATTTTAGAACCAAAATAAGGCCTTTCATTCTTCCCCGACGCCTATTCAAGAGATTGTACGGTGTATTGTTTGTTTTGTGCATGTGTTGTGGACAAAAAATGACCACGCCCATTTAGTGATTGCAATATGTACGTAATAGAAACCGCACCCTGAACTTGAGCTTTTGATCCCAATTTTTAAATTGATACATTGTAATATAAACCGCGGTTTATAATAGGACTTTAACGGTATGTGCTTCCTGGAAACGCCGAGCACCGTATTATTCTCTGTGTGTTCTGTTTCTACTGGTTAGCCTCGCTTGATTTGAGCGATACTTACCCGCACATACTGATACACCTAGTGAGTCAGCGACTCCCTCGATTCGCCCAGCTGGGCCAAGTAGTCAAGTGCAGGGTGCTCCCCTTTGGGTTTTGCATGAAACAGTCAAGCAGACGCCCTCTCGTGCCGGCTCCGCCTCCAGAACGCGGAGTGGCGGATACCTAAATGGGTATATTCGGCGGTGGGATGGTCCAAGGTTAGATCTATTCACCACACCCCGGAACACCAAGCTCCCGACGTACACGACACTCCTGTCGACTCCAGGAGCTTGGGCCAGGGACACTTTTCCTCATTTCCAGCTATTCACCAGGTACTGGAGAAACTTCGACAGGAGAGCATCGGCACTTTGGTGCAGGTGGCGTCCAACGGGCCAAGCAAGGTCTGGTTTCCACTACTGTTGGAAATGTTAGTCGAAACACCACGGGTGCTTCCGGACTTCCGGATTTGCTGTCCCAACCGGACGGCGCACTGCCTTTGAGCCCAGCGGTGTACCACTTACATGCATCGAGGCTCTCAGTTGACTCACTCAGACTTTCTGAGTGGGCTGCCAATGTCCTGGCCAGGGCGAACAGGGATCCATCCCACCAACACAGCCTACGCCTCGAAATGACGTGCGTACACTGATTGGTGTAGTGGAAGGGAGATCCATGCCATCCCTCTGTTGGCCAGGCAGCTGACTTTTTCGTCCATCGAAATGAACTTGTCCTTTTGGCGATTGTTGACTATAGGTCAGCCTTATCACCCACCATTGGGATTCTCTGGGGACGAGGCTAGCCGGTTGTCCTACCAATAGGAGACTGTTTACTGTTGAATCAGAGGCCTAGGCCCAGAACGAGGGGACCAACCAATTTGAACTTATCGGTTGTGTTGGCCACTCTAAGCAGACTTCCCTTTGAGCCTCTCAGATCAGCACCACTCAAACTTTTGACGTGGAAAATAGTCTTCCTACTCGCCCTCGCCTCAGGTAGGCGTCGGGCTGAACTAGGGGCGCTGTCCTTCTCGGACAGGTGTGCCACCTTTATGAACAATCAAGTCGTGATAAAGACACTAATCAGGTTTCTCGCCAGGAATCAAATCCCAGGACACGATCCACAACTGATCAGGAGGAGTTGCTTCTGTGCCCGGTTCGAGTACTGAGTTTCTACGAGAGCCGTACTAAGGAGTTGAGGCATGGCAGCAAGCACAGGTTTATGTGTTATGGCCAGGGTAAGCAGGACAGAACAGCCTCCCCGACTTCCATGGCCAGGTGCATCACTCCAACCAGGCTCAAGGTTTTAACCGTTAGGCTTCCTCGACACAGGGTTTACAGAGACACCAAGTACAGGCACATGAGGTCCGTGCGATTGCTAACTCATTTGCTCTTGTGTCAGGTGCCCCCCTCGAGCATGTGCAGAGGACAGGATTCTGGAGAATGCAAACATCTTTACCACTTCTACCTACGAGATACCCATTCCATTGAGGAGGGTCTCTTTTAGGGAGGGTTCCGTCGTAAGCGGGTCAGGGTTTGGTTACTGACCCAGCCCGGACGACCTCAGGGATCCCTGCGCATACTAGTAGGAGATAGAGTACTCTCTGCTGCAGATTTGTGCAGAGAAGTTTCTCCCGCAAGTGCTTCTTGGAACCTTCCAGGTCTCGCTTTCAAACCTATGCCGTCATGCAGAACTGTTTCGGTCTCTTCTTTTGAAAGATACTTACCCAGAGTTTGGGTCTAGCGTCTTCGGGCATACCAAACCCCGTCACCGTTCAGCACTTGGCTTTGTTCCGGGGACAGCACTGGCAAGGTAGAACACAGTTTCTTCACTAGTCTCAGCTAGGTGGTCATACACAATGTAGGTAGAGGGTATTATCCTGGTCTGGGACACCCTTTTTATCGTTTTCGGTTTGATCAGAAACCTGCCACCTATCAATGTCTGACTCTGCCTACAGTTCAAAATAGTCATTTTGACTGACTGGAGTCTGTGGTGGTAATTGAACGTAGTGAATTTAGGCAGAGCGTTCTCAGAACCCGCCTTTTCACATAGTTCATACCCACTATTGACTCCAGGTCCCCCCGACCACCCCACTTTTTCCGTAGTGTTGGCGTAGTCCTCGGTGTGGAGAAAAAGAACCAGACTGACTAGGAAGTTAATATGGCGTTGCCTCATTTGTGACGTAAGGGGAAAATCTTGAGGTCATGGGGGTTCCCCTGACCTAGATTTTATTTCTCCGTCATTGGCAGAATCGCTGATTAATGCCTACAGTTCAAAATAGTCATTTTGACTGACCAGAGTCTATGGTGGGTATGAACTATATGAATAGGCGGGTTCGGAGAACCCTCTCCCTAAGTTTAAACTTTACAAACACATTATGTCATACATATACACAGGCATTTGTACCTGAGACAAGTTTGAACTTTATTAGTACTATTTGAATTTGAAATTCGCTGTGAATCTGTCAAAATCTTATTTTGTTGTCATTCATTTCTTCATCTACATTGAGCAAACAATATAATTATTATTTTAATTGTGAAAACAATCACATCAAAACATTTCTTATTTCGGAATTGTTATTAAATCACTGATAGCCAAAATAAATGGGAAAAAATATGATATGTTAAAGCAGCACATATCGCATCCTGTTTAATTCTCTGCATAAAATAAAAAAATTAGCCTGACATGTAGGCTAAATGAAACATCACAATTAATTTTCTTACACTAATATCTCTGAGAAAGAACATTATTGACTGTTTACTTTGTCTTCTGAAACATCACAATTAATTTTCTTACACTAATATCTCTGAGAAAGAACATTATTGACTGTTTACTTTGTCTTCTGAAAGTTCATAATTTTTTGATGTATTCAATGTTCTTTAGAAATGTATTGACTACTTGTGTAAACATTTGAGACACAAATTCAATATATGGCATTTATGCAGTTGTTTTGTTAATTCACTACGTTCAATGACCCACCATAGACTCCGGCCAGTCAAAATGACTATTTTGAACTGTAGGCATTAATAAGCCATTCGGCCAATGACAGAGAGATAGAATCTAGGTCAGGGGAAGCCCGATGACCCCAAAATTCTTTTTCCTTACGTCACGAACCAGGTGACTGAGGCCATGTGGCAGCGCCAACATAGCCCGATAATCACTTCTTTTTATCTCCGCACCGTACGGGGATGAAATTTAGCAGCTCTGCCTGGAAGGCCTGCTTTTTCCTGTCCAGGTTTCTGGCTTGGGTTGTTACCGCGGCCACTGTAACCAACATTGTAGCTGGTAGGATAAGTTTTCCTTGTCATTTTTACCTTCGTGTCGATTTCCTTTTTTGTGTGTAGCATTTTTCACAACAAAGAAAATGAAACCCGGCGACGTAACTTAATCACTTGTTGGTTTTGCTGCGTCACCTTTTCCAACTGTATTTCACTTCCCTCGTTCATGTCGTTTTCATTTTTACCTTGCCCGTACCATCAAAGATGCATCCACATTTTGAAAAGAAAATTGTACTAAAATATATGTATTCTGTATTCGACAAACAGTTCATTTGACAAATGAAAACTCACAGGAATATGTTTCAGCAGATTGCAGTGTTTGAAGATGTAGATTCTCAGGAGGCAACAGTACTGTTGACTTCTCCCTCCACTGGACACCAACTAACTATTTAAGTTGATTTGCATACAAAGCAGAGCTTGCAACATGATAGCTATTCATAGAGGGTGTTTTTTTTTACTTTTCATATAATACAGTAGTCACACAATGAGGCAGTTCATTAATAAGTCATTAATACCGAGAATAACACGGAAATATAACGCAACTCACCAAAAACAAATATGGCGCCACACACTAACATAACGACTCCAGTCCGACCCGAACGTCTTCGGAAAGCTCCGGAAATAAGGGACGTCCCATAGATAAAGTTCGCAGGGGGGAAAAGGTAAACCATAGTTATCAAACTCCACTCTATCTGTTTCTTTTATAAGGCGAGGTAACAGTTTATAAATTGAATAACACAAAGTCTTCAAATGTTCAATAGAAAATCGTTAACCCGAAACTTGAACAGTAACACAACACAACACAGGAACATAGTTGAAATTATAGTTTCTTAAATGTCCAAAACTCCTTCTTCCAGCGTCTTCATCAATTGTAGAGGAGATGCTCCTTTCTTAGTTAAACAGTCTGCCAACTGTTTAGTAGTGTCTGACCAGATCACTTCTTTCACCTGTTTACTTTCTACCAATTCTTTTATACCACTTACAAATGTATCTCAATTCTTAGTCTTTTCTCACTGACTAATTTGGTAGACCTAATTGCCTTATATAGAGATTTGCAATCTGTTATGCAGGTAAGTGATAAAGTTTCTGGATCAGGTATTCCTGTAGTCAGTTCAGCATACAGAGTGGCAATGAATACGCCTGCATCAATGGCATCAGCCATTGCCAACGTCTCTCCTGCTAATGTGCTTCGGACAACCCGGCGGATTTTACGAGAGTTCCAACATATTGGTGAGAACTTTCCTGATTGTCCCCGTAAGAAAATAAGATACCCCTCTTGACTGCCACCATCTGGGAGGTTTCCCAAGGACGCATCGCTGAATACAATGAGAGATAGTTTACCCTCTCCCAGATATTGAAACTTCAGAGGCACCGATTCTGATTTGACTTTTCTGATCACTTTGTTAACATCAAGAAGTGCTCTTACTGTCCCGTCCTTGACTCGCGATGCTAAACTACATGCATCATACAACACATCTGGTCTACTTTGGTGCGCTATCCATAATATCTGTCCAATTTTTGACCTCATTAAATCTATCTCTTTGTCTGTAAGAGGGTGGTCCTTTTGCTTAGCTCTGGATTTGTCAATATGAATCTGTCTTAGGTTATCTGCATAATCAGTCTGATGTAGAGCTATTCCAAAATCTTCACTAACTAGCCCGATTCCTATGTATTGGAATGCACAACTATCTTCTTTACCTATGGAAAATTCAGTTCTCACTTGATCAACAATTGAGGATTCAAATTGTTTAGTACCGCCCCATATAAAATCATCAACGTGGCTTGCTAATATGCCAACGAGACAACCATACTTATCCATCCAGTAGAAAACTGCAGGGTCTACCTTTGACACTGTTGCACCTAATCTTCTCATCACCGACCTTACTTTCTGGTACCAGTGTAAAGATGCATCACCCAACCCATACACACATTTCTTAAGATGCCATATAACGTTAGTACAATTTGCCTCTTTGGGTGGCTGGATATATACTTCTCTTCCAATTTCTTGTCCTTGTAGGAATGCTGTTTTTATATCCATTGAATATGGCTTCCATTTATTCTGTGCTAACAGCGCCAGAATCAGTCTTAACAACTCCTTTCCGCAGGTGGGGGAATCTTTAAGTATCTGATTACTCTCCATTTCTTCAAATCCGCGTGCTACAAGTCTAGCCTTCATGGTTTGTACACCTTGCTCTGTAGTTTTCAAAGTGCACACCCATCTGGTCGATATGCACTTTTGACCATCATCTGGAATTTCCTCATAGACGGCATTTAATTTCCAGTTGTTCAATTCTTTTGATTTGGCCTCCTCAAATGACAAGTTCTCACAAACCAACACATCTTCGTCATTCTTGCTCTCATCATTACTGGTAGGATTTATCACTTGAAGTTCATTAGCTTGTGTTAGATCTACAGATTGTTTGACACCTTCTAGCTGTGTAGGTTTTAAGTATTCTAGATTATACCAGTTACAATATTTGCCAGTGACTTTGCCACCACGATTCAGTACCTTGGCAGTAAGTTGCTCACCTGTATCTTTGTGTTTATATGCTATGGTGTTGCCAGGCTTAATTGCCAGATAGGTATTGGTCGTGTCAGCAATTGTAGGACTAGGATTTTCATCAGGTTCTTCATTCCTAGTTTCCATATCATCATCTGGTTCCATATCTTGAGTCTTTGTCACAGCAGGAATACATGCATTTCTTTCAGTTTGTATGCCTTCATGTTTACCACTGTCTACAGACCAAATTTCTCTTTTTAATCTGCACTGATGAACTCTAACTATCATTCCAGCATGACGTACAAATATCACAGCACCATCACATCCTATTACTACTGCTGGTCCTTTCCATTCAGCAGCACCCGGCCTTTTGTAATAGACTTTGTCCCCCATCCTCACTGATTCTGTAGCAGGTCTTACTTGCTTCCTTAGTGCTCGTCTAATTCTTTCTGAACATTCAGATTCTGTAAATATACGTCTCGCATTGTACAGACCAGAAATGTGTTTAGCCACAACTTCACTTGTTGTCATCCCTTCTAGAGCAGGAGGTTCATCAACTAGTGTAGAGGGTAGATTTGGGTTTTTTCCATAAACAAGTTGATATGAACTATATCCGTGTACATTACACAAACTATTCTTTGCTGACAAAGCCCAGCTAAGCGCCGTCTCCCAGTCCAAACTTTTTTCTGACTTAACTTTTCTCAGAATTTCTGTTAACGATTGGTTGTGTCTCTCCAGAAGCCCATTGCTCCATGGACTGTAAGCTGCAGTAGTTTTGAACTCAATGTTAAAATTCTCACACATGTCCATTACCTCCTTATTGTTAAACTCACCACCATTGTCGCTGAACAATCTCCTTGGTGCCCCATGAATGCTAATCCAATGCTGGATAAAGTTCTGTACATAAACAGACGGTTTCTTACTGGTAATTATGGATCCAGCACTAAATCTAGAAAACTCATCTATGATGTGTAAATACCATAGGTTACTTTCCAACTCATGCAAATCGACAGCTACAGTCTCGTTAAAATCAGAAGCTAATGGAAAACCAACTGCAGGCTTGGGAGATTGTTTTTTATATTTGAAGCACACTTCACAGTTGTCAATCACTTCCACCAGATTCTGAAAGACATTTTTATCTTTTGTGCCAGCATTCTCCAATAATTTTCTTAATCGTTCTGCCGAGGCATGCCCAAATTGGCGGTGCAGTTTTACCAGGATTTTCTTTTGATCCACTCTGTTTATATTCTCACCAATCAGTACCATTTCACTTTCAGTCACCTCAGGCTCTGTATCATCAGCCATCAAGGCCATAGCTTGTTGATCAGTAATTTTGTTCTCTTTGAATTTTCTGATGTCAACACAATAATGTCCGCTTGATGTGAATTCTAGTTTAACAGGCTCTTTGAACATTTCTGCTTTGTCGTTGCAAATATCTAATTTTGTCTCAGCTCTCTTTAATGATGTTTTACTCAGCAACAGAGGTATATCTACATCTACCACTTCTGTATCAATCTTGCAAATATTGTTTCCTATCTTTGCCGGTAGTATGACATTTTCCTTTGAAATTATCTTCTTACCATCACCAAATTTGAAGGCTTTATTACTGCATTTCCTGATAACCGCCTTTTTCTGTATGGTGTCGAGATCATCCACATAATTTTCCAGCCATTTCCTTCCACACACAGTGCGTGTACATGCAGTGTCAATTATAGCACACCCAAATGACTCAGTCATTAAAATCTCATTATCAGGCTGTTCTTTAGTAAGTAAAGTTATATTACATGTCTCATTAATCGGATCATTCTCTTGAACCATGCATGCCTTTTGTTCATCTTTGTCTGGGCAGTTCTTAGCCCAGTGGAATACTGACTGGCAGACCATGCATCTGGTTCTCTTCCCATATCTATCCAATGGATTTGTACCTCTAGGGGTTTCCGAGTTATCCGAATTTCTGTACTTTTTGGGTTGCTTATATGATGGAGAGGCCTTTTTGCCACTGGAGAACTTGGAATTATTAAATCTTTCAGTGACATATGCCGATTCCTGTTTTATCGTGATGCCAGAGGCGCAATTCCCGCTCAAATCACTTTCCCCAGTCACGTGATCCCCGGAAAAAATTCTCTTCAAGGCCGATTTCATTGATGCAAACTTTAAATCAGACGCCGCTGTTAACACCATTTGCCTCTCGGTCTTATCTAATTGGGCTTTATCCAACAGCTTGAAGGCAAGAACAGCATCGGGAAGGGTCATTTGGTACTTTTGACATTGGGTATACAGTCGTTCGTACTCAACGATAAATTCCGCCATCGGCATGTTTTCCTTTCTTCCGTAAGACTCAAATTTTGAATAGGCATCGTACGCAAGATCGACTGTTTCTTTCATAAATAAAGAATCCAGTTCTCTAAGCAAAATATCCAAACCATCTTCCTTATTAAGCTCACTTACTTCTATATCAAGCGCCTTCGCTTTGGCTTGGCCAGTGAGTGACAGAGTTACCGCTAACGCCTGTTTCTTTTTCTCGATGTCGGTCATCAGTCTCCATATTTTAACTTCATTTTTCCATGTTTCGTAAACCGCATCGGAAGCAAACACGGGTGGATTCTTGTAATTATTTGCCATGTTTATGCTCTGCTACCATTTAATAAGTCATTAATACCGAGAATAACACGGAAATATAACGCAACTCACCAAAAACAAATATGGCGCCACACACTAACATAACGACTCCAGTCCGACCCGAACGTCTTCGGAAAGCTCCGGAAATAAGGGACGTCCCATAGATAAAGTTCGCAGGGGGGAAAAGGTAAACCATAGTTATCATTCATAACTGTCTCAGTGAATCATTAATTTTTGACAGACACCTGTACAAAATACTTGGACAAAAGCCAGCTAAGATTTTCTGTTATCTTGCATGTTTTATGAATCTATTCACGTCTAAATGCAGCACTTTTTTTCTGCGATGAGACATTTGTTTTTATACTAAAATATCTGAATTACTTTGAACAAATAAGGCACCAATGTTTTTGTAAGATATTTACATCTTTTAAGGACATTCGGTAGATTGATTACTCACTGTTGTTTCAACCCCAAAACTTGTTTGTATTCACAATTAATTATGACAATGCATATTTATATTGAAACAAACTACTGTGGAATACTTTATTTTTGCTGGAATTAATTTTCGCTGAAAAGGCTTTTTGGGCGTTTGCTTGGAATTTATTTTCACTGATTTTGGATGAGTTTAATGTGAAAATATAGGAAAAAAAGTATATTCGCTGGATTTTATTTTCACGGAATCATCCCTTCAGCGAAAATAGCGAAAATAAATTCCAAGCGAAAATAAAGTATTCTACAGTATGATAAAGGGAATTATATTATATAACAACGGGCAAGGTCACCACAGTTCAACTATGTTTTACCTATGTATTTAGAAATGTATAGATGCACCAGAGGCTCGCCGCCGGTTTTGTCCCCTCAAGTTTGAGGCGGCCATGAAGTGATTGTACTCAGAATTTACCAGATTGAAACCCGCATTCGAAATGCTATTTATGTCTCAACTGTGTGTGGGGTTCGGGTTTTTGCTCTGAAGGCGTATGTAATCTCTGGAGTTCTGGGGCCTGGGATATTTTTCAGCGCAATGTGAAAATCGCTGAGACTGACCGCATCTCTCATTAACGCAGCAAAGGTCGCGCGTCTAGTAAAATCGTGAGTTGTGTGTTGGCATGAGTCGAAAGTCCTCACGCTCGGCTATCGGTACTTTGTGTACTGAGACGTCGAGTAAGAGGCCCGACGGTGGAGGTTCCGATATTTGTCGGTCTCCCCCCGCTGATCGGAGGGCATCCTCACAGTCTGTTCCTTCAGGCGGTGTTTTACCCGATTTTACCGGCAATGGCGAGGCTGTGCCCCTGGAGGTCATTCCTCCTATGGGGCCCGTTGTGGTTCCCTTTGTGGATCCGTCCTCGCACAGCGCCGGGTTTGCCTGTGAGATGAGGGCTTTGGTCGAAGGACTGTCGGGGCAGATTGCGTCCCTGGCAGGCTGGGTAGATCAGTTGCAGTCGGAGCGAGCTGTCTCCACTGCGGCCCCTCAGTCGACAAGTAGGAAGAAACACAAAAAGCATCGCTCGCATTCTAAACACGTCTCTTCCGGGGAACCCCCCGTTCCCAGCCGCGACTCTCCCGCTGATTTGGGGGAGGCCGAGGCTCAGGCTAGTTGCACTGTGTCTCCTCTGGGACCTCGGGCACTGAATACCAATGGGGATGCTGGCAGCCAAGCCTCCGATTTCGGGGCAGGGCTTTCGGGTCAGGGCACATGTTGCACCTACCTCCAGCCAGCCAAGGTTTGTCGCGCGGTACCGGACTCAGTAATTTACCCTTAAGTCCGGGCTCCGCTGTGGGTTTCGACTCCCTTCTCGCCGACCCACAGGAGTTCCCAGAGGGAACCGACCCTTTCATGAGACGCACCCTCCAACACACTCTCGCTCATATATTTATTGAAAGGAGGCAGTTCGTCCACGTCGGATACAGTGGGTACCTCAGGCGTTCCCTCAGAGTCTTCCATCCATAATGACTAGGTGAGCCACGCCGTTGGGGTGACACGATGTATATTCCCCCACCTTCGATCCTAAAGCAACCACTCACTGTTGCTTCAACGCTTATGGGATCACAGGTCCCGGGATCCAAATCAACCCAGTCGGCACGTCTCCCTTGGTCCAGCCGAGTGCTGAGTGTGGCGGAGGGCGCGCAGACGGTGTTGATGGGCGGACGTTGGTCAGCCGCGGCGGAGGTAACGCCTAAGGCCCCCGGTCGGGGTAATCTTATGCAAAACCCTTTTCGCTGGACCAAACGCTACCCGGTCGGTGCGGTTTTGGAATCAGACCCCAACTCGTGGGATGAGACCAAACGCCCCAAACCCCAGGGCTCCTTCCCCAGAGCCCGGTACCACGATGGGCATATGTTCGGCGAGGGGCCAGGTTACAACTTAGTGACTACATCAGGCCCCGGGGAAACTCACCTCATGGGAGGAGAGAACCCCCACACCTTGCAACCGCCAAACCCATGGCCACATATCCCTGTCGCACACAGATTGCGCCGGTGCATTCCGGTTTGGAGACAGTGGGTGACCGATCCCTGGACGCTCCAGGTGGTGACACTCGGCTACAGGATACCACTGACATCTCCACCTCTCCTGTCAGTGTCCCCCCTGGGGCACTGCCAGGGGATCCCTGCAGGGCAGAAGCAATCAGACAGGAAGTAGACAGTTTGCTGGAAAAGGGCGCCATACACAGGGTAGTTCAGCCGGCATTAAGTCCAGGCTTCTACTCAAATGTATTCGTAGTACCAAAATCTACAGGAGGGTGGCGTCCAGTTCTGGACTTGAGCAGACTAAATCAGTACGTGCTATTCGATTGGTTCCGCTTGGAAACGCCATTCAGCGTTCTTCTCTCCATCCACAGGTTCGACTGGCTAGCCTCTCTAGACTTAAGCAATGCCATCTCCTTCGATTCGCCCACCTTGGCCAAGTATTCAAATTTCGGGTGCTTCCCTTCAGGTTATGCACAGCTCCCTACGTGTTCACCAGAGTGATGAAACAGGTAGTGCTGCTGCTTCACCAAATGTCGGTACACATCAATCCGTACCTAGACGACTGGTTACTACACAACCCAGACTAGGGGTTATTAGCCAAACAAGTAAGGCTAACGCAGGATTTACTTCACCACTTCACAAAGTCCCATCCCTACCCAACACAACAGTTGGTGTTTGTGGGCATGGAATTCGACACAGAGGTAGGCCTGGTTTGTCCATCTCAGGCGCGTTGCCTGGCGCTAAGCAGCCTAGCCGAACGACTAGTCAACGTTCCCTCTGTGTCCCTCCGAGAACTAATGCGGATTATCGGAATGATGACCTCGGTTCAAAGGGTAGTTTCCCAGGCCGCATTACGCAGCTGCCCGGTACAACGCTTGTTGCTAGAACACCGAGCTCACCTACGGGAACCAGGCAGGCAAGTATTGATCTCGGACCAAGAGAAGGAAGCCCTGGTGGTCGTCCCCTTGGACCCACTCGCCGCAGCTATGACTCTGGTAACAGATGCCTCCCTCCAAGCACTACTACGCTTTCTACCCGTAGTTCGAGTCCTGCTCCGCACAGACAACACAGCGGAGGTCTCCTACATCAACAAAGAGGGGGGACACGTTCCATATCGTTGTCAGTCCTAGCAGAGCAAATTCTTCTTTGGTGCCTGGAATACAATGTGGAGCTAACCGCACACCACCTTCCAGGGGTGAGGAACAGTCTAGCAGACGCCCTTTCGAGGCGGCTCTGTCTCCAGAACACGGAGTGACAGATACCCCAGTGGGTAGCCTCCAGGCTGTTTCCAAAGATAGACCTGTTTGCCACACCCCGGAACGCCAAGCTTCTGACATACGTAACACTCCTGCCGACACCAGGGGCCTGGGCCATGAATGCCTTGTCGATCCCGTGGACCCACATGGATGTGTATGCCTTTCCTCCCTTCCCGCTAATTCACCGGGTACTGGAGAAACTTCGACAGGAGCCCTCCTGCATATTGATTCTGGTGGCGCCCAATTGGCCAACCAAGGCCTGATTTCCACTTCTGTTGGAAATGCTAGCCTCCGGACCTACCGGACCTGATGTCCCAACCAGACGGCCCACTACCAACGAGCCCAGCGGTGTACCACTTACACGCATGGAGGCTCTCAGTAGACTCTCACAGACGAAAGGTTTATCTGAGCAGGCTGCCAGGGCGAACAGGGATTCCACCAACGCTGCCTACAACTCGAAGTGGCGAGCATACACTAATTGGTGTAGTGGAAGGGAGATTGATCCATGCCATCCCTCTATTGGCCAGGTAGCAGACTTCTTCGTCCACCTGTTTGACGAAGTAGGTTTGTCCTACACATCGGTCGTTGGCTACAGGTCGGCCTCGTCCCCCGCCATTGAAAATGCTTTGCGGTCAAGTCCAGCCGATTGTCCTATTATTAGGTGACTGTTTACTGCTTTCCATAATCAGAGGCTGAGAACCCGAACAAGGGAACCGCCCAATTGGGGTTTGTCCAGGGATCTTGCCACGCTGGTCGGTGGTGGTCGGCCCCGACCGGCACTCAAAATTAGCGACCACCACGGAAATGCTTCCGACCAGGACTATTGTCCAATTGTTATTATAATTTATGCACCGACCGACACGCATCCGGCCAGTCGTGGATTATAATTTGTAAACAATAGACCTAGTCGCACGATACGTAGCAATCAATTTTGTGAAATTAGCACCTCTTTTTTTGTAAGTAAATACTTTCTGCGATAGACACAGTCTTTAGATTGAAAGCTAAAATTCTTTCAAAATCAATTCCACCACGATGTAACATGGTCAAAGCGGAGTTCACGATCAGTTTACGCTACTCAAGAACGAACGTGTTTATTGCGTGATTTGGTAAAATTCATTTGAACTGTTATCATCGCGAATCATGTAAAAACTCTTTTTTCAAGACCTATTTTACCTTTCAAAAATTGCTAATCACCTGTTTCGAAAACCATCATGCTGTTTTCAACTGAAATCGATGCCAATATATCGTGCTACGACATCGCTTTACTTCCGCAATGTAATTTTTATGATCACTACCTTTCGGAAAACTTCAGATTCTACCGGCATTACCATGCAGCATTCTGATCGGTTAATGGCATTCTTGACCCATCGGGTCAAAGGACACATGCCAGTCAACTAATATGTCACAAACATCATGGCGGGTCTGTGTATTTTACCGAAGCGATCGAGTGATCAAAAATAACTACTCCTGATAAAACTTAGTCAAATTTTACTTCTATTTTTATATCAAAAAAAAAGAAGTAAATTTTTTTGCATGGCATCATAACTGAGTAAGAGGAATTATTGGTATAATCGGTGTATAACATCGCGAAGTAAGTTACGTCACGTCGTACCTTTGAAAGTTTTATTTGTTCGTTCATTACTGTGAATATATACGTTTTAGAAGTTGATGGTACGAATAATAAATTACAACAATACGTCAAATAATTACGTGGACGATTTTTTGAAGGAGAATGTTTTTGGAGTAAATAAGATCGTAAACATATTCCTGGCTGAAACGTTTCAAATGCGTTTTATTTAACTTTTTACAATAAACATTAATATTGCAACAATAATTTATTTGTTTCTGTTTTTAGTCTGCAGCATTCGCATTTCGAATATATTTCATTTTTAAATTCAAACTCTTCTAAATCGGGTTTCTCGTCATGAACCAAATCCCAGGACACGATCCCCAGCCAATCATCATCTCCCGGCTGTCAAATATTGTCGGCCTGGAGGATCAGGAGGAATTGCTTCTCTGCCCGGTTTGAGCAATGAGTTGCTACGAGAACCGTACTAGGATTTCGCGACGGGGAGCCAAGTACATGTTTTTGTGTTACGGCCCTGGCAGGCAGGATAGTCCGGCCTCCCCAACTTCCATCGCCAGGTGGATTACTGTGACTGTATTAGAGGTCTATAATACTTTATCATCCTCGACACAGAACTTGCAGAGACAACAAGTATGAGCGCATGAGGTCCGTGTGATTGCTAACTCACTAGCGCTAGCGTCTGGCGCTCCCCTCGAGCATATACTGAGGGCAGGCTTCTGCAGAAGGCAAGGTAAGACACCACCCTCTTTTGGGTCTTAACTAGATGATAAGTGATTGTTGAGTGTATCATCCCGGACTGGGAAAAAGACTTTCATCATTTTCTGTTGGCTCGGAAAACCCGCCACCTATCGGCGTCTGACTACAGTTAAAAATAGTCATTTTGACTGACTGGAGTCTATGGTTGGTAATTGAACGTAGTTAATTTAGGCAGAGGGTTCTCCGAACCCGCCTATTCACATAGTTCATACCCACCATAGACTCCAGGTCCCCCCCAACCACCCCACTTTTTCCGTAGCATGGTCTAGTCCTCGTTGCGGAGAGAAAGGAACCAGAAGTGATTATTGGGCTATGTTGGCGCTGCCACATGGCCTCGGTTTTGTGGTTCGTGACGTAAGGGAAAAGAATCTTGGGGTCATGGGGCTTCCCCTGACCTACATGTAGATTCTATCTCTCCGTCATTGGCAGAATCACTGATTAATGCCTACAGTTCAAAATAGTCATTTTGACTGACCGGAGTCTATCGTGGGTATGAACTATGTGAATAGGTGGGTTTGGAGAACCCTCTGCCTAATTTTGTTAGGTGTATCGCTTCTTGGATTGACCACATTTGTGTATGAAGCAAATGTTTTGAGCTGACAATCATTTTGTTAATTAAATCTAATGATATTTTTTATATATTTCATGTTTTTTCTGACAATTATTGACAAAATTTGGGTATATTTGATACATGGACACAATGTCATATACAACACATACTTAAACACATTTGTTTGTTATTTTTGCTATGAAAATAATGTGCATCAATCATAGTGACATAAAATGCACTATCCAAGGCTTAAATTTTAGAATTTTTAGGGCACTCATTAAAAAAAAAAACATTTTAAAATACATTGGTTTCATACAGTGAACATTTTAGGTCACCAAGGCAGTCAGGTATAAGGTGTCAATTCCTGTGTGAATCTCAGGCCTTGCAACTTTTATTAACTTTTATTAACTTTTTGTAGGCAGTATACAAGATCCATAATAAAGAGGAAGGCATTTTGATGGATGAACAATTTGATGCAGTTCACTTGGATTGTTCTGCTAATAGTTATGGTAAGTACTTTATTCCATCCGACTATATGGTATCTATGGATACCTGGTTAGGGTGAGTTGACTTTATGGTATCTATGGATACCTGGTTAGTGTGAGTTGACTTTATGGTATCTATGGATACCTGGTTAGTGTGAGTTGACTTTATGGTATCTATGGATACCTGGTTAGGGTTAGTTGACTTTATGGTATCTATGGATATATAGTTATGGTGAGTTGACTTTATGGTATCTATGGATACCTGGTTAAAGTGAGTTGACTTTATGGTATCTGTTGATACATAGTTATGGTTAGTTGACTTTATGGTATCTGTATATACATAGTTATGGTGAGTTGACTTTATGGTATCTATGGATACCTGGTTAGGGTGAGTTGACTTTATGGTATCTATGGATACATAGTTATGGTGAGTTGACTTTATGGTATCTATGGATACATAGTTATGGTGAGTTGACTTTATGGTATCTATGGATACATAGTTATGGTGAGTTGACTTTATGGTATCTATGGATACATAGTTATGGTGAGTTGATTTTATGGTATCTATGGATACATAGTTATGGTGAGTTGACTTTATGGTATCTATGGATACATAGTTATGGTAAGTTGATTTTATGGTATCTATGGATACATAGTTATGGTGAGTTGACTTTATGGTATCTATGGATACATAGTTATGGTGAGTTGACTTTATGGTATCTATGGATACATAGTTATGGTGAGTTGACTTTATGGTATCTTTTCACTTTTCTTTTGACAGGAGGAGCTGATGGTATGAGTGAAGCTGGTAAAATAGTGGTCGCTGTTGTTCTACTGATTCTAACTGTAGGTATCATCGTTGCCTTGGTTGTATTATATCATAAAAATCAAATTTGCATGAAGAAACCCTTACTTGTAGAATTGATGGAAGGTACTGCCACATCATCACCTTATCAAGAAGGTCCATCAGAATCAGCACTTCGAGTTGAATACACAGCTAATAGAAACTCTCAACTTACATATGGGAAAGATGAGATCATAACAAACCCAAATGCACAGATGACTGACATTTCTAGTAGTGGGTCAAGCACAGAGGCAGTTACATCTATATCAAGACCCAGACCTAAAGCAAAGAAGGTCAACCATGAAATGCCTGTTGCATCAACATCCAGTGCATTTTCAGGTACAGGAGCAATACCCAAAATGAGATCTCCAAAAAAAACAGTGCAAGCTGACACTTGACATGGTGGTGGTGGTGGCACATGTATAAAAAGTATTACTTAGTTATAGACAGGCCATTTGCTAGAAAAATTAGGCCTTTTTTCCTGTCAAAGTTTTCTCTTCGGATTTTATGCCAGGAAGCATGTTAGAATATATTAAAACTTGGGGCATGTCGAAAAATGTCCAAAAATTCAAGATGGCGGACTTGTTTCAAAATGGCGGACTTTTTAATATATTTTCGCGATACTGTGGAGATATTATCACTATAGTTATACTATTTTTTTTTTCTACCAAAGTTTTCTCTTCGGATTTTATGCCAGGAAGCATGTTAGAATATATTAAAACTTGAGGCATGTTGAAAAATGTCCAAAAATTCAAGATGGCGGACTTGTTTCAAAATGGCGGACTTTTTAATATATTTTCGCGATACTGTGGAGATATTATCACTATAATTATACTATTTTTTTTCTACCAAAGTTTTCTCTTCGGATTTTATGCCAGGAAGCATGTTAGAATATATTAAGACTTGAGGCATGTTGAAAATTGTTCAAAAAATTCAAGATGGCGGACCAGTTTCAAAATGGCGGACTTTTTAATATATTTCCGCTATAACTGTGGAGATAATATCATTTGAATTATACTATTTTTTTTCTATCAAAGTTTACTCTTCAGATTTTATAC
Organism: Saccoglossus kowalevskii; assembly: GCF_978046115.1. NCBI lineage: Eukaryota > Metazoa > Hemichordata > Enteropneusta > Harrimaniidae > Saccoglossus > Saccoglossus kowalevskii. Next base: position 5,196,924 of record NC_140641.1, on the reverse strand, counting down.
CAGGAAGCTTGGGGCATGTTGAACATTTCCCAAAAATTCAAGATGGCGGCCCAGTTTTTTAAATGGCGGCCTTTTAAATACATAATTGCTATAGTGTTGTGATATTGTCATTATAATTGTGCTATTTGTGGGGGCTATCATATTTTTCTTTTCAGATTTTATGCAAGGAAGCATGTTAGAATATATTAGGATTTGGGACATGTTGAAATATTAAAATGATGCAAATGACAATATCTGAAAACGTAATGCATGCACCTGAAATCCTATTCACAACAATGTACCCTCTGAAACATTGTTAACACCTTTTATTGTTATACTGAAATTTCATCGTTTATATGACCATAAATAGAATCTATTCTGTTTTACTGATGTAATTACATGTGGATCAGAGCTTCAGGGTTTTCTTGTACTTTGTGAATTTGGTTTATTGAATCTCACTACACTGCTGTTTTGATTAGTGCATGGGCAGACGTTAAGCTTACTGGTCTAACAGAAATTTTAGCCAAACTGGAACGATTGAATCTGGAAATAAAGGAAGGCATTTAAACAGAACAAAAATAACCAAATGTAAGTAATCAATTAAATTTTTTAATATATTTATTATCAGCTTGACTGTGTTGTTTTTTACTTAAGTTAAGTTAGCAAATTTTTAAAACTTTATTTGGGTAGTTTTTTTTTCAAGATTTGAATAATTTATTTTTAATCACCTTTACTGTCTAAAAATTATTTTTTCAGCACTAGAATTATGTCAGCAGTTCCTTATCTGAAAACCAACAGCCCTGGATCTTATCGATGCATTTTGTGTGACTTGTTTATTGAAGATAAAGACAAAAAGCCAGTCCAGTCAGTAGCATTTGAGACGATTCAGAAAAATGCTGTTCTTTGGCCAAAAATCGACAAACGTGTTTGTATAGACCAACCTTATAAGGCATTTCGCGAAGCAGCAGCGAGGCTCCCCAAAAGTTTCACTGAGACATTGTACAGTCATAAATCTTGCACAGTTTCATTCAGAAGTAGATTATCAACAAAAGTGCTGCAGTCAAGTAAGCTTGAGAAAGGAAATATTGATGAAGAAGCAAATGATAGTTGTAGTGAAGGGGAATCACTACTATTGGCCAGTGGGAGAAAGAGAACCAAAATTATTAGAGAAAAAAGGACTGAAAAATCATGTTCGATATGCAACCAAATTTCAAGTGATGATGGAAGACCATACAATGATGGTGGACTGGCACGCTGTTCAGAAGAAAAAGCTGCTTTTAAGCTAAAAGCCTTGGTGGCAAAGAAGCTGTTAGATGAGCATGATCGGCATTATGATGCTGCAAAGAGAATTGATATTCTACTCAATGGTGCATCATACGATGTGTTTGCAGCTGATGTCTATTACCACAAGAAATGCTATGCTGCATTTTCATACACCTACAACAAGAAAGAAACGTCAACAAACAAAAAAGAGCAAGAACGCAAAGCTATAGAGTGTTTTGATGAAATGATCAGACGAAGAGTAATTCTAGATAAACAATCCTTTCTCATGACTGAGCTCTTGAAAGATATCGAAGAGATAAGTTCTGATTTTAGCCTCAATGAACCACTAATAAGACAAACAAAATATCTTAAGACGCATCTTGAAGAAACCTTTAAAGATGAGATCGCGTTTTCTAAAGTTGGTCGTAAGAAACAAGTCCTACATTGCAGCTCAGTCGGACCTGTTACCTATGTTGAGGCTGCATTAAAAGGCCATGGTTTACGAGAGGTTGACCTAACCAAAGCATTTGCAAGACTTGTAAGACGAAAACTTGCAGATAGACATCCACTTGACTGGCCCCCAACAAATGATGAACTCTGCAAGTCTTTGGAAACGTATATTCCACTAGAGTGTGTCTTCAATGCTATAGCATGGTCATTGAATGACAAATGGCCGATCAATGAAAATGGAATTGTCAATACGCCCTTGGACTTAAGTCACAAAATTTCCAGCCTTGCTCAAGGATGGGAAGCAATGAAATCACATGGTAGATCACCTTTAAATATCGCCATGGGCTTGACAATCAACAGATTGACCGGAAGTAAGGAGGCATCAAGATTGTTGCACAGAAGTGGTATCACTATATCTTACAATGACATTAGGCTCCTAAGCAATACTTGGGCAGACGAAGTCACAATGGAGCATGCACAGATGCTTCCACCTGGGTTTGTGAAGGGTAGGGCAGTTCATATTACCTTTGATAACTCTGATGGTCGACAGCAAACTCTGACAGGGTCACGAACGACACATCACACTACAGGAACAATATTCCAGGCATCTTTTCCAGGCGACAAGAGGTTAACGTCATGTCAACCATATGGTGATCTATTGCACCAGGAACAGAAAGATTATGGCTCGTATGTTATTCCAAAAAAAACGGGCAGACCCCCCTGCGATGCCGGATTTTGAGGACAAGTTCAAAGATTCACCATTGATTGAAGAAGCATTTCAGCGTGATGTAGCTTGGGTATTGTGTAGAGCTGTAAGCAGAGATATTCTTCTCGAAGTGCAGCCAGAAATGAGCATTGATGATCTTCAGCCTGTTGGATCATGGACAAATTTCATGAAATCTGTTACAGACACCACCACATCAAAATGCAAATTAGAGTACCTCCCAGTCATTCCACTTCCTCCTAAAGACAATGTTGTCAAATGGTATATGGATATGGTTTTAAAAATGATTGATCAACTAGAAACAGATCATATTTTTCTTCATGCAGATGAAGCCATCGATTCAAAAGTTATGATCATTCAATGGTTAAACCAAGGAAAGTATGATCAAATCATTACCTTTTTGGGTGGATTCCATACGATTTTGGTCAACCTAAAAATCCTCGGAAAAAAATATTCTTGTCTTGGATTAAAAGAATGGTGGGTGGATGCTGATGTAATAGCTCAAGGTTCTGTTGATCAAGCAATGGAAGGGAAGCACTATCATAGGAGTATAAGACTACATAAGCAAGCTTTTGAGGCACTCGTTCGTTACCGAATGAAAAGTATTTTGATGAATGATGACATAAGCCATGAATTAAAAGAGAAAATTGTGAATTTGAGAATTTTGCAGTCAACAGACAATTTGAAGTCCTTAGTTGATTCAGAAGGATTCAAAGAAATGGTGAAGAAATTGACAGACACATCTGACACTCAATCTCAAATGATGGTACAGTACATTCGTGATGTCTCAGCTGTTCTTTGCTTCATCAGTGCTGTCAGAGAAAAACAATTGAGCGCCACTTAGCAGCAGAGCGGGCATTGTTACCAAAGTGCTTTGCATTCGGGCATCAAAACTATGCCCGTTATCTGACATATCAACACGTTAAGCTGCAAGATATCAAAAGTAAGCAAACAGTAGCATGGAATGATCTTCTAGTTAATGGTTTTGGTGGTTCAGTCTCTGGTAAGCCATTCTCAACCATCCATGACGACTTAATAACTGAAACAACTATTAACAGAGAAGTAAAGGTTAGAGGAGGGATTTAGTACAAACGAAAGAGCTGTAGATACATTTGTGAAAACCAGTCACTCTATGGCTACAGTTCGAGTTAAACTAAAGGAACGTTTGAAAGTTTTGACACAGTCTGTTCACAAGGAAACAACTGTTGGGGCAATTAAGAAGCACGAGACTATGATTGAAAGTCTTGTCCTGCAGCTGGACAAATATTTTGACCCATTTCTTCAGGGTTCTGCTAGACATTTCAAAACTGGAGCACAAATAGAGTCAGCTGTAATCAAAGGTCTATTGAATTCTTCTGCGATGGGAGAAGACATGTATATTGAGTTTGTTGATGAACGACTCAAAACCACAGACAACAGGGTCAGCATTATTGCACCAATAAAGAACCCTAAACTAAAAACTGGTATGGAATGAACAAAAAAAGTTCCAAAAGCAGTGAGTGTTCTCAAAGAAGACAGACAAGCATTTGGTGTTCTTGTTGGTAAAGCTGCAGGTCCAAGAGAAGCACACTCCTACCCTCTAACTAGTGTTCCACTCGCATTAGCCTCACCTGATAGAGATCTCAGACAAGGTTGCAAATCAGCTCTACGAAATTACCTGATTGATGAATCGAATGCTGAGATGCAAACTCCTTTGTCAGAGGCAGCATGGTTAATTGATGGCATGGCTGCAGTTAGACATACTTCAGATTCTGCACACCTGCACCTGCGGATCGAGCATACTCACTTGGTGTGATATTTGAGAACTACACACAGGAGACTACAAAACAACTTACACAGCGTCGCAGAGGGAACCCTGGTAAGAGAGTTTTAATTACAAGTCATGAGCAAAGTATGCCACAGCGAAAAGATTGGGACATTTTCCTTCATAACTCAGAGAATAAAACAGAACTGATAAGTTTCCTGGTAAATTATGCCAAAGACCACAAAGACATGTTCAAAATACCACTCTGCATTACAGAAAATGAAAAGACCTGGCTGATCGCCAATGAAAATATAACAGATCTTGAAGAGAGTAACCATTGTGAAGCTGATACTCGCTTGATACTGGAGGCTAATAAGTCTGATGCACCCGTGATTGTTCATGCAACAGACACTGATGTCTTAGTGTTGCTGGTTCATAAATTCCCAACTCGCCTTTTCAATCGAAAATGGCAAATGAAAGTTGGTGACCAAAGATTCGTGGATATTGAGTCAATTTGTGGACATATCGGCTCTGAGGCTTGTGCTATTTTACCAGCATATCACAACATCACCGGATGTGATACCACCTCCTTTCCATTTGGAATTGGGAAATTAAAGCCATGGAAAAAGATGAACAAATTGAATTGTTACAGCCTGCTGAACAACATTGGTTCCACTTTGGCCTCAGTAAAAGAATTGTCACAAGCCAAGGAATTCTTTCGAACTGTAATGTACGCAGGCAAAACAGATGAATATTATGTTGACACAAGAGTTCGGATGTATGAAAAACAGAAAGTCAAGTCAAGTTCAGGAATAATCCCAGATGAGAATAGTGCAATCCAACATTTAAAGCGAAGTTGCTTCCAGGCATATATTTGGCATCAGTGCACAGAGCAGATGATTAATTATCCACCACCCAATGAAACATGGAAAGAAGAAGAAGACAGCATAGTTCCGGTATGGTACACATGTAACCAATTTCCACCTTGTGACAGCCAGCCTGACAACAGTGATAATGATGAAGTATTTTCAAGCAATGACGATAATGAGGAAGAAGATAGCACAGATATCAGTGACTATGATTTTGATTGTGTGTGTGTGTGTGTGTGTGTGTGTGTGTGTGTGTGTGTGTGTGTGTGTGTGTGTGTGTGTGTGTGTGTGTGTGTGTGTGTGTGTGTGTGTGTGTGTGTGTGTGTGTGTGTGTGTGTGTGTGTGTGTGTGTGTGTGTGTGTGTGTGTGTGTGTGTGTGTGTGTGTGTGTGTGTGTGTGTGTGTGTGTGTGTGTGTGTGTGTGTGTGTGTGTGTGTGTGTGTGTGTGTGTGTGTGTGTGTGTGTGTGTGTGTGTGTGTGTGTGTGTGTGTGTGTGTGTGTGTGTGTGTGTGTGTGTGTGTGTGTGTGTGTGTGTGTGTGTGTGTGTGTGTGTGTGTGTGTGTGTGTGTGTGTGTGTGTGTGTGTGTGTGTGTGTGTGTGTGTGTGTGTGTGTGTGTGTGTGTGTGTGTGTGTGTGTGTGTGTGTGTGTGTGTGTGTGTGTGTGTGTGTGTGTGTGTGTGTGTGTGTGTGTGTGTGTGTGTGTGTGTGTGTGTGTGTGTGTGTGTGTGTGTGTGTGTGTGTGTGTGTGTGTGTGTGTGTGTGTGTGTGTGTGTGTGTGTGTGTGTGTGTGTGTGTGTGTGTGTGTGTGTGTGTGTGTGTGTGTGTGTGTGTGTGTGTGTGTGTGTGTGTGTGTGTGTGTGTGTGTGTGTGTGTGTGTGTGTGTGTGTGTGTGTGTGTGTGTGTGTGTGTGTGTGTGTGTGTGTGTGTGTGTGTGTGTGTGTGTGTGTGTGTGTGTGTGTGTGTGTGTGTGTGTGTGTGTGTGTGTGTGTGTGTGTGTGTGTGTGTGTGTGTGTGTGTGTGTGTGTGTGTGTGTGTGTGTGTGTGTGTGTGTGTGTGTGTGTGTGTGTGTGTGTGTGTGTGTGTGTGTGTGTGTGTGTGTGTGTGTGTGTGTGTGTGTGTGTGTGTGTGTGTGTGTGTGTGTGTGTGTGTGTGTGTGTGTGTGTGTGTGTGTGTGTGTGTGTGTGTGTGTGTGTGTGTGTGTGTGTGTGTGTGTGTGTGTGTGTGTGTGTGTGTGTGTGTGTGTGTGTGTGTGTGTGTGTGTGTGTGTGTGTGTGTGTGTGTGTGTGTGTGTGTGTGTGTGTGTGTGTGTGTGTGTGTGTGTGTGTGTGTGTGTGTGTGTGTGTGTGTGTGTGTGTGTGTGTGTGTGTGTGTGTGTGTGTGTGTGTGTGTGTGTGTGTGTGTGTGTGTGTGTGTGTGTTAAATTTCTTTTCAGGGAGGTTTGCTATTGAACTACCGGTAATTGTGATTTTCTATGTCAAGCATCGACATTTTAAAACATGTATTTCATATAAATGTACAATTTTCTGAATAAATTGGTGTGATGATAATATCTCTCTAGTATACCAAAATTGCATTTAAAAGTTGAAAGTCCACCATCTTTAAATTATTCAACTATCTTAAATTGTTTGGTCATTTAAACAAGTCATAACATATTGTAACTTGGTTTCTGGGATAAAATCTGAAACCTTTGCTAGAAAAAATAATAATAATAACGATAATATCTCCACAGTATAGCGAATATGCATTTAAAAGGTCCTCCATTTTGAAACTGGTCCGCCATCTTGAATTTTTTTAACATTTTCAACATGCCCCAAGTCTCAATATATTCCAATATGCTTCCTTGCTTAAAATCTGAAAAGAAAAATATGATATCTCTCCCGAATAGCACAATTATAATGACAATATCTCCACAGTATAGTGAATATGTATTAAAAAGGCCGCCATTTTTAACTTTTGGGGAATTTTCAACATTCCCCAAGTGCTAATATAGTTTTACAAGCTTTCTGGCATAAAATCTAAATAGAGAACTTTGATAGAAAACAATAGTATAATTATAATGATAATATCTCCACAGTTATGGCGAAAATATATTAAAAAGTCCGCCATTTTGAAACTGGTCCGCCATCTTGAATTTTTGGACAATTTTCAACATGCCCCAAGTCTTAATATATTCTAACATGCTTCCTGGCATAAAATCCGAAGAGAAAACTTTGGTAGAAAAAAAAATAGTATAATTATAGTGATAATATCTCCACAGTATCGCGAAAATATATTAAAAAGTCCGCCATTTTGAAACACGTCCGCCATCTTGAATTTTTGGACAATTTTCAACATGCCCCAAGTTTTAATATATTCTAACATGCTTCCTGGCATAAAATCCGAAGAGAAAACTTTGGTAGAAAAAAAATAGTATAATTATAGTGATAATATCTCCACAGTATCGCGAAAATATATTAAAAAGTCCGCCATTTTGAAACACGTCCGCCATCTTGAATTTTTGGACAATTTTCAACATGCCCCAAGTTTTAATATATTCTAACATGCTTCCTGGCATAAAATCCGAAGAGAAAACTTTGACAGGAAAAAAGGCCTAATTTTTCTAGCAAATGACCTGTCTATTACATTAACTCCAACAAAATATTACAATGATATTTTCAGAAAGTAAATATCAGCCATCGTACAATATATGTACTTGGTGTAAACTAAAACATGTTACATGTTTGGAAAATAAATTGCTCATTGCTGTTTTATTGGTAATTTTTTTAATTCATAATTCTTAAACTATATAGCTTGACAATGAATTCTGAGCTGAAATTATGCAGTGTAAACATTTATGAGTAATGTTTTACATTTCTTTTGTGCTGAGATTAGAAATTTGTCTCACTTACTCATTAAATAAAGAATTCCATCCTACTGGTTGACTTCCAAGCTAACTTTTGTAAAACAATTTCATTGGGTTTTTAGACGATGAGAAAAGAAAGTGGTAATTTCTTCAGATATACTGAAAGAACTACATTTAATTCTATAGAAAAAACACTTAGAACAGAAGCAGAACTCATCCATTTACCAGTTCAGACAGAAAGAACACTCTATTGTTATTTTACCATGCAAAGCAAAATATATTTCTAGATATTGAATTCTATAGCTAGCAAAAAACTTGTATATAAGTACTCCAGACGCATGTAATTATGCTGAACTATTTCCTCATGTCAGCAGACATTAGTTATTAATGCCACATATATCATTGCATGTCATTAGGATGGCACTACTCTTGGTGGTAATGTCTGCCAACATCAAACAAACTAAAAATATTGTGGGTTAATACATTTATCATGAAAATGGAATGATGTTGTTATAGCAATTTGAGAAATAAAAGTGTACTGCATTCTATTTGTATACAATTTCTGTTCATTTAAGCATGTTCCACTGTGTTGTAATTCTGCTTGTTTCTGCTATAACATGACATGTATAAAGGCATGGCCTAAATGTTCTTGACCAACTACTAGGGCAACACCATAAAACTTTCCCCATCAACCATGAGATTACTACACCACTGGTTTTAGGGTGCTACCTAAAATGAGTACAAAATAATCTGGGTCGAAATAGTTGTCTCAAGTGAAAACATCTCCCATCTCATGCTAATGTTTGTAGAATGTGTCTCAACTAACAGTAACCTAATCGGTAAGTGGAGACAGACAACATTAACCTGTTTAAATGAGCAACTGACCTATAACTTAAATAAATAAATACAAAGGCAAACAAAAGGGGGCGATGGTCATTGTGCAATGCGTGTTCGAACTTCAATGTTTTTGGCTCAACGGACCATAGGTCCGCTGAGCCTATGGGATGGGTTTCTGTCCTGCGTCTGTCATCCGTCTATCTATCTATCTGTCTGTGCACAACTTCTTCTCAAAAACCGTTTGACTCGATTTTTGGTGTGTGGATGCCTTGATGAGTGTAGATGGTAATTTGTTCATGAGAAGTCGATCTGCCAAAAATTATGCAAATTAGCCCCCCAAAACTCTAAAATTTCTTCTATGCTACTATGACACTAAGTGGTCTACAGTGCTGATATTGATAGTGCATGTGCCTTGGGTTGTCCTCTATCAGTTTTGTTAATTTGGTAAGGAAATTTACAATTTCCTAATTTTGGCGAATATTTTAAAATGGTCATTTTTGGTCAAAAATTCTATTTTTGACTTCTTCAAAACTGGTAGCCTGAATGCTTTGATACTTGGTGTGTATGTACCTTCTGTTGACATCTACTAGATTTGTTCATCCCATGGCCATATCTTTAATTCTCTAATTTTGGCAAATATTTTTGTCATTTTTGGTTAAAAATGGAATTTCAACTAACCACTATTTCCAATTATTTGGTGTTAGGCATACATGTGTTTATTATTCCATTGACAACTTTGTGTGGTTGTTTGGCGATATTTCATTTAAAAGTACAAATTTAAACCAAAAGTTGTGGCATTCTCGCCCGCCAGAGTTTTATTTCTGCCTCGAGCTTCTTCCGCCATGATAAAAAAATGTAAACAATGCATGTGACATCACTAAGCCCCAACGTTCGGTCTGGCGAAATCAGCTCGCGGTGTCAGTGTGTTTTCTATGAGTCGCACACGAGTATTTTATTTTGTCCGCCAATTCGAACGTTTTCTATGGTAACATCACGTGATTGCATACCAAGAATATTGCTTAATTTACATACCAATATTTAGGCTATTTTGGTGATATCTTTAGAACCATTTAATATGTTTTAATAAAACTAGGTGCATAGATGTGTTGGGGCAGTTTCCAGATATATTTAGTTTTTGGTGGAAATTTATGCAAATTAGATAATTTGCATATCAGCTAGTGAAATTCAAGCTATTTGGGTGCTATTTTAAGAACCATTCAACATATTTCAACAAAACTTGGTATATACATGTATTACGAATTCAGATAATTGCAAATATCATGTTATGTTATTCTCTCAACACGCTGGAGTTCTTATTAAGCTTTCTTTGATTCTAATTTTATTGAATATTTCTGTTATTTTTGTAAAAAATTCCACTTTTAGCATTATGTATTATTGTCTCACTCACTGCCTTTTGGGGTATTTGTCATATACAGCACTAATCTTTTGTACAATAGCCGTTGAGCAACAGGCCATTGGCCTATTTTTACATTTGTATGTGGCTTGACAACCATTACCTTTTAATGGGAGGAAATTCAAAGCCCCAATGTGTGGCAGCAATCTTATAATAATAATGTTTCAAATTGAACTGCCTGAAGAATATTGTCTCGGGAGTTGGCCCTGTAATGCATGTATACATATTCGTTGCTGCCAAAGAAGTAGCATCGCCCAAATGTACAAACTTGGAAGCTTCAACCACCCATGTAGACAAGGTTTAGGGAAACTCACAGGCTTGTCCTGCTCGTTCATAAATTCATATAACCTTTCCTAGTTTACTGCGTAGTACAGGAATGCTGCATCTGGTCAATTTAGATGCATAGGATGGATAAACCCAACAGTATTTAACAAGTATGACATAGTGGCAGCCTGTGTTCTTCAATATTATTTCTGCTCTTTAGCTCAAAACACAGACTGGTAAAACATGCTCTCCCTGACAGATTGAAAAGCTCAACATCAAGCTTGTGTATTCGGTACTGTATGTCAAACTAATTGAAATTGAGAATAATACACCATTTTTAATAACATTATTTTCTCAATAAATAAATAAATAAATAATGTAATTTCACTAAGCACTCCCTGTTAGTTACTGTTGAAAGTCAACATCAAGTCCTTTCTTGACCCTGATACTTTTAAAAAAACTGTTTTGTTATCGTTCATAATGCATAGGTATGTACCCTTGATAACCCTCACATATTTGTTGTCACAGCAATGATCCACATCCCAATATTGGCTTCGTCACCTGCTGACAAACAATCATACAAAAGCTGTATAAAACCTGTGTTGCCTAACTCCAATTTTACGTTTGGTCACATATCTCGTTCCTGAGTCCCTAAGTTTCAATGCATGAAAGATGTATGCAGCCAGTGGTTGTAAAATGTCAGAATTTTGAGAAGTAACAAGATCTATAAATTTATCAAAAGACGGGGTATTATAAAATGTATTGGGTAAGTATGAGGTTCGCAATTCATGGTAATATGGGCAAACAAGGAGAAAGTGAAACTCATTTTCAATTTCATCTATGTCACAAAGAGGGCAAATACGTTCGTCTCTCTCAATTACACCACGATCTCTTTCAATGCGAAGGCAGTGAGAAGAACGTTGAAACCGTGTAAGAGCTACTCTATGGGTATAAATTCCAACAGATTTTAAGTATTTTTCCGGCTGCAATGTAATCTTAAATTCCCGATATGTAACCAGTTTGTCCAAGGAACAAATATCAGTAAGCCACTCAAAATGTAGGTATTTCTTAAAACGACATGAAAGTACGCTTACAAATTCCTGAATATTGCCAACTTTCTGCGAATACCAAACATGTTTTAATTCAATCATTTGATTATTTCTTTATCCGAAACATGGGCTGAACACGAACACCAAATTTCAAATTATTTTCCTGGTTTTGTGGTCGTTTTGCTGGAGGTGTTATGACGCTTATCAGAAATGAAATTGTAAATTATACTGAAAGTATTCAATCAAGTTTACATGATTGCTTGTTTTTCTTATTTAGAAAAGAATTAATTCGTTCAGATAGGGGCATTCTCTATTGTAACGTCTATATCCTTCCACAAAACTCTACTGTATATACCGTAATAGACTCGAATCACAAAATGGTATTGAGTTGTTTGAAAGTGAATTGGTGACTATTTTGTCTAAATTAGGTGAAGTTGATGTAATAATTGTTGGCGACTTTAACTACCATACAATCCGTAACAGGTTTAAAAATATGTGCCGTGATAAATTACGCCATTACAAAACACAATTAAGTTTACGTCTAACTCGTACCCAAGATAAGTCATTTTGGTCAACGCTTAGACAGATACATTACACTAAAAGTCATGTTACTGGGTCATCTATAAATCACCAGAAATGGTTTGAATATTTCAGTACCTTTTTTTCACAAAATGAATTCAATAATGATTTTGCTTTGGCAAACGACCTGGAAAATTTAATCAGTAAAGTTGACCATTTTCTTTCAGGTGATATGGAAATCGATTGGAATATTTTGAATGGTACTATATATCAGATGAATGAATGAAAGTCTGAAACATATCAAAAACGGTAAATCAGCAGGTCCAGACGGTCTGATTGGCGAATTTTTCAAAAATGCAGAACCATTTTGTGATAACTTCGTATCTATATTCAGTACGCTAGATGTTCTTTTGTTAGTGGTCACATGGCCACTTTTGAGTTTTGTAATTGTGTCAGGGGGAAATTCTTCTCTCTGGGGTTCTCCACACGTGTCAGGGGGGAATCTCGTCTCGTCTCTATATCTCGTCCCCTTGAGGTACCGGACCGGGAAAGTCACTTAAACTTTACAGTCAAATAAGACACACACAATGAAATACGGTTCAACTCTCGTCTTAGTCGGTCAGTCGAGCACTCTATAAGACACAGCGCCCTGGGGAAAAGTCCCCAAGACTATCGCAAGGCTGGCCAAAGACTAAACTGCGTCAAGGCTCGCCCCAAGGCTCTCCAGGACTGCCGTCTCTCCTGGTGTACTCGCCAAGACCAACTCAAAACAACTTTATTCATTTTCAAAACCTTAACCAATTACAAAGCAGTATAAAGACTCTAGGGCGTAACCTTCAATCATAAAGCCAATCACACTAAGTACTGAATACGTCATATCTTTTGATTAATCGTTCACTACATTAATAACTAAGGATACCAAACTGTCAGAATAGCAGTCCGAATAGCGACGGTTATCTCGTAATTAGTTCCAAATCACTGAGCCAAGTTCCGTCCAGGACTTCAAATAAGCCGAAACGATGACAGACATAACACAGCAATTCGCTAATAATCAACTAAATAAGTCGGACAACAGATACGCAAAACAAATTCATCACAATTGCGGCAAAGCTTGCCAAGTTGTAGTTTGCAGTTCCACAAATAAACCTGAGTTTAACGTGTTAATTGTCGTTTTCCTGTGTGGATCATTACGGTAGTGGTTAGGCGAACACTCGGTTACCACATAAATGGCGACGAGGATAACAAGAATGACCTTGAGGTGAAAAATCGAATTTTTTTTCCACGGACGGTTGTTGTTGTGTACTGCTGTGTGTCAAAAAACCCAAGCTGTGTGCTTCGTAAAATTGATGGTTACTGCATTTTCTGTGTGAAATACTACAACAGGAGGTATCGGACTTTGTGACTGTATAACTACAACTCTGTGTGAGTTAAAATAGTAAGTGAGCATCTAAGAATTATTGCTAAAACGATATACCTAATTACGTATTCAGAATGGCGCTGATCGGAAACGTTAGCGAATTCGACCCAGAACTTGAGTCATGGACGGAATACAGTGAAAGATTGGAACATTATTTCGTAGCTAACAAAATAGTAGAGGCAGACGTGAAGAGATCTGTGTTAATTGCCATTATAGGTCCTAAGGCGTACAAACTTTTGCAAAATTTGTGCAAACCAAAAGAACCAGGCAAGTTTTCGTTCACTGAGTTGTGCGAGCTGTTAACCAAGCATCACGACCCGAAACCGACAGAAACTGTTGCACGACTGAAATTTCACAAACGCAACCGACGAAATGGTGGTAAAAGTATAGCAGATTATGTTGCTTCCTTGAAATCGTTAACAGAACACTGTAATTTTAACTCTCTGCCCCAAGAACCACAGGATCAGATGCTACGTGATCAATTAATAGTTGGTATTAATGATGAGCGCATACAATCTAAACTGTTGTCCATTGAGCCAAAAACAGGAGAAATTTTGTCATTCAAAAGAGTTTATGAAGTGGCAATAGCTGCAGAATGCGCAAAGAAAGATGTATCCAATATGAAGGACTCCCCTACCATACATAAAACCTATACAACAGTAACAAAACCATGTTGGAGGTGTGATGGTAATCACCAACCATACAACTGTACATATAAGGACAAGACTTGCTACAATTGTCAACAGAAAGGACATATTTCGCGTAAGTGCAGGAATGAAAAGCGTCCAAATCAAGAAGCAGACACTACAAAAACATTTCGTGGGAGAGGTCGTGGACCTTCTCCTATACTGGCAGCAGAAAACAAGGCACGTCAACAACTAAGGGTGGTAGTACTCACCAAGTTGAAAACATTGACAATGAGGTTTTCGAGGGAAATGATGTTGATGAAGATGACTATTATAGTTTTAATGAGGTCAATTATTGTGAAGGAAATCTCAATAGAGCTAATCTGGGTAGAGTTGACCCTTTTATGCGCAAAATGAATATTGAAGGTCAATCAGTGGATTTAGAAATTGATACAGGTGCAAGATTTACTTTGTTAAATGCACAGGAATTTGAGAAATTATGTAGATTTAACCCAGAATTAAGGCAGGGGTTGCAGAAAGTTGATGTAATTTTGAAGACTTACACTGGCGAAACACTGGATGTTGAAGGTGTCGTTAAGGTGGAGGTTGATTATAATGGTCAACACTTCACATTACCTGTGATTGTTGTATCAGGTACAGGGCAGAATTTGCTAGGTAGAAATTGGCTTGAAATTATTCAATTAGACTGGAAACAATTGGTACACCAAGTCAAGGTAGAGTCTAGTGAACATGATAGTTACTTACATAGAGTAAAACAGAAGTATAATGATGTTTTTACACCAGGTTTGGGTAGTTATAATGGAGATAGTGCCAAGATTTATGTAAAGAGTTTTTTAAGGCACGTCCATTAGCTTTTGCACTGAAAGAAGTCACTGATTCAGAGTTAGACAGGCTTGTAGAGAATGGTACTCTCACACCTGTACAGAATTCTGAGTAGACAACACCCATTGTGGTAGTGTCAAAACCATCTGGGGATTATAAAGTTACTATTAATCCTGTAGCTGAATCTGACACATTCCCATTACCCAAGATTGATAGCTTACTTGCAAATTTGGCTGGTGGTAAAACCTTTACAAAATGGGATTTGAGTAATGCCTATCAGCAAATGCTGCTGGAAGACGACTCCAAGAAATATTGTGTCATCAACACTCATCGTGGTTTGTTCATGCTCAGATTGATAGAGAGAGTTTAGCTATCATGTTCGGAGTTAAACATTTTCATAATTATGTTTTTGGATTACATTTTACATTGATCACTGACCATAAGCCTTTAGTTTAAGTGTTTCATGAACACAAATCCTTGCCTGGTATGGCCAGCGCTAGAGTGCAGCGTTGGGCAATTGCTCTTGCGGCGTACGATTATAATTTGGAATTCCGTAGAGGCCTAGATAATGGTAATGCTGATGCATTGCGTAGGTTACCATTGCCTAATAAACCAAAATATGTACCAGTACCTACAGATACAATTTTATTGCTAGGCCACTTGTCAGGCCAACCCATTAGCGCTGATAACATTGGAAAATGGACAGCTAGTGATCCACTTCATTCCAGAGTGCTGTCATTTGTTAAAAAGGGTTGGTCAAATGAATTAAAATCACAAGAGTTGAAACCATTTTATGTACGTAGACATGAGCTGAGTGTACAGGAAGGTTGCATATTGTGGGGGTAATAGAGTGATTATTCCACCTGCTGGACAGCAGGGAATTTTATCTGAATTGCATGAGGCACATCCAGGCATCTCTGTAATGAAAGCTATAGCTAGATCATACGTTTGGTGGCCTCACATGGATAGTGATATTGAGAAAGCAGTTGAGAATTGTGAAATTTGTCAAATTCATAGAAGTAAACCTAGTAAGGCTCCACTGCATTCCTGGCCTTATCCAGAAAAACCTTGGGAAAGGGTGCACATCGACTATGCGGAACCATTTTTAGGCAAAATGTTTTTGATTATAATTGATGCATACTCAAAATGGTTGGAGGTGAAAGTCATGAATAATTCTACGTCTACAGCAACTATTGCGGAATTGAAAGAGGTATTTTGCACTCACGGCCTACCAGATATATTAGTTAGTGATAATGGTAGCCAATTCAGGAGTGATGAATTCCAAAAATTCATGCTGTATAATGGCATTAAGCATGTGACCTGTGCACCATTTCATCCAAGTTCTAACGGTTTAGCCGAACGAGCAGTTCAGACTTTCAAAAAAAAAATTAAAAACAGAGAGACATTAAAACTAGAGTATTAAGATTTTTATTTAGATATCGTAGTTCTCCACATTGTGTAACTGGTGCTACACCAGCTAAGTTGTCTATGAATAGGGAACTGCGCACCCATTTGTCACTTGTTCACCCTGATTTTAGATCAAAGGTGATATCAAAACAGGCAACACAGAAATTGTATCATGACAAACATGTAAAATCACGAGTTTTTGATATTCATGATAATGTGCTAGTACTAAACTATAGTGGTAGAGGGAATAGATGGTTGCCAGGTGTTATTGTCGAAATCACTGGTCCTGTATCAGACACAATTCAATTGGGCGATGATAGAATTGTTAGAAGACATGTAGACCAGATTAGAATTAGGGAATTTGATAGTACTGTTAGTGAGACTAGGGTAAATGAGGAGTTACCAGAGATTCCAATTGTTAGTAAACAAGTTACTCCTTCATTAAGTATTCCAGTTTCTAACGAGGACTTAAATCCCAATGTTGTTCTTGATACAAGTCCTAGTAACATTACTGATTGTAATCCTTGCCCAGATCATTCAATTATTCAGACTCCTCCAGATACCACTCCTAAAGATACAGTTAAACCAAAATTTCTAGCCCAGGTGTTATTACTACTAGGTCTGGACGCATTGTCCACAAACCAGATAAGTTGAACTTGTAATTTTGAGTTTATTAGTGTTTTGACCTTTCCTCATTGTAAGCCATTTTAGGGGGAAGGGATGTGATAACTTCGTATCTATATTTAGTACGCTAGATGTTCTTTTGTTAGTGGTCACATGACCACTTTTGAGTTTTGTAATGGCGGCAAAGCTTGCCAAGTTGTAGTTTGCAGTTCCACAAATAAACCTGAGTTTAACGTGTTAATTGCCGTTTTCCTGTGTGGATCATTACGGTAGTGGTTAGGCGAACACTCGGTTATCACACATTTGTGATCCCCTGTCTAAATATTCTTTTTAATTCAATTTTTGATACCGGAACTTCCCCAAGTATCTGGTCAAAAGCGACAATTGTCCCAGTTTGCAAAAAAGGCCCGGTTGATGACCCAGGGAATTGTAGGGCAATTTCTTTATTTAGTATTTTTGGTAAAATTTTTACCTCTATTTTGAACCGTCAACTCTATATTTGGTCGGAGGCTCTTGGCAAAATAAATGAAGCACAGACAGGTTTTAGGCACGGGTACTCAACTTTTGATAATATCTTTATTCTACAATCTTTGGTACAAAAATACATCACACGGGAAATTCTATTGTGTTCTACTGCACTTTGTATTATACCGAAGCTCAACAACTTATTCGCGATGTTCGGCGCACCCGGAGTTCTCGGATCTGAACGGCCCGGCCACCTTTCCATTAATTAGTGAGAAAATTGCTTCGATGCTCTGTTTTAACACTACACAATACCTCCACTTGGGCTAATGGAAAAGTAAAACAATTTGTAAAAAACATTGAAG
Organism: Saccoglossus kowalevskii; assembly: GCF_978046115.1. NCBI lineage: Eukaryota > Metazoa > Hemichordata > Enteropneusta > Harrimaniidae > Saccoglossus > Saccoglossus kowalevskii. The sequence continues at coordinate 5,179,227 of NC_140641.1, read as the reverse complement.
ATATCGATCAATGATCAAAAACAGAAGGAAAGAATTGGAGAAAAAGCCGCAAATATTTCTACAAAACTATCGCACATCCCCTCATGCTGCAATCAGCGTATCACCCACAACCTTGTTTGTGAAACACACCAAACACAACAAGATCCCCATATAATTGACGTCGATCCAGTATCAGAAATCGTACGTAAATATGATTCACTGCAGAAACACAAAATCAGAATTCGTGCCAACAACAAATCAAACGTGAAATGTATTATTGGGACAGGTGATACGGTATTGGTAAAAAGGTCATACAACCAAACCAAATGTTGCACAGTGTATGATCCTACTACGACTACAGTAGTGCTGAGAATGATGAACACACCATTATGAGAAACACATCATTCTACAAGAGGTTAGATAGATCATAACTTTAAAACAACTCAGAAACAATGATCATAACCCATTGCCAACTGATCATGTCCTCACACCCCATATTATTCATCTACAACTATCTATCTATTTTCCGACCCAACGCTTGTGTGATGATGATCACATACCGACATCAACGAAATATAGACATTTTACGTTTTTGACTTTCTAAGCAATCAAAATGTATTCGAATTCGCTTTCATTTGCTCTACTTTCGAATTGCTTTTACCAAGTTCCAAGTTGTACTCCCCCCGGGACGTAAAGCTTCTCTCGAGTTTTGATTTGTTTAAATGTATTTGTGCCCTAGTACTTGTACTTATTATTTTCTTATTTTTTACAATTTTTACAAACTTTGGTTAATCATTCCATTTTATTTGCTGCTGCAGATTTATCAAAACAACGGACAATCAAAAATACCATTGATAATCTGAGTGTCATTAAATTTGGTTATATGAATGGCGTGCGTGATTCCAGTGTCAACATATTTGATTATATGAATGGCAGACCCATGATTCCATGTACAAAATGCATCACAAAACCGATAATTACAAATCAAACGTATTGTTATTACGTTATTACTTACATCCATACTACTGTATATTAATTCCCATTTTGTGAAAATGATGGATACTTTATAGCCAATGTGCTATAGTATTAACAACAACGCCCTCTACACCATCTCTATTTATAGGTTCATCGAGATATAAATTGTTAATCACTTCCTTGTATATTTAGAGTGACGTTGAACGCGTATTAGAAATACGCTAGTTTACACGGCAAGGGTGGGGGAGTTGTAATAACTCGAATATCCTGAATCATCGAAGGACATATACACATAAGGACATATATTTAGTCATATGTCGTCTTTCATTTTGTCTTATGTCGTCTTTCATTTCGTATGTCAAATTAATTATTATTTTGAACGATTCACAAGATTGTTCTTTGGCATACGCGTTTTGTTTATATCGGAAACAGGCATAGTACGTACACAAACAATAGGGCGCATATCTGATGGGTTTTGGTAAAAATGTAAATAATCGGAAAGTCAACACTTTCTTTGGCTATTATAAAAGCGTTAATGACTTAGGAACCATCAAATGCTTTGCTCGGTACTTTGATGACAAGAAAATATTTAAGACTGAAAGATAGCAATTCAGTGGCCGACGCTATGATAAAGCATTTTGATAACAATATGATCCCGTATTCCTAAACATGTAATGTGTTTTCTGTGATACAATAACAAAAGTGATGACAGACATTCACGAACTGTTGCCTGGCGCAAAAACAAATGAAAGCCGCTTTGTAATATTTTAAAATATTTCAATAATATTGCATCCGCTTTTAGGAGCAAGTTGTCTTCAAGATGATTGTTGAACATCTTGGTGTCTGGGCTGCACAAGTTTTGAGACATGCTCCATTCACATTGCTCACATTCTCTGAGACTGTCACAAAACATAGCGGTTCATTTTATATAAAAAGTTTGAATGTGCACTATTAATTTGTTACAAAACATCACAATTGCATGAAATTGGTGAGATCAAAACGTGTGTCAGTGTCGGCAACTGGCTTGGTAAAGCGTTATAGACATTTATGATTAAAAAATACATTGTAACAAACATGACGACCATCCATCTACTCCTCATAATAATAAATAATGTTTTCTTAGTTTTGATCTATTTCCAAGACGATGATAGTGTGAATAATTACCGGGTATTCCGCTATCAGAAAAATAGTTTTTATTGTTATATATTTGTTCTGCCATTGTCCCTCTAGCCGAAGATGTTGCTCTATAAATCGTGTCTAGCCGAATTGAATATCAGCAGAGCCAATGAATAATATATCACTGCAACCAATAAAATCGTACCATCAGCAGAACCAATGCTCATCACTATAACCAATAAAATTGTACCATCAGCAGAACCAATAAATAATATATCACTACAATCAATAAAATCGTACCATCAGCAGAACCAATGATCATCACTACAACCAATAAAATCGTACCATCAGCAGAACCAATGAATAATATATCACTGCAACCAATAAAATCGTACCATCAGCAGAACCAATGATCATCACAATAACCAATAAAATCGCACCATCAGCAGAACCAATGATCATCACTACAACCAATAAAATCGTACCATCAGCAGAACCAATGAATAATATATCACTACAACCAATAAAATCGTACCATCAGCAGAACCAATGACCATCACTACAACCAATAAAATCGTACCATCAGCAGAACCAATGAATAATATATCACTGCAACCAATAAAATCGTACCATCAGCAGAACCAATGATCATCACAATAACCAATAAAATCGCACCATCAGCAGAACCAATGATCATCACTACAACCAATAAAATCGTACCATCAGCAGAACCAATGAATAATATATCACTACAACCAATAAAATGGCAATATCAGCAGAGCCAATGAATAATATATCACTACAACCAATAAAATGGCAATATCAGCAGAGCCAATGAATAATATATCACTACAACCAATAAAATCGTACCATCAGCAGAACCAATGATCATCACTACAACCAATAAAATCGTACCATCAACAGAACCAATGATCATCACTACAACCAATAAAATCGTACCATCAGCAGAAACAATGATCATCACTACAACCAATAAAATCGTACCATCAGCAGAACCAATGATCATCACTACAACCAATAAAATCGTACCATCAGCAGAACCAATGAATAATATATCACTGCAACCAATAAAATAGTACCATCAGCAGAACCAATGATCATCACTATAACCAATAAAATCGCACCATCAGCAGAACCAATGATCATCACTACAATCAATAAAATCGTACCATCAGCAGAACCAATGAATAATATATCACTACAACCAATAAAATGGCAATATCAGCAGAGCCAATGAATAATATATCACTACAACCAATAAAATCGTACCATCAGCAGAACCAATGATCATCACTACAACCAATAAAATCGTACCATCAACAGAACCAATGATCATCACTACAACCAATAAAATCGTACCATCAGCAGAAACAATGATCATCACTACAACCAATAAAATCGTACCATCAACAGAACCAATGATCATCACTACAACCAATAAAATCGTACCATCAGCAGAACCAATGAATAATATATCACTACAACCAATAAAATCGTACCATCAGCAGAACCAATGATCATCACTACAACCAATAAAATCGTACCATCAGCAGAACCAATGAATAATATATCACTGCAACCAATAAAATCGTACCATCAGCAGAACCAATGATCATCACTACAACCAATAAAATCGTACCATCAGCAGAACCAATGAATAATATATCACTGCAACCAATAAAATCGTACCATCAGCAGAACCAATGATCATCACAATAACCAATAAAATCGCACCATCAGCAGAACCAATGATCATCACTACAACCAATAAAATCGTACCATCAGCAGAACCAATGAATAATATATCACTACAACCAATAAAATCGTACCATCAGCAGAACCAATGATCATCACTACAACCAATAAAATCGTACCATCAGCAGAACCAATGAATAATATATCACTGCAACCAATAAAATCGTACCATCAGCAGAACCAATGATCATCACAATAACCAATAAAATCGCACCATCCGTAGAACCAATGATCATCACTACAACCAATAAAATCGTACCATCAGCAGAACCAATGAATAATATATCACTACACCAATAAAATGGCAATATCAGCAGAGCCAATGAATAATATATCACTACAATCAAAAAATCATACCATCAGCAGAACCAATGAATAATATATCACTACAACCAATAAAATCTTACCATCAGCAGAACCAATGACCATCACTGCAACCAATAAAATCATACCATCAGCAGAAACAATGATCATCACTATAACCAATAAAATCGCACCATCAGCAGAACCAATGATCATCACTACAACCAATAAAATCGTACCTTCAGCAGAACCAATGAATAATATATCACTACAACCAATAAAATGGCAATACCAGCAGAGCCAGTGAATAATATATCACTACAACCAATAAAATCGTACCATCAGCAGAAACAATGATCATCACTACAACCAATAAAATCGTAACACCAGCAGAACCAATGATCATCACTACAAACAATAAAATCGTACCATCAACAGAACCAATGATCATCACTACAACCAATAAAATCATACCATCAGCAGAAACAATGAATAATATATCACTACAACCAATAAAATGGCAATATCATCAGAGCCAATGAATAATATATCACTGCAACCAATAAAATCGTACCATCAGCAGAAACAATGATCATCACTATAACCAATAAAATCGCACCATCAGCAGAACCAATGATCATCACTAGAACCAATAAAATCGTACCTTCAGCAGAACCAAAGAATAATATATCACTACAACCAATAAAATGGCAATATCAGCAGAGCCAATGAATAATATATCACTACAACCAATAAAATCGTACCATCAGCAGAAACAATGATCATCACTACAACCAATAAAATCGTAACACCAGCAAGAACCAATGATCATCACTACAAACAATAAAATCGTACCATCAACAGAACCAATGATCATCACTACAACCAATAAAATCATACCATCAGCAGAAACAATGAATAATATATCACTACAACCAATAAAATGGCAATATCATCAGAGCCAATGAATAATATATCACTGCAACCAATAAAATCGTACCATCAGCAGAACCAATGAATAATATATCACTGCAACCAATAAAATCGTACCATCAGCAGAACCAATGAATAATATATCACTGCAACCAATAAAATCGTACCATCAGCAGAACCAATGATCATCACTAAAACCTATAAAATCGTACCATCAGCAGAACCAATGATCATCACTACAACGAAAAAATCATACCATCAGCAGAACCAATGAATAATATATCACTACAACCAATAAAATCGTACCATCAGCAGAACCAATGACCATCATTGCAACCAATAAAATCGTACCATCAGCAGAACCAATGAAGAGTATATCACTACAACCAATAAAATGGCAATATCAGCAGGGCCAATGAATAATATATCACTACAACCAATAAAATCGTACCATCAGCGGAACCAATGATCATCACTACAACCAATAAAATCGTACCATCAACAGAACCAATGATCATCGATCACTACAACCAATAAAATCGTACCATCAGCAGAAACAATGATAATCACTACAACCAATAAAATCGTACCATCAGCAGAACCAATGATCATCACTACAACCAATGAAATCGTACCATCAGCAGAACCAATGAATAATATATCACTACAACCAATAAAATCGTACCATCAGCAGAAACAATGATCATCACTACAACCAATAAAATCGTACCATCAGCAGAACCAATGATCATCACTACAACCAATAAAATCGTACCATCAGCAGAACCAATGAATAATATATCACTACAACCAATAAAATGGCAATATCAGCAGAGCCAATGAATAATATATCACTACAACCAATAAAATCGTACCATCAGCAGAACCAATGATCATCACTACAACCAATAAAATCGTACCATCAACAGAACCAATGATCATCACTACAACCAATAAAATCGTACCATCAGCAGAACCAATGAATTATATATCACTACAACCAATAAAATCACACCATCAGCAGAACCAATGAATAATATATCACTACAACCGATGAAATCGTACCATCAGCAGAACCAATGAATAATATATCACTACAACCGATAAAATCATACCATCAGCAAATCCAATGAATAATATATCACTACAACCAATAAAATCGTGCCATAACAGAACCAATGAATACTATACCACTACAACCAATAAAATCGTATCATAAGCAGAACCAATGAATAATATATCACTGCAACCAATAAAATCGTGCCATCAGCAGAACCAATGATCATCACAACAACCAATAAAATCGTACCATCAGCAGAACCAATGAATAATATATCACTACAACCAATAAAATCGTACCATTAGCAGAACCAATGAACAATATATCACTACAACCAATAAAATTTTACCATAAGCAGAACCAATGAATAATATATCACTACAACCAATAAAATCGTACCATCAACAGAACCAATGATCATCACTACAACCGATAAAATCGTACCATCAGCAGAACCAATGAATAATATATCACTGCAACCAATAAAATCGTACCATCAGCTGAACCAATGAATAATATATCACTACAACCAATAAAATCTTACCATCTGCAGAACCAATGAATAATATATTACTACAACCAATAACATGGCAATATTAGCAGAGCCAATGAATAAAATATCACTGCAACCAATAAAATCGTACCATCAGCAGAACCAATGATCACCACTACAACCAATAAAATCGTACCATCAACAGAACCAATGAATAATATACCACTACAACCAATAAAATCGTACCATAAGCAGAACCAATGAATAATATATCACTACAACCAATAAAATCGTACCATCAACAGAACCAATGAATAATATATCACTACAACCAATAAAATCGTACCATCAGCAGAACCAATGAATACTATATCACTGCAACCAATAAAATCGTGCCATCAGCAGAACCAATGATCATCACTACAACCAATAAAATCGTACCATCAGCAGAACCAATGAATAATATATCACTACAACCAATAAAATCGTACCATTAGCAGAACCAATGAACAATATATCACTTCAACCAATACAATTGTACCATAAGCAGAACCAATGAATAATATATCACTACAACCAATAAAATCGTACCATCAACAGAACCAATGATCATCACTACAACCGATAAAATCGTACCATCAGCAGAACCAATGAATAATATATCACTGCAACCAATAAAATCGTACCATCAGCTGAACCAATGAATAATATATCACTACAACCAATAAAATCTTACCATCTGCAGAACCAATGAATAATATATTACTACAACCAATAACATGGCAATATTAGCAGAGCCAATGAATAATATATCACTGCAACCAATAAAATCGTACCATCAGCAGAACCAATGATCATCACTACAACCAATAAAATCGTACCATCAGCAGAACCAATGAATAATATATCACTACAACCAATAAAATCGTACCATCAGCAGAAACAATGATCATCACTACAACCAATAAAATCGTACTATCAACAGAACCAATGATCATCACTACAACCAATAAAATCGTACCATCAGCAGAACCAATGAATTATATATCACCACAACCAATAAAATCACACCATCAGCAGAACCAATGAATAATATATCACTACAACCGATGAAATCATACCATCAGCAGAACCAATGAATAATATATCACTACAACCGATAAAATCATACCATCAGCAAAACCAATGAATAATATATCACTACAACCAATGAAATCGTGCCATAACAGAACCAATGAATAATATACCACTACAACCAATAAAATCGTACCATAAGCAGAACCAATGAATAATATATCACTACAACCAATAAAATCGTACCATCAGCAGAACCAATGAATAATATATCACTGCAACCCATCAAATCGTACCATCAGCAGAACCAATGAATAATATATCACTGCAACCAATAAAATCGTGCCATCAGCAGAACCAATGATCATCACTACAACCAATAAAATCGTACCATCAGCAGAACCAATGAATAATATATCACTACAACCAATAAAATCATACCATTAGCAGAACCAATGAACAATATATCACTACAACCAATAAAATCGTACCATAAGCAGAACCAATGAATAATATATCACTACAACCAATACAATCGTACCATCAACAGAACCAATGATCATCACTACAACCGATAAAATCGTACCATCAGCAGAACCAATGAATAATATATCACTGCAACCAATAAAATCGTACCATCAGCTGAACCAATGAATAATATATCACTACAACCATTAAAATCTTACCATCTACAGAACCAATGAATAATATATTACTACAACCAATAACATGGCAATATAAGCAGAGCCAATGAATAATATATCACTGCAACCAATAAAATCGTACCATCAACAGAACCAATGATCATCACTACAACCAATAAAATCGTACCATCAGCGGAACCAATGATCATCACTACAACCATTAAAATCGTACTATCAGCAGAACCAATGAATAATATATCACTACAACCAATAAAATCGTACCATCAGCAGAACCAATGAACAATATATCACTACAACCAATAAAATCGTACCATCAACAACTAATGAATAATATATCACTACAACCAATAAAATTGTACCATCAGCAGAACCAATGAATAATATATCACTACAACAGATAAAATCGTACCATCAGCAGAACCAATGAATAATATATCACTGCAACCAATACAATCGTACCATCAGCAGAACCAATGAATAATATATCACTAGAACCAATAAAATCTTACCATCTGCAGAGCCAATGAATAATATATTACTACAACCAATAACATGGCAATATTAGCAGAGCAAATGAATAATATATCACTGCAACCAATAAAATCGTACCATCAGCGGAACCAATGATCATCACTACAACCAATAAAATCGTACCATCAGCAGAACCAATGAATAATATATCACTGCAAACAATAAAATCGTACCATCAGCAGAACCAATGAACAATATATCACTACAACCAATAAAATCGTACCATCAGCAGAACCAATGAATAATATATTACTACAACCAATAAAATCGTACCATCAGAAGAGCCAATAAATAATATATCACTGCAACCAATAAAATTGTACCATCAGCAGAACCAATGATCATCACTACAACCAATAAAATCGTACCATCATCAGAACCAATGATCATCATTACAACCAATAAAATCGTACCATCAGCAGAAACAATGATCATCACTACAACCAATAAAATCGTACCATCAACAGAACCAATGATCATCACTACAACCAATAAAATCGTACCATCAGCAGAACCAATGAATAATATATCACTACAACCAATAAAATCGTACCATCAGCAGAACCAATGATCATCACTACAACCAATAAAATCGTACCATCAGCAGAACCAATGAATAATATATCACTGCAACCAATAAAATCGTACCATCAGCAGAACCAATGATCATCACTACAACCAATAAAATCGTACCATCAGCAGAACCAATGAATAATATATCACTGCAACCAATAAAATCGTACCATCAGCAGAACCAATGATCATCACAATAACCAATAAAATCGCACCGTCAGCAGAACCAATGATCATCACTACAACCAATAAAATCGTACCATCAGCAGAACCAATGAATAATATATCACTACAACCAATAAAATCGTACCATCAGCAGAACCAATGATCATCACTACAACCAATAAAATCGTACCATCAGCAGAACCAATGAATAATATATCACTGCAACCAATAAAATCGTACCATCAGCAGAACCAATGATCATCACAATAACCAATAAAATCGCACCATCAGCAGAACCAATGATCATCACTACAACCAATAAAATCGTACCATCAACAGAACCAATGAATAATATATCACTACACCAATAAAATGGCAATATCAGCAGAGCCAATGAATAATATATCACTACAACCAAAAAATCATACCATCAGCAGAACCAATGAATAATATATCACTACAACCAATAAAATCGTACCATCAGCAGAAACAATGATCATCACTACAACCAATAAAATCGTAACACCAGCAGAACCAATGATCATCACTACAAACAATAAAATCGTACCATCAACAGAACCAATGATCATCACTACAACCAATAAAATCATACCATCAGCAGAAACAATGAATAATATATCACTACAACCAATAAAATGGCAATATCATCAGAGCCAATGAATAATATATCACTGCAACCAATAAAATCGTACCATCAGCAGAAACAATGATCATCACTATAACCAATAAAATCGCACCATCAGCAGAACCAATGATCATCACTAGAACCAATAAAATCGTACCTTCAGCAGAACCAATGAATAATATATCACTACAACCAATAAAATGGCAATATCAGCAGAGCCAATGAATAATATATCACTACAACCAATAAAATCGTACCATCAGCAGAAACAATGATCATCACTACAACCAATAAAATCGTAACACCAGCAGAACCAATGATCATCACTACAAACAATAAAATCGTACCATCAACAGAACCAATGATCATCACTACAACCAATAAAATCATACCATCAGCAGAAACAATGAATAATATATCACTACAACCAATAAAATGGCAATATCATCAGAGCCAATGAATAATATATCACTGCAACCAATAAAATCGTACCATCAGCAGAACCAATGAATAATATATCACTGCAACCAATAAAATCGTACCATCAGCAGAACCAATGAATAATATATCACTGCAACCAATAAAATCGTACCATCAGCAGAACCAATGATCATCACTAAAACCTATAAAATCGTACCATCAGCAGAACCAATGATCATCACTACAACCAAAAAATCATACCATCAGCAGAACCAATGAATAATATATCACTACAACCAATAAAATCGTACCATCAGCAGAACCAATGACCATCATTGCAACCAATAAAATCGTACCATCAGCAGAACCAATGAAGAGTATATCACTACAACCAATAAAATGGCAATATCAGCAGGGCCAATGAATAATATATCACTACAACCAATAAAATCGTACCATCAGCAGAACCAATGATCATCACTACAACCAATAAAATCGTACCATCAACAGAACCAATGATCATCGATCACTACAACCAATAAAATCGTACCATCAGCAGAAACAATGATCATCACTACAACCAATAAAATCGTACCATCAGCAGAACCAATGATCATCACTACAACCAATGAAATCGTACCATCAGCAGAACCAATGATCATCACTACAACCAATAAAATCGTACCATCAGCAGAACCAATGAATAATATACCACTACAACTAATAAAATGGCAATATCAGCAATGCCAATGAATAATATATCACTACAACCAATAAAATCGTACCATCAGCAGAACCAATGATCATCACTACAACCAATAAAATCGTACCATCAACAGAACCAATGATCATCACTACAACCAATAAAATCGTACCATCAGCAGAACCAATGAATTATATATCACTACAACCAATAAAATCACACCATCAGCAGAACCAATGAATAATATATCACTACAACCAATAAAATCGTACCATCAGCAGAACCAATGAATAATATATCACTGCAACCAATAAAATCGTGCCATCAGCAGAACCAATGATCATCACTACAACCAATAAAATCGTACCATCAGCAGAACCAATGAATAATATATCACTACAACCAATAAAATCGTACCATTAGCAGAACCAATGAATAATATATCACTGCAACCAATAAAATCGTGCCATCAGCAGAACCAATGATCATCACTACAACCAATAAAATCGTACCATCAGCAGAACCAATGAATAATATATCACTACAACCAATAAAATTGTACCATAAGCAGAACCAATGAATAATATATCACTGCAACCAATAAAATCGTGCCATCAGCAGAACCAATGATCATCACTACAACCAATAAAATCGTACCATCAGCAGAACCAATGAATAATATATCACTACAACCAATAAAATCGTACCATTAGCAGAACCAATGAACAATATATCACTACAACCAATAAAATTGTACCATAAGCAGAACCAATGAATAATATATCACTACAACCAATAAAATCGTACCATCAACAGAACCAATGATCATCACTACAACCGATAAAATCGTACCATCAGCAGAACCAATGAATAATATATCACTGCAACCAATAAAATCGTACCATCTGCAGAACCAATGAATAATATATTACTACAACCAATAACATGGCAATATTAGCAGAGCCAATGAATAATATATCACTGCAACCAATAAAATCGTACCATCAGCAGAACCAATGATCACCACTACAACCAATAAAATCGTACCATCAACAGAACCAATGAATAATATACCACTACAACCAATAAAATCGTACCATAAGCAGAACCAATGAATAATATATCACTACAACCAATAAAATCGTACCATCAACAGAACCAATGAATAATATATCACTACAACCAATAAAATCGTACCATCAGCAGAACCAATGAATAATATATCACTGCAACCAATAAAATCGTGCCATCAGCAGAACCAATGATCATCACTACAACCAATAAAATCGTACCATCAGCAGAACCAATGAATAATATATCACTACAACCAATAAAATCGTACCATTAGCAGAACCAATGAACAATATATCACTACAACCAATACAATTGTACCATAAGCAGAACCAATGAATAATATATCACTACAACCAATAAAATCGTACCATCAACAGAACCAATGATCATCACTACAACCGATAAAATCGTACCATCAGCAGAACCAATGAATAATATATCACTGCAACCAATAAAATCGTACCATCAGCTGAACCAATGAAAAATATATCACTACAACCAATAAAATCTTGCCATCTGCAGAACCAATGAATAATATATTACTACAACCAATAACATGGCAATATTAGCAGAGCCAATGAATAATATATAACTGCAACCAATAAAATCGTACCATCAGCAGAACCAATGATTATCACTACAACCAATAAAATCGTACCATCAGCAGAACCAATGAATAATATATCACTACAACCAATAAAATCGTACCATCAGCAGAAACAATGATCATCACTACAACCAATAAAATCGTACTATCAACAGAACCAATGATCATCACTACAACCAATAAAATCGTACCATCAGCAGAACCAATGAATTATATATCACTACAACCAATAAAATCACACCATCAGCAGAACCAATGAATAATATATCACTACAACCGATGAAATCGTACCATCAGCAGAACCAATGAATAATATATCACTACAACCGATAAAATCATACCATCAGCAAAACCAATGAATAATATATCACTACAACCAATAAAATCGTGCCATAACAGAACCAATGAATAATATACCACTACAACCAATAAAATCGTACCATAAGCAGAACCAATGAATAATATATCACTACAACCAATAAAATCGTACCATCAACAGAACCAATGAATAATATAGCACTACAACCAATAAAATCGTACCATCAGCAGAACCAATGAATAATATATCACTGCAACCCATCAAATCGTACCATCAGCAGAACCAATGAATAATATATCACTGCAACCAATAAAATCGTGCCATCAGCAGAACCAATGATCATCACTACAACCAATAAAATCGTACCATCAGCAGAACCAATGAATAATATATCACTACAACCAATAAAATCATACCATTAGCAGAACCAATGAACAATATATCACTACAACCAATAAAATCGTACCATAAGCAGAACCAATGAATAATATATCACTACAACCAATACAATCGTACCATCAACAGAACCAATGATCATCACTACAACCGATAAAATCGTACCATCAGCAGAACCAATGAATAATATATCACTGCAACCAATAAAATCGTACCATCAGCTGAACCAATGAATAATATATCACTACAACCATTAAAATCTTACCATCTACAGAACCAATGAATAATATATTACTACAACCAATAACATGGCAATATTAGCAGAGCCAATGAATAATATATCACTGCAACCGATGAAATCGTACCATCAGCCGAACCAATGAATAATATATCACTACAACCGATAAAATCATACCATCAGCAAATCCAATGAATAATATATCACTACAACCAATAAAATCGTGCCATAACAGAACCAATGAATAATATACCACTACAACCAATAAAATCGTATCATAAGCAGAACCAATGAATAATATATCACTACAACCAATAAAATCGTACCATCAACAGAACCAATGAATAATATATCACTACAACCAATAAAATCGTACCATCAGCAGAACCAATGAATAATATATCACTGCAACCAATAAAATCGTGCCATCAGCAGAACCAATGATCATCACTACAACCAATAAAATCGTACCATCAGCAGAACCAATGAATAATATATCACTACAACCAATAAAATCGTACCATTAGCAGAACCAATGAATAATATATCACTGCAACCAATAAAATCGTGCCATCAGCAGAACCAATGATCATCACTACAACCAATAAAATCGTACCATCAGCAGAACCAATGAATAATATATCACTACAACCAATAAAATTGTACCATAAGCAGAACCAATGAATAATATATCACTGCAACCAATAAAATCGTGCCATCAGCAGAACCAATGATCATCACTACAACCAATAAAATCGTACCATCAGCAGAACCAATGAATAATATATCACTACAACCAATAAAATCGTACCATTAGCAGAACCAATGAACAATATATCACTACAACCAATAAAATTGTACCATAAGCAGAACCAATGAATAATATATCACTACAACCAATAAAATCGTACCATCAACAGAACCAATGATCATCACTACAACCGATAAAATCGTACCATCAGCAGAACCAATGAATAATATATCACTGCAACCAATAAAATCGTACCATCTGCAGAACCAATGAATAATATATTACTACAACCAATAACATGGCAATATTAGCAGAGCCAATGAATAATATATCACTGCAACCAATAAAATCGTACCATCAGCAGAACCAATGATCACCACTACAACCAATAAAATCGTACCATCAACAGAACCAATGAATAATATACCACTACAACCAATAAAATCGTACCATAAGCAGAACCAATGAATAATATATCACTACAACCAATAAAATCGTACCATCAACAGAACCAATGAATAATATATCACTACAACCAATAAAATCGTACCATCAGCAGAACCAATGAATAATATATCACTGCAACCAATAAAATCGTGCCATCAGCAGAACCAATGATCATCACTACAACCAATAAAATCGTACCATCAGCAGAACCAATGAATAATATATCACTACAACCAATAAAATCGTACCATTAGCAGAACCAATGAACAATATATCACTACAACCAATACAATTGTACCATAAGCAGAACCAATGAATAATATATCACTACAACCAATAAAATCGTACCATCAACAGAACCAATGATCATCACTACAACCGATAAAATCGTACCATCAGCAGAACCAATGAATAATATATCATTGCAACCAATAAAATCGTACCATCAGCTGAACCAATGAATAATATATCACTACAACCAATAAAATCTTACCATCTGCAGAACCAATGAATAATATATTACTACAACCAATAACATGGCAATATTAGCAGAGCCAATGAATAATATATAACTGCAACCAATAAAATCGTACCATCAGCAGAACCAATGATTATCACTACAACCAATAAAATCGTACCATCAGCAGAACCAATGAATAATATATCACTACAACCAATAAAATCGTACCATCAGCAGAAACAATGATCATCACTACAACCAATAAAATCGTACTATCAACAGAACCAATGATCATCACTACAACCAATAAAATCGTACCATCAGCAGAACCAATGAATTATATATCACTACAACCAATAAAATCACACCATCAGCAGAACCAATGAATAATATATCACTACAACCGATGAAATCGTACCATCAGCAGAACCAATGAATAATATATCACTACAACCGATAAAATCATACCATCAGCAAAACCAATGAATAATATATCACTACAACCAATAAAATCGTGCCATAACAGAACCAATGAATAATATACCACTACAACCAATAAAATCGTACCATAAGCAGAACCAATGAATAATATATCACTACAACCAATAAAATCGTACCATCAACAGAACCAATGAATAATATAGCACTACA
Organism: Saccoglossus kowalevskii; assembly: GCF_978046115.1. Taxonomy (NCBI): domain Eukaryota; kingdom Metazoa; phylum Hemichordata; class Enteropneusta; family Harrimaniidae; genus Saccoglossus; species Saccoglossus kowalevskii. The sequence continues at coordinate 5,162,872 of NC_140641.1, read as the reverse complement.
ACCAATAAAATCGTACCATCATCAGAACCAATGAATAATATATCACTGCAACCCATCAAATCGTACCATCAGCAGAACCAATGAATAATATATCACTGCAACCAATAAAATCGTGCCATCAGCAGAACCAATGATCATCACTACAACCAATAAAATCGTACCATCAGCAGAACCAATGAATAATATATCACTACAACCAATAAAATCATACCATTAGCAGAACCAATGAACAATATATCACTACAACCAATAAAATCGTACCATAAGCAGAACCAATGAATAATATATCACTACAACCAATACAATCGTACCATCAACAGAACCAATGATCATCACTACAACCGATAAAATCGTCCCATCAGCAGAACCAATGAATAATATATCACTGCAACCAATAAAATCGTACCATCAGCTGAACCAATGAATAATATATCACTACAACCAATAAAATCTTACCATCTACAGAACCAATGAATAATATATTACTACAACCAATAACATGGCAATATTAGCAGAGCCAATGAATAATATATCACTGCAACCAATAAAATCGTACCATCAACAGAACCAATGATCATCACTACAACCAATAAAATCGTACCATCAGCGGAACCAATGATCATCACTACAACCATTAAAATCGTACTATCAGCAGAACCAATGAATAATATATCACTACAACCAATAAAATCGTACCATCAGCAGAACCAATGAACAATATATCACTACAACCAATAAAATCGTACCATCAACAACTAATGAATAATATATCACTACAACCAATAAAATTGTACCATCAGCAGAACCAATGAATAATATATCACTACAACAGATAAAATCGTACCATCAGCAGAACCAATGAATAATATATCACTGCAACCAATACAATCGTACCATCAGCAGAACCAATGAATAATATATCACTAGAACCAATAAAATCTTACCATCTGCAGAGCCAATGAATAATATATTACTACAACCAATAACATGGCAATATTAGCAGAGCAAATGAATAATATATCACTGCAACCAATAAAATCGTACCATCAGCGGAACCAATTATCATCACTACAACCAATAAAATCGTACCATCAGCAGAACCAATGAACAATATATCACTACAACCAATAAAATCGTACCATAAGCAGAACCAATGAATAATATATTACTACAACCAATAAAATCGTACCATCAGAAGAGCCAATAAATAATATATCACTGCAACCAATAAAATCGTACCATCAGCAGAACCAATGATCATCACTACAACCAATAAAATCGTACCATCATCAGAACCAATGATCATCATTACAACCAATAAAATCGTACCATCAGCAGAACCAATGAATAATATATCACTACAACCAATAAAATCGTACCATCAGCAGAACCAAAGATCATCACTACAACCAATAAAATTGTACCATCAGCAGAACCAATGAATAATATATTACTACAACCAATAAAATCGTACCATCAAAAGAGCCAATGAATAATATATCACTACAACCAATAAAATCGTACCATCAGCAGCACCAATGATCATCACTACAACTAATAATATCATACCATCAGCAGAACCAATGAATAATATATCACTACAACCAATAAAATCGTACCATCAGCAAAACAATGAATAATATATCACTGCAACCAATAAAATCGTACAATCAGCAGAACCAATGATCATCACTACAACCAATAATATCATACCATCAGCAGAACCAATGAATAATATATCACTACAACCAATAATATCATACCATCAGCAGAACCAATGATCATCACTACAACCAATAAAATCGTACCATCAGCAGAACCAATGAATAATATATCACTACAACCAATAAAATTGTACCATCAGCAGAACCAATGAATAATATATCACTACAACCAATAAAATCGTACCATCAGCAGAACCAATGAATAATATATCACTACAACCAATAAAATCGTACCATCAGAAGAGCCAATAAATAATATATCACTGCAACCAATAAAATCGTACCATCAGCAGAACCAATGATCATCACTACAACCAATAAAATCGTACGATCATCAGAACCAATGATCATCATTACAACTAATATAATCGTACCATCAGCAGAACCAATGAATAATATATCACTACAACCAATAAAATCGTACCATCAGCAGAACCAAAGATCATCGCTACAACCAATAAAATTTTACCATCAGCAGAACCAATGAATAATATATTACTACAACCAATAAAATCGTACCATCAAAAGAGCCAATGAATAATATATCACTACAACCAATAAAATCGTACCATCAGCAGCACCAATGATCATCACTACAACCAATAATATCATACCATCAGCAGAACCAATGAATAATATATCACTACAACCAATAAAATCGTACTATCAGCAAAACAATGAATAATATATCACTGCAACCAATAAAATCGTACCATCAGCAGAACCAATGATCATCACTACAACCGATAAAATCGTACCATCAGCAGAACCAATGAATAATATATCACTGCAACCAATAAAATCGTACCATCAGCTGAACCAATGAATAATATATCACTACAACCAATAAAATCTTACCATCTACAGAACCAATGAATAATATATTACTACAACCAATAACATGGCAATATTAGCAGAGCCAATGAATAATATATCACTGCAACCAATAAAATCGTACCATCAACAGAACCAATGATCATCACTACAACCAATAAAATCGTACCATCAGCGGAACCAATGATCATCACTACAACCATTAAAATCGTACTATCAGCAGAACCAATGAATAATATATCACTACAACCAATAAAATCGTACCATCAGCAGAACCAATGAACAATATATCACTACAACCAATAAAATCGTACCATCAACAACTAATGAATAATATATCACTACAACCAATAAAATTGTACCATCAGCAGAACCAATGAATAATATATCACTACAACAGATAAAATCGTACCATCAGCAGAACCAATGAATAATATATCACTGCAACCAATACAATCGTACCATCAGCAGAACCAATGAATAATATATCACTACAACCAATAAAATCTTACCATCTGCAGAGCCAATGAATAATATATTACTACAACCAATAACATGGCAATATTAGCAGAGCAAATGAATAATATATCACTGCAACCAATAAAATCGTACCATCAGCGGAACCAATGATCATCAGTACAACCAATAAAATCGTACCATCAGCAGAACCAAGAATAATATATCACTGCAAACAATAAAATCGTACCATCAGCAGAACCAATGAACAATATATCACTACAACCAATAAAATCGTACCATCAGCAGAACCAATGAATAATATATTACTACAACCAATAAAATCGTACCATCAGAAGAGCCAATAAATAATATATCACTGCAACCAATAAAATCGTACCATCAACAGAACCAATGATCATCTCTACAACCAATAAAATCGTACCATCATCAGAACCAATGATCATCATTACAACCAATAAAATCGTACCATCAGCAGAACCAATGAATAATATATCACTACAACCAATAAAATCGTACCATCAGCAGAACCAAAGATCATCACTACAACCAATAAAATTGTACCATCAGCAGAACCAATGAATAATATATTACTACAACCAATTAAATCGTACCATCAAAAGAGCCAATGAATAATATATCACTACAACCAATAAAATCGTACCATCAGCAGCACCAATGATCATCACTACAACCAATAATATCATACCATCAGCAGAACCAATGAATAATATATCACTACAACCAATAAAATCGTACCATCAGCAAAACAATGAATAATATATCACTGCAACCAATAAAATCGTACAATCAGCAGAACCAATGATCATCACTACAACCAATAATATCATACCATCAGCACAACCAATGAATAATATATCACTACAACCAATAATATCATACCATCAGCAGAACCAATGATCATCACTACAACCAATAAAATCGTACCATCAGCAGAACCAATGAATAATATATCACTACAACCAATAAAATTGTACCATCAGCAGAACCAATGAATAATATATCACTACAACCAATAAAATCGTACCATCAGCAGAACCAATTATAATATATCACTACAACCAATAAAATCGTACCATCAGAAGAGCCAATAAATAATATATCACTGCAACCAATAAAATCGTACCATCAGCAGAACCAATGATCATCACTACAACCAATAAAATCGTACGATCATCAGAACCAATGAATAATATATCACTACAACAAATAAAATTTTACCATCAGCAGAACCAATGAATAATATATTACTACAACCAATAAAATCGTACCATCAAAAGAGCCAATGAATAATATATCACTACAACCAATAAAATCGTACCATCAGCAGCACCAATGATCATCACTACAACCAATAATATCATACCATCAGCAGAACCAATGAATAATATATCACTACAACCAATAAAATCGTACTATCAGCAAAACAATGAATAATATATCACTGCAACCAATAAAATCGTACCATCAGCAGAACCAATGATCATCACTACAACCGATAAAATCGTACCATCAGCAGAACCAATGAATAATATATCACTGCAACCAATAAAATCGTACCATCAGCTGAACCAATGAATAATATATCACTACAACCAATAAAATCTTACCATCTACAGAACCAATGAATAATATATTACTACAACAAATAACATGGCAATATTAGCAGAGCCAATGAATAATATATCACTGCAACCAATAAAATCGTACCATCAACAGAACCAATGATCATCACTACAACCAATAAAATCGTACCATCAGCGGAACCAATGATCATCACTACAACCATTAAAATCGTACTATCAGCAGAACCAATGAATAATATATCACTACAACCAATAAAATCGTACCATCAGCAGAACCAATGAACAATATATCACTACAACCAATAAAATCGTACCATCAACAGAACCAATGATCATCACTACAACCAATAAAATCGTACCATCAGCGGAACCAATGATCATCACTACAACCATTAAAATCGTACTATCAGCAGAACCAATGAATAATATATCACTACAACCAATAAAATCGTACCATCAGCAGAACCAATGAACAATATATCACTACAACCAATAAAATCGTACCATCAACAACTAATGAATAATATATCACTACAACCAACAAAATTGTACCATCAGCAGAACCAATGAATAATATATCACTACAACAGATAAAATCGTACCATCAGCAGAACCAATGAATAATATATCACTGCAACCAATACAATCGTACCATCAGCAGAACCAATGAATAATATATCACTACAACCAATAAAATCTTACCATCTGCAGAGCCAATGAATAATATATTACTACAACCAATAACATGGCAATATTAGCAGAGCAAATGAATAATATATCACTGCAACCAATAAAATCGTACCATCAGCGGAACCAATGATCATCAGTACAACCAATAAAATCGTACCATCAGCAGAACCAATGAATAATATATCACTGCAAACAATAAAATCGTACCATCAGCAGAACCAATGAACAATATATCACTACAACCAATAAAATCGTACCATCAGCAGAACCAATGAATAATATATTACTACAACCAATAAAATCGTACCATCAGAAGAGCCAATAAATAATATATCACTGCAACCAATAAAATCGTACCATCAGCAGAACCAATGATCATCTCTACAACCAATAAAATCGTACCATCATCAGAACCAATGATCATCATTACAACCAATAAAATCGTACCATCAGCAGAACCAATGAATAATATATCACTACAACCAATAAAATCGTACCATCAGCAGAACCAAAGATCATCACTACAACCAATAACATTGTACCATCAGCAGAACCAATGAATAATATATTACTACAACCAATTAAATCGTACCATCAAAAGAGCCAATGAATAATATATCACTACAACCAATAAAATCGTACCATCAGCAGCACCAATGATCATCACTACAACCAATAATATCATACCATCAGCAGAACCAATGAATAATATATCACTACAACCAATAAAATCGTACCATCAGCAAAACAATGAATAATATATCACTGCAACCAATAAAATCGTACAATCAGCAGAACCAATGATCATCACTACAACCAATAATATCATACCATCAGCAGAACCAATGAATAATATATCACTACAACCAATAATATCATACCATCAGCAGAACCAATGATCATCACTACAACCAATAAAATCGTACCATCAGCAGAACCAATGAATAATATATCACTACAACCAATAAAATTGTACCATCAGCAGAACCAATGAATAATATATCACTACAACCAATAAAATCGTACCATCAGCAGAACCAATTATAATATATCACTACAACCAATAAAATCGTACCATCAGAAGAGCCAATAAATAATATATCACTGCAACCAATAAAATCGTACCATCAGCAGAACCAATGATCATCACTACAACCAATAAAATCGTACGATCATCAGAACCAATGATCATCATTACAACTAATAAAATCGTACCATCAGCAGAACCAATGAATAATATATCACTCCAACCAATAAAATCGTACCATCAGCAGAACCAATGATCATCACTACAACCAATAATATCATACCATCAGCAGAACCAATGAATAATATATCACTACAACCAATAAAATCGTACCATCAGCAAAACAATGAATAATATATCACTGCAACCAATAAAATCGTACCATCAGCAGAACCAATGATCATCACTACAACCAATAATATCATACCATCAGCAGAACCAATGATCATCACTACAACCAATAAAATCGTACCATCAGCAGAACCAATGATCATCACTACAACCAATAAAATCGTACCATCAGCAGAACCAATGAATAATATATCACTACAACCAATAAAATCGTACCATCAGCAGAACCAATGAATAATATATCACTACAACCAATAAAATCGTACCATCAGCAGAACCAATGAATAATATATCACTGCAACCAATAAAATCGTACCATCAGCTGAACCAAAGATCATCACTACAACCAATAAAATTGTACCATCAGCAGAACCAATGAATAATATATTACTACAACCAATAAAATCGTACCATCAAAAGAGCCAATGAATAATATATCACTACAACCAATAAAATCGTACCATCAGTAGAACCAATGATCATCACTACAACCAATAAAATCGTACCATCAGCAGAACCAATGATCATCACTATAACCAATAAAATCGTACCATCAGCAGAACCAATGAATAATATATCACTACAACCAATAAAATCGTACCATCAGCAGAACCAATGAATAATATATCACTACAACCAATAAAATCGTACCATCAGCAGAACCAGTGAATAATATATCACTGCAACCAATAAAATCGTACCATCATCTGAACCAAAGATCATCACTACAACCAATAAAATTGTACCATCAGCAGAACCAATGAATATTATATTACTACAACCAATAAAATCGTACCATCAAAAGAGCCAATGAATAATATATCACTACAACCAATAAAATCGTACCATCAGCAGAACCAATAATATCATACCATCAGCAGAACCAATGAATAATATATCACTGCAACCAATAAAATGGTACCACCAGCAGAACCAATGATCATCACTACAACCAAAAATATCATACCATCAGCAGAACCAATGAATAATATATCACTACAACCAATAAAATGGCAATATCAGCAGAGCCAATGAATAATATATAACTGCAACCAATAAAATCGTACCATCAGCAGAACCAATGAATTATATATCACTACAACCAAAAAAATCACACCATCAGCAGAACCAATGAATAATATATCACTACAACCGATAAAATCGTACCATCAGCAGCACCAATGAATAATATATCACTACAACCGATAAAATCATACCATCAGCAAAACCAATGAATAATATGTCACTACAAACAATAAAATCGTGCCATAACAGAACCAATGAATAATATATCACTACAACCAATAAAATCGTACCATAAGCAGAACCAATGAATAATATATCACTACAACCACTAAAATCGTACCATCAACAGAACTAATGAATAATATATCACTACAACCAATAAAATCGTACCATCAGCAGATCCAATGAATAATATATCACTGCAACTCATAAAATCGTACCATCAGCAGAACCAATGAATAATATATCACTAAAACCAATAAAATCGTACAATCAGCAGAACCAATGATCATCACTACAACCAATAATATCATACCATCAGCAGAACCAATGAATAATATATCACTACAACCAATAATATCATACCATCAGCAGAACCAATGATCATCACTACAACCAATAAAATCGTACCATCAGCAGAACCAATGGATAATATATCACTACAACCAATAAAATTGTACCATCAGCAGAACCAATGAATAATATATCACTACAACCAATAAAATCGTACCATCAGCAGAACCAATTATAATATATCACTACAACCAATAAAATCGTACCATCAGAAGAGCCAATAAATAATATATCACTGCAACCAATAAAATCGTACCATCAGCAGAACCAATGATCATCACTACAACCAATAAAATCGTACGATCATCAGAACCAATGATCATCATTACAACTAATAAAATCGTACCATCAGCAGAACCAATGAATAATATATCACTACAACCAATAAAATCGTACCATCAGCAGAACCAAAGATCATCGCTACAACCAATAAAATTTTACCATCAGCAGAACCAATGAATAATATATTACTACAACCAATAAAATCGTACCACCAAAAGAGCCAATGAATAATATATCACTACAACCAATAAAATCGTACCATCAGCAGCACCAATGATCATCACTACAACCAATAATATCATACCATCAGCAGAACCAATGAATAATATATCACTACAACCAATAAAATCGTACCATCAGCAAAACAATGAATAATATATCACTGCAACCAATAAAATCGTACCATCAGCAGAACCAATGATCATCACTACAACCAATAATATCATACCATCAGCAGAACCAATGATCATCACTACAACCAATAAAATCGTACCATCAGCAGAACCAATGATCATCACTACAACCAATAAAATCGTACCATCAGCAGAACCAATGAATAATATATCACTACAACCAATAAAATCGTACCATCAGCAGAACCAATGAATAATATATCACTACAACCAATAAAATCGTACCATCAGCAGAACCAATAAATAATATATCACTGCAACCAATAAAATCGTACCATCAGCTGAACCAAAGATCATCACTACAACCAATAAAATTGTACCATCAGCAGAACCAATGAATAATATATTACTACAACCAATAAAATCGTACCATCAAAAGAGCCAATGATCATCACTACAACCAATAAAATCGTACCATCAGCGGAACCAATGATCATCACTACAACCATTAAAATCGTACTATCAGCAGAACCAATGAATAATATATCACTACAACCAATAAAATCGTACCATCAGCAGAACCAATGAACAATATATCACTACAACCAATAAAATCGTACCATCAACAACTAATGAATAATATATCACTACAACCAATAAAATTGTACCATCAGCAGAACCAATGAATAATATATCACTACAACAGATAAAATCGTACCATCAGCAGAACCAATGAATAATATATCACTGCAACCAATACAATCGTACCATCAGCAGAACCAATGAATAATATATCACTACAACCAATAAAATCTTACCATCTGCAGAGCCAATGAATAATATATTACTACAACCAATAACATGGCAATATTAGCAGAGGAAATGAATAATATATCACTGCAACCAATAAAATCGTACCATCAGCGGAACCAATGATCATCAGTACAACCAATAAAATCGTACCATCAGCAGAACCAATGAATAATATATCACTGCAAACAATAAAATCGTACCATCAGCTGAACCAATGAACAATATATCACTACAACCAATAAAATCGTACCATCAGCAGAACCAATGAATAATATATTACTACAACCAATAAAATCGTACCATCAGAAGAGCCAATAAATAATATATCACTGCAACCAATAAAATCGTACCATCAGCAGAACCAATGATCATCTCTACAACCAATAAAATCGTACCATCATCAGAACCAATGATCATCATTACAACCAATAAAATCGTACCATCAGCAGAACCAATGAATAATATATCACTACAACCAATAAAATCGTACCATCAGCAGAACCAAAGATCATCACTACAACCAATAAAATTGTACCATCAGCAGAACCAATGAATAATATATTACTACAACCAATTAAATCGTACCATCAAAAGAGCCAATGAATAATATATCACTACAACCAATAAAATCGTACCATCAGCAGCACCAATGATCATCACTACAACCAATAATATCATACCATCAGCAGAACCAATGAATAATATATCACTACAACCAATAAAATCGTACCATCAGCAAAACAATGAATAATATATCACTGCAACCAATAAAATCGTACAATCAGCAGAACCAATGATCATCACTACAACCAATAATATCATACCATCAGCAGAACCAATGAATAATATATCACTACAACCAATAATATCATACCATCAGCAGAACCAATGATCATCACTACAACCAATAAAATCGTACCATCAGCAGAACCAATGAATAATATATCACTACAACCAATAAAATTGTACCATCAGCAGAACCAATGAATAATATATCACTACAACCAATAAAATCGTACCATCAGCAGAACCAATTATAATATATCACTACAACCAATAAAATCGTACCATCAGAAGAGCCAATAAATAATATATCACTGCAACCAATAAAATCGTACCATCAGCAGAACCAATGATCATCACTACAACCAATAAAATCGTACGATCATCAGAACCAATGATCATCATTACAACTAATAAAATCGTACCATCAGCAGAACCAATGAATAATATATCACTACAACCAATAAAATCGTACCATCAGCAGAACCAAAGATCATCGCTACAACCAATAAAATTTTACCATCAGCAGAACCAATGAATAATATATTACTACAACCAATAAAATCGTACCACCAAAAGAGCCAATGAATAATATATCACTACAACCAATAAAATCGTACCATCAGCAGCACCAATGATCATCACTACAACCAATAATATCATACCATCAGCAGAACCAATGAATAATATATCACTACAACCAATAAAATCGTACCATCAGCAAAACAATGAATAATATATCACTGCAACCAAAAAAATCGTACCATCAGCAGAACCAATGATCATCACTACAACCAATAATATACCATCAGCAGAACCAATGATCATCACTACAACCAATAAAATCGTACCATCAGCAGAACCAATGATCATCACTACAACCAATAAAATCGTACCATCAGCAGAACCAATGAATAATATATCACTACAACCAATAAAATCGTATCATCAGCAGAACCAATGAATAATATATCACTACAACCAATAAAATCGTACCATCAGCAGAACCAATGAATAATATATCACTGCAACCAATAAAATCGTACCATCAGCTGAACCAAAGATCATCACTACAACCAATAAAATTGTACCATCAGCAGAACCAATGAATAATATATTACTACAACCAATAAAATCGTACCATCAAAAGAGCCAATGAATAATATATCACTACAACCAATAAAATCGTACCATCAGCAGAACCAATGATCATCACTACAACCAATAAAATCGTACCATCAGCAGAACCAATGATCATCACTACAACCAATAAAATCGTACCATCAGCAGAACCAATGAATAATATACCACTACAACCAATAAAATCGTACCATCAGCAGAACCAATGAATAATATATCACTACAACCAATAAAATCGTACCATCAGCAGAACCAGTGAATAATATATCACTGCAACCAATAAAATCGTACCATCAGCTGAACCAAAGATCATCACTACAACCAATAAAATTGTACCATCAGCAGAACCAATGAATATTATATTACTACAACCAATAAAATCGTACCATCAAAAGAGCCAATGAATAATATATCACTACAACCAATAAAATCGTACCATCAGCAGAACCAATAATATCATACCATCAGCAGAACCAATGAATAATATATCACTGCAACCAATAAAATGGTACCACCAGCAGAACCAATGATCATCACTACAACCAAAAATATCATACCATCAGCAGCACCAATGAATAATATATCACTACAACCAATAAAATGGCAATATCAGCAGAGCCAATAAATAATATATCACTGCAACCAATAAAATCGTACCATCAGCAGAACCAATGATCATCTCTACAACCAATAAAATCGTACCATCATCAGAACCAATGATCATCATTACAACCAATAAAATCGTACCATCAGCAGAACCAATGAATAATATATCACTACAACCAATAAAATCGTACCATCAGCAGAACCAAAGATCATCACTACAACCAATAAAATTGTACCATCAGCAGAACCAATGAATAATATATTACTACAACCAATTAAATCGTACCATCAAAAGAGCCAATGAATAATATATCACTACAACCAATAAAATCGTACCATCAGCAGCACCAATGATCATCACTACAACCAATAATATCATACCATCAGCAGAACCAATGAATAATATATCACTACAACCAATAAAATCGTACCATCAGCAAAACAATGAATAATATATCACTGCAACCAATAAAATCGTACAATCAGCAGAACCAATGATCATCACTACAACCAATAATATCATACCATCAGCAGAACCAATGAATAATATATCACTACAACCAATAATATCATACCATCAGCAGAACCAATGATCATCACTACAACCAATAAAATCGTACCATCAGCAGAACCAATGAATAATATATCACTACAACCAATAAAATTGTACCATCAGCAGAACCAATGAATAATATATCACTACAACCAATAAAATCGTACCATCAGCAGAACCAATTATAATATATCACTACAACCAATAAAATCGTACCATCAGAAGAGCCAATAAATAATATATCACTGCAACCAATAAAATCGTACCATCAGCAGAACCAATGATCATCACTACAACCAATAAAATCGTACGATCATCAGAACCAATGATCATCATTACAACTAATAAAATCGTACCATCAGCAGAACCAATGAATAATATATCACTACAACCAATAAAATCGTACCATCAGCAGAACCAAAGATCATCGCTACAACCAATAAAATTTTACCATCAGCAGAACCAATGAATAATATATTACTACAACCAATAAAATCGTACCACCAAAAGAGCCAATGAATAATATATCACTACAACCAATAAAATCGTACCATCAGCAGCACCAATGATCATCACTACAACCAATAATATCATACCATCAGCAGAACCAATGAATAATATATCACTACAACCAATAAAATCGTACCATCAGCAAAACAATGAATAATATATCACTGCAACCAATAAAATCGTACCATCAGCAGAACCAATGATCATCACTACAACCAATAATATACCATCAGCAGAACCAATGATCATCACTACAACCAATAAAATCGTACCATCAGCAGAACCAATGATCATCACTACAACCAATAAAATCGTACCATCAGCAGAACCAATGAATAATATATCACTACAACCAATAAAATCGTATCATCAGCAGAACCAATGAATAATATATCACTACAACCAATAAAATCGTACCATCAGCAGAACCAATGAATAATATATCACTGCAACCAATAAAATCGTACCATCAGCTGAACCAAAGATCATCACTACAACCAATAAAATTGTACCATCAGCAGAACCAATGAATAATATATTACTACAACCAATAAAATCGTACCATCAAAAGAGCCAATGAATAATATATCACTACAACCAATAAAATCGTACCATCAGCAGAACCAATGATCATCACTACAACCAATAAAATCGTACCATCAGCAGAACCAATGATCATCACTACAACCAATAAAATCGTACCATCAGCAGAACCAATGAATAATATACCACTACAACCAATAAAATCGTACCATCAGCAGAACCAATGAATAATATATCACTACAACCAATAAAATCGTACCATCAGCAGAACCAGTGAATAATATATCACTGCAACCAATAAAATCGTACCATCAGCTGAACCAAAGATCATCACTACAACCAATAAAATTGTACCATCAGCAGAACCAATGAATATTATATTACTACAACCAATAAAATCGTACCATCAAAAGAGCCAATGAATAATATATCACTACAACCAATAAAATCGTACCATCAGCAGAACCAATAATATCATACCATCAGCAGAACCAATGAATAATATATCACTGCAACCAATAAAATGGTACCACCAGCAGAACCAATGATCATCACTACAACCAAAAATATCATACCATCAGCAGCACCAATGAATAATATATCACTACAACCAATAAAATGGCAATATCAGCAGAGCCAATGAATAATATATAACTGCAACCAATAAAATCGTACCATCAGCAGAACCAATGAATTATATATCACTACAACCAAAAAAATCACACCATCAGCAGAACCAATGAATAATATATCACTACAACCGATAAAATCGTACCATCAGCAGCACCAATGAATAATATATCACTACAACTGATAAAATCATACCATCAGCAAAACCAATGAATAATATGTCACTACAAACAATAAAATCGTGCCATAACAGAACCAATGAATAATATATCACTACAACCAATAAAATCGTACCATAAGCAGAACCAATGAATAATATATCACTACAACCACTAAAATCGTACCATCAACAGAACTAATGAATAATATATCACTACAACCAATAAAATCGTACCATCAGCAGATCCAATGAATAATATATCACTGCAACTCATAAAATCGTACCATCAGCAGAACCAATGAATAATATATCACTGCAACCAATAAAATCGAACCACCAGCAGAACCAATGAATAATATATCACTACAACCAATAAAATCGTACAATCAGCAGAACCAATGATCATCACTACAACCAATAATATCATACCATCAGCAGAACCAATGAATAACATATCACTACAACCAATAATATCATACCATCAGCAGAACCAATGATCATCACTACAACCAATAAAATCGTACCATCAGCAGAACCAATGGATAATATATCACTACAACCAATAAAATTGTACCATCAGCAGAACCAATGAATAATATATCACTACAACCAATAAAATCGTACCATCAGCAGAACCAATTATAATATATCACTACAACCAATAAAATCGTACCATCAGAAGAGCCAATAAATAATATATCACTGCAACCAATAAAATCGTACCATCAGCAGAACCAATGATCATCACTACAACCAATAAAATCGTACGATCATCAGAACCAATGATCATCATTACAACTAATAAAATCGTACCATCAGCAGAACCAATGAATAATATATCACTACAACCAATAAAATCGTACCATCAGCAGAACCAAAGATCATCGCTACAACCAATAAAATTTTACCATCAGCAGAACCAATGACTAATATATTACTACAACCAATAAAATCGTACCACCAAAAGAGCCAATGAATAATATATCACTACAACCAATAAAATCGTACCATCAGCAGCACCAATGATCATCACTACAACCAATAATATCATACCATCAGCAGAACCAATGAATAATATATCACTACAACCAATAAAATCGTACCATCAGCAAAACAATGAATAATATATCACTTCAACCAATAAAATCGTACCATCAGCAGAACCAATGATCATCACTACAACCAATAATATCATACCATCAGCAGAACCAATGATCATCACTACAACCAATAAAATCGTACCATTAGCAGAACCAATGATCATCACTACAACCAATAAAATCGTACCATCAGCAGAACCAATGAATAATATATCACTACAACCAATAAAATCGTACCATCAGCAGAACCAATGAATAATATATCACTACAACCAATAAAATCGTACCATCAGCAGAACCAATGAATAATATATCACTGCAACCAATAAAATCGTACCATCAGCTGAACCAAAGATCATCACTACAACCAATAAAATCGTACCATCAGCAGAACCAACGAATAATATATTACTACAACCAATAAAATTGTACCATCAAAAGAGCCAATGAATAATATATCACTACAACCAATAAAATCGTACCATCAGCAGAACCAATGATCATCACTACAACCAATAAAATCGTACCATCAGCAGAACCAATGATCATCACTACAACCAATAAAATCGTACCATAAGCAGAACCAATGAATAATATATCACTACAACCAATAAAATCGTACCATCAGCAGAACCAATGAATAATATATCACTACAACCAATAAAATCGTACCATCAGCAGAACCAGTGAATAATATATCACTGCAACCAATAAAATCGTACCATCAGCTGAACCAAAGATCATCACTACAACCAATAAAATTGTACCATCAGCAGAACCAATGAATATTATATTACTACAACCAATAAAATCGTACCATCAAAAGAGCCAATGAATAATATATCACTACAACCAATAAAATCGTACCATCAGCAGAACCAATAATATCATACCATCAGCAGAACCAATGAATAATATATCACTACAACCAATAAAATCGTACCATCAGCAGAACCAATGAATAATATATCACTGCAACCAATAAAATGGTACCACCAGCAGAACCAATGATCATCACTACAACCAAAAATATCATACCATCAGCAGAACCAATGAATAATATATCACTACAACCAATAAAATGGCAATATCAGCAGAGACAATGAATAATATATAACTGCAACCAATAAAATCGTACCATCAGCAGAACCAATGAATTATATATCACTACAACCAAAAAAATCACACCATCAGCAGAACCAATGAATAATATATCACTACAACCGATAAAATCGTACCATCAGCAGAACCAATGAATAATATATCACTTCAACCGATAAAATCATACCATCAGCAAAACCAATGAATAATATGTCACTACAAACAATAAAATCGTGCCATAACAGAACCAATGAATAATATATCACTACAACCAATAAAATCGTACCATAAGCAGAACCAATGAATAATATATCACTACAACCACTAAAATCGTACCATCAACAGAACTAATGAATAATATATCACTACAACCAATAAAATCGTACCATCAGCAGATCCAATGAATAATATATCACTGCAACTCATAAAATCGTACCATCAGCAGAACCAATGAATAATATATCACTGCAACCAATAAAATCGTACCACCAGCAGAACCAATGAATAATATATCACTACAACCAATAAAATCGTACTATCAGCACTACCAATGAATAATATATCACTACAACCGATGAAATCGTACCACCAGCAGAACCAATGAATAATATATCACTGCAACCAATAAAATCGTACCATCAGCAGAACCAATGAATAATATATCACTACAACCAATAAAATCTTACCATAAGCAGAACCAATGAATAATATATCACTACAACCAATAAAATCGTACCATCAACAGAACCAATGATCATCACTACAACCGATAAAATCGTACCATCAGCAGAACCAATGAATAATATATCACTGCAACCAATAAAATCGTACCATCAGCTGAACCAATGAATAATATATCACTACAACCAATAAAATCTTACCATCTGCAGAACCAATGAATAATATATTACTACAACCAATAACATGGCAATATTAGCAGAGCCAATGAATAATATATCACTGCAACCAATAAAATCGTACCATCAACAGAACCAATGATCATCACTACAACCAATAATATCGTACCATCAGCGGAACCAATGATCATCACTACAACCAAGAAAATCGTACCATCAGCAGAACCAATGAATAATATATCACTGCAACCAATAAAATCGTACCATCAGCTGAACCAAAGATCATCACTACAACCAATAAAATTGTACCATCTGCAGAGCCAATGAATAATATATTACTACAACCAATAACATGGCAATATTAGCAGAACCAATGAATAATATATCACTACAACCAATAAAATGGCAATATCAGCAGAGCCAATGAATAATATATCACTACAACCAATAAAATGGCAATATCAGCAGAGCCAATGAATAATATATCACTACAACCAATAAAATCGTACCATCAGCAGAACCAATGATCATCACTACAACCAATAAAATCGTACCATCAGCAGAAACAATGATCATCACTACAACCAATAAAATCGTACCATCAGCAGAACCAATGATCATCACTACAACCAATAAAATCGTACCATCAGCAGAACCAATGAATAATATATCACTGCAACCAATAAAATCGTACCATCAGCAGAACCAATGATCATCACTATAACCAATAAAATCGCACCATCAGCAGAACCAATGATCATCACTACAATCAATAAAATCGTACCATCAGCAGAACCAATGAATAATATATCACTACAACCAATAAAATGGCAATATCAGCAGAGCCAATGAATAATATATCACTACAACCAATAAAATCGTACCATCAGCAGAACCAATGATCATCACTACAACCAATAAAATCGTACCATCAACAGAACCAATGATCATCACTACAACCAATAAAATCGTACCATCAGCAGAAACAATGATCATCACTACAACCAATAAAATCGTACCATCAACAGAACCAATGATCATCACTGCAACCAATAAAATCGTACCATCAGCAGAACCAATGAATAATATATCACTACAACCAATAAAATCGTACCATCAGCAGAACCAATGATCATCACTACAACCAATAAAATCGTACCATCAGCAGAACCAATGAATAATATATCACTGCAACCAATAAAATCGTACCATCAGCAGAACCAATGATCATCACTACAACCAATAAAATCGTACCATCAGCAGAACCAATGAATAATATATCACTGCAACCAATAAAATCGTACCATCAGCAGAACCAATGATCATCACAATAACCAATAAAATCGCACCATCAGCAGAACCAATGATCATCACTACAACCAATAAAATCGTACCATCAGCAGAACAAATGATCATCACTACAACCAATAAAATCGTACCATCAGCAGAACCAATGAATAATATATCACTGCAACCAATAAAATCGTACCATCAGCAGAACCAATGATCATCACAATAACCAATAAAATCGCACCATCAGCAGAACCAATGATCATCACTACAACCAATAAAATCGTACCATCAGCAGAACCAATGAATAATATATCACTACACCAATAAAATGGCAATATCAGCAGAGCCAATGAATAATATATCACTACAACCAAAAAATCATACCATCAGCAGAACTAATGAATAATATATCACTACAACCAATAAAATCGTACCATCAGCAGAACCAATGACCATCACTGCAACCAATAAAATCGTACCATCAGCAGAAACAATGATCATCACTATAACCAATAAAATCGCACCATCAGCAGAACCAATGATCATCACTACAACCAATAAAATCGTACCTTCAGCAGAACCAATGAATAATATATCACTACAACCAATAAAATGGCAATATCAGCAGAGCCAGTGAATAATATATCACTACAACCAATAAAATCGTACCATCAGCAGAAACAATGATCATCACTACAACCAATAAAATCGTAACACCAGCAGAACCAATGATCATCACTACAAACAATAAAATCGTACCATCAACAGAACCAATGATCATCACTACAACCAATAAAATCATACCATCAGCAGAAACAATGAATAATATATCACTACAACCAATAAAATGGCAATATCATCAGAGCCAATGAATAATATATCACTGCAACCAATAAAATCGTACCATCAGCAGAAACAATGATCATCACTATAACCAATAAAATCGCACCATCAGCAGAACCAATGATCATCACTAGAACCAATAAAATCGTACCTTCAGCAGAACCAATGAATAATATATCACTACAACCAATAAAATGGCAATATCAGCAGAGCCAATGAATAATATATCACTACAACCAATAAAATCGTACCATCAGCAGAAACAATGATCATCACTACAACCAATAAAATCGTAACACCAGCAGAACCAATGATCATCACTACAAACAATAAAATCGTACCATCAACAGAACCAATGATCATCACTACAACCAATAAAATCATACCATCAGCAGAAACAATGAATAATATATCACTACAACCAATAAAATGGCAATATCATCAGAGCCAATGAATAATATATCACTGCAACCAATAAAATCGTACCATCAGCAGAACCAATGAATAATATATCACTGCAACCAATAAAATCGTACCATCAGCAGAACCAATGAATAATATATCACTGCAACCAATAAAATCGTACCATCAGCAGAACCAATGATCATCACTAAAACCTATAAAATCGTACCATCAGCAGAACCAATGATCATCACTACAACCAAAAAATCATACCATCAGCAGAACCAATGAATAATATATCACTACAACCAATAAAATCGTACCATCAGCAGAACCAATGACCATCATTGCAACCAATAAAATCGTACCATCAGCAGAACCAATGAAGAGTATATCACTACAACCAATAAAATGGCAATATCAACAGGGCCAATGAATAATATATCACTACAACCAATAAAATCGTACCATCAGCAGAACCAATGATCATCACTACAACCAATAAAATCGTACCATCAACAGAACCAATGATCATCGATCACTACAACCAATAAAATCGTACCATCAGCAGAAACAATGATCATCACTACAAACAATAAAACCGTACCATCAGCAGAACCAATGATCATCACTACAACCAATGAAATCGTACCATCAGCAGAACCAATGAATAATATATCACTACAACCAATAAAATCGTACCATCAGCAGAAACAATGATCATCACTACAACCAATAAAATCGTACCATCAGCAGAACCAATGATCATCACTACAACCAATAAAATCGTACCATCAGCAGAACCAATGAATAATATATCACTACAACCAATAAAATGGCAATATCAGCAGAGCCAATGAATAATATATCACTACAACCAATAAAATCGTACCATCAGCAGAACCAATGATCATCACTACAACCAATAAAATCGTACCATCAACAGAACCAATGATCATCACTACAACCAATAAAATCGTACCATCAGCAGAACCAATGAATTATATATCACTACAACCAATAAAATCACACCATCAGCAGAACCAATGAATAATATATCACTACAACCGATGAAATCGTACCATCAGCAGAACCAATGAATAATATATCACTACAACCGATAAAATCATACCATCAGCAAATCCAATGAATAATATATCACTACAACGAATAAAATCGTGCCATAACAGAACCAATGAATAATATACCACTACAACCAATAAAATCGTATCATAAGCAGAACCAATGAATAATATATCACTACAACCAATAAAATCATACCATCAACAGAACCAATGAATAATATATCACTACAACCAATAAAATCGTACCATCAGCAGAACCAATGAATAATATATCACTGCAACCAATAAAATCGTGCCATCAGCAGAACCAATGATCATCACTACAACCAATAAAATCGTACCATCAGCAGAACCAATGAATAATATATCACTACAACCAATAAAATCGTACCATTAGCAGAACCAATGAACAATATATCACTACAACCAATAAAATTGTACCATAAGCAGAACCAATGAATAATATATCACTACAACCTATAAAATCGTACCATCAACAGAACCAATGATCATCACTACAACCGATAAAATCGTACCATCAGCAGAACCAATGAATAATATATCACTGCAACCAATAAAATCGTACCATCAGCTGAACCAATGAATAATATATCACTACAACCAATACAATCTTACCATCTGCAGAACCAATGAATAATATATTACTACAACCAATAACATGGCAATATTAGCAGAGCCAATGAATAATATATCACTGCAACCAATAAAATCGTACCATCAGCAGAACCAATGATCACCACTACAACCAATAAAATCGTACCATCAACAGAACCAATGAATAATATACCACTACAACCAATAAAATCGTACCATAAGCAGAACCAATAAATAATATATCACTACAACCAATAAAATCGTACCATCAACAGAACCAATGAATAATATATCACTACAACCAATAAAATCGTGCCATCAGCAGAACCAATGAATAATATATCACTGCAACCAATAAAATCGTGCCATCAGCAGAACCAATGATCATCACTACAACCAATAAAATCGTACCATCAGCAGAACCAATGAATAATATATCACTACAACCAATAAAATCGTACCATTAGCAGAACCAATGAACAATATATCACTACAACCAATAAAATTGTACCATAAGCAGAACCAATGAATAATATATCACTACAACCAATAAAATCGTACCATCAACAGAACCAATGATCATCACTACAACCGATAAAATCGTACCATCAGCAGAACCAATGAATAATATATCACTGCAACCAATAAAATCTTACCATCTGCAGAACCAATGAATAATATATTACTACAACCAATAACATGGCAATATTAGCAGAGCCAATGAATAATATATCACTGCAACCAATAAAATCGTACCATCAGCAGAACCAATGATCATCACTACAACCAATAAAATCGTACCATCAGCAGAACCAATGAATAATATATCACTACAACAAATAAAATCGTACCATCAGCAGAAACAATGATCATCACTACAACCAATAAAATCGTACTATCAACAGAACCAATGATCATCACTACAACCAATAAAATCGTACCATCAGCAGAACCAATGAATTATATATCACTACAACCAATAAAATCACACCATCAGCAGAACCAATGAATAATATATCACTACAACCGATGAAATCGTACCATCAGCAGAACCAATGAATAATATATCACTACAACCGATAAAATCATACCAGCAGCAAAACCAATGAATAATATATCACTACAACCAATAAAATCGTGCCATAACAGAACCAATGAATAATATACCACTACAACCAATAAAATCGTACCATAAGCAGAACCAATGAATAATATATCACTACAACCAATAAAATCGTACCATCAACAGAACCAATGAATAATATAGCACTACAACCAATAAAATCGTACCATCAGCAGAACCAATGAATAATATATCACTGCAACCCATCAAATCGTACCATCAGCAGAACCAATGAATAATATATCACTGCAACCAATAAAATCGTGCCATCAGCAGAACCAATGATCATCACTACAACCAATAAAATCGTACCATCAGCAGAACCAATGAATAATATATCACTACAACCAATAAAATCATACCATTAGCAGAACCAATGAACAATATATCACTACAACCAATAAAATCGTACCATAAGCAGAACCAATGAATAATATATCACTACAACCAATACAATCGTACCATCAACAGAACCAATGATCATCACTACAACCGATAAAATCGTACCATCAGCAGAACCAATGAATAATATATCACTGCAACCAATTAAATCGTACCATCAGCTGAACCAATGAATAATATATCACTACAACCAATAAAATCTTACCATCTACAGAACCAATGAATAATATATTACTACAACCAATAACATGGCAATATTAGCAGAGCCAATGAATAATATATCACTGCAACCAATAAAATCGTACCATCAACAGAACCAATGATCATCACTACAACCAATAAAATCGTACCATCAGCGGAACCAATGATCATCACTACAACCATTAAAATCGTACTATCAGCAGAACCAATGAATAATATATCACTACAACCAATAAAATCGTACCATCAGCAGAACCAATGAACAATATATCACTACAACCAATAAAATCGTACCATCAATAACTAATGAATAATATATCACTACAACCAATAAAATTGTACCATCAGCAGAACCAATGAATAATATATCACTACAACAGATAAAATCGTACCATCAGCAGAACCAATGAATAATATATCACTGCAACCAATACAATCGTACCATCAGCAGAACCAATGAATAATATATCACTAGAACCAATAAAATCTTACCATCTGCAGAGCCAATGAATAATATATTACTACAACCAATAACATGGCAATATTAGCAGAGCAAATGAATAATATATCACTGCAACCAATAAAATCGTACCATCAGCAGAACCAATGATCATCACTACAACCAATAAAATCGTACCATCAGCAGAACCAATGAATAATATATCACTGCAAACAATAAAATCGTACCATCAGCAGAACCAATGAACAATATATCACTACAACCAATAAAATCGTACCATCAGCAGAACCAATGAATAATATATTACTACAACCAATAAAATCGTACCATCAGAAGAGCCAATAAATAATATATCACTGCAACCAATAAAATCGTACCATCAGCAGAACCAATGATCATCACTACAACCAATAAAATCGTACCATCATCAGAAACAATGATCATCATTACAACCAATAAAATCGTACCATCAGCAGAACCAATGAATAATATATCACTACAACCAATAAAATCGTACCATCAGCAGAACCAAAGATCATCACTACAACCAATAAAATTGTACCATCAGCAGAACCAATGAATAATATATTACTACAACCAATAAAATCGTACCATCAAAAGAGCCAATGAATAATATATCACTACAACCAATAAAATCGTACCATCAGCAGCACCAATGATCATCACTACAACCAATAATATCATACCATCAGCAGAACCAATGAATAATATATCACTACAACCAATAAAATCGTACCATCAGCAAAACAATGAATAATATATCACTGCAACCAATAAAATCGTACAATCAGCAGAACCAATGATCATCACTACAACCAATAATATCATACCATCAGCAGAACCAATGAATAATATATCACTACAACCAATAATATCATACCATCAGCAGAACCAATGATCATCACTACAACCAATAAAATCGTACCATCAGCAGAACCAATGAATAATATATCACTACAACCAATAAAATTGTACCATCAGCAGAACCAATGAATAATATATCACTACAACCAATAAAATCGTGCCATAACAGAACCAATGAATAATATACCACTACAACCAATAAAATCATACCATCAGCAAAACCAATGAATAATATATCACTACAACCAATAAAATCGTGCCATAACAGAACCAATGAATAATATACCACTACAACCAATAAAATCGTACCATAAGCAGAACCAATGAATAATATATCACTACAACCAATAAAATCGTACCATCAACAGAACCAATGAATAATATAGCACTACAACCAATAAAATCGTACCATCAGCAGAACCAATGAATAATATATCACTGCAACCCATCAAATCGTACCATCAGCAGAACCAATGAATAATATATCACTGCAACCAATAAAATCGTGCCATCAGCAGAACCAATGATCATCACTACAACCAATAAAATCGTACCATCAGCAGAACCAATGAATAATATATCACTACAACCAATAAAATCATACCATTAGCAGAACCAATGAACAATATATCACTACAACCAATAAAATCGTACCATAAGCAGAACCAATGAATAATATATCACTACAACCAATACAATCGTACCATCAACAGAACCAATGATCATCACTACAACCGATAAAATCGTACCATCAGCAGAACCAATGAATAATATATCACTGCAACCAATAAAATCGTACCATCAGCTGAACCAATGAATAATATATCACTACAACCAATAAAATCTTACCATCTACAGAACCAATGAATAATATATTACTACAACCAATAACATGGCAATATTAGCAGAGCCAATGAATAATATATCACTGCAACCAATAAAATCGTACCATCAACAGAACCAATGATCATCACTACAACCAATAAAATCGTACCATCAGCGGAACCAATGATCATCACTACAACCATTAAAATCGTACTATCAGCAGAACCAATGAATAATATATCACTACAACCAATAAAATCGTACCATCAGCAGAACCAATGAACAATATATCACTACAACCAATAAAATCGTACCATCAACAACTAATGAATAATATATCACTACAACCAATAAAATTGTACCATCAGCAGAACCAATGAATAATATATCACTACAACAGATAAAATCGTACCATCAGCAGAACCAATGAATAATATATCACTGCAACCAATACAATCGTACCATCAGCAGAACCAATGAATAATATATCACTAGAACCAATAAAATCTTACCATCTGCAGAGCCAATGAAT
This sequence comes from Saccoglossus kowalevskii, assembly GCF_978046115.1. Classification (NCBI taxonomy): domain Eukaryota; kingdom Metazoa; phylum Hemichordata; class Enteropneusta; family Harrimaniidae; genus Saccoglossus; species Saccoglossus kowalevskii. The sequence goes on along the minus strand of NC_140641.1, from coordinate 5,136,466 downwards.
AATATATTACTACAACCAATAACATGGCAATATTAGCAGAGCAAATGAATAATATATCACTGCAACCAATAAAATCGTACCATCAGCAGAACCAATGATCATCACTACAACCAATAAAATCGTACCATCAGCAGAACCAATGAATAATATATCACTGCAAACAATAAAATCGTACCATCAGCAGAACCAATGAACAATATATCACTACAACCAATAAAATCGTACCATCAGCAGAACCAATGAATAATATATTACTACAACCAATAAAATCGTACCATCAGAAGAGCCAATAAATAATATATCACTGCAACCAATAAAATCGTACCATCAGCAGAACCAATGATCATCACTACAACCAATAAAATCGTACCATCATCAGAACCAATGATCATCATTACAACCAATAAAATCGTACCATCAGCAGAACCAATGAATAATATATCACTACAACCAATAAAATCGTACCATCAGCAGAACCAAAGATCATCACTACAACCAATAAAATTGTACCATCAGCAGAACCAATGAATAATATATTACTACAACCAATAAAATCGTACCATCAAAAGAGCCAATGAATAATATATCACTACAACCAATAAAATCGTACCATCAGCAGCACCAATGATCATCACTACAACCAATAATATCATACCATCAGCAGAACCAATGAATAATATATCACTACAACCAATAAAATCGTACCATCAGCAAAACAATGAATAACATATCACTGCAACCAATAAAATCGTACAATCAGCAGAACCAATGATCATCACTACAACCAATAATATCATACCATCAGCAGAACCAATGAATAATATATCACTACAACCAATAATATCATACCATCAGCAGAACCAATGATCATCACTACAACCAATAAAATCGTACCATCAGCAGAACCAATGAATAATATATCACTACAACCAATAAAATTGTACCATCAGCAGAACCAATGAATAATATATCACTACAACCAATAAAATCGTACCATCAGCAGAACCAATGAATAATATATCACTACAACCAATAAAATCGTACCATCAGAAGAGCCAATAAATAATATATCACTGCAACCAATAAAATCGTACCATCAGCAGAACCAATGATCATCACTACAACCAATAAAATCGTACGATCATCAGAACCAATGATCATCATTACAACTAATAAAATCGTACCATCAGCAGAACCAATGAATAATATATCACTACAACCAATAAAATCGTACCATCAGCAGAACCAAAGATCATCGCTACAACCAATACAATTTTACCATCAGCAGAACCAATGAATAATATATTACTACAACCAATAAAATCGTACCATCAAAAGAGCCAATGAATAATATATCACTACAACCAATAAAATCGTACCATCAGCAGCACCAAAGATCATCACTACAACCAATAATATCATACCATCAGCAGAACCAATGAATAATATATCACTACAACCAATAAAATCGTACTATCAGCAAAACAATGAATAATATATCACTGCAACCAATAAAATCGTACCATCAGCAGAACCAATGATCATCACTACAACCGATAAAATCGTACCATCAGCAGAACCAATGAATAATATATCACTGCAACCAATAAAATCGTACCATCAGCTGAACCAATGAATAATATATCACTACAACCAATAAAATCTTACCATCTACAGAACCAATGAATAATATATTACTACAACCAATAACATGGCAATATTAGCAGAGCCAATGAATAATATATCACTGCAACCAATAAAATCGTACCATCAACAGAACCAATGATCATCACTACAACCAATAAAATCGTACCATCAGCGGAACCAATGATCATCACTACAACCATTAAAATCGTACTATCAGCAGAACCAATGAATAATATATCACTACAACCAATAAAATCGTACCATCAGCAGAACCAATGAACAATATATCACTACAACCAATAAAATCGTACCATCAACAACTAATGAATAATATATCACTACAACCAATAAAATTGTACCATCAGCAGAACCAATGAATAATATATCACTACAACAGATAAAATCGTACCATCAGCAGAACCAATGAATAATATATCACTGCAACCAATACAATCGTACCATCAGCAGAACCAATGAATAATATATCACTACAACCAATAAAATCTTACCATCTGCAGAGCCAATGAATAATATATTACTACAACCAATAACATGGCAATATTAGCAGAGCAAATGAATAATATATCACTGCAACCAATAAAATCGTACCATCAGCGGAACCAATGATCATAAGTACAACCAATAAAATCGTACCATCAGCAGAACCAATGAATAATATATCACTGCAAACAATAAAATCGTACCATCAGCAGAACCAATGAACAATATATCACTACAACCAATAAAATCGTACCATCAGCAGAACCAATGATCATCTCTACAACCAATAAAATCGTACCATCATCAGAACCAATGATCATCATTACAACCAATAAAATCGTACCATCAGCAGAACCAATGAATAATATATTACTACAACCAATTAAATCGTACCATCAAAAGAGCCAATGAATAATATATCACTACAACCAATAAAATCGTACCATCAGCAGCACCAATGATCATCACTACAACCAATAATATCATACCATCAGCAGAACCAATGAATAATATATCACTACAACCAATAAAATCGTACCATCAGCAAAACAATGAATAATATATCACTGCAACCAATAAAATCGTACAATCAGCAGAACCAATGATCATCACTACAACCAATAATATCATACCATCAGCAGAACCAATGAATAATATATCACTACAACCAATAATATCATACCATCAGCAGAACCAATGATCATCACTACAACCAATAAAATCGTACCATCAGCAGAACCAATGAATAATATATCACTACAACCAATAAAATTGTACCATCAGCAGAACCAATGAATAATATATCACTACAACCAATAAAATCGTACCATCAGCAGAACCAATTATAATATATCACTACAACCAATAAAATCGTACCATCAGAAGAGCCAATAAATAATATATCACTGCAACCAATAAAATCGTACCATCAGCAGAACCAATGATCATCACTACAACCAATAAAATCGTACGATCATCAGAACCAATGATCATCATTACAACTAATAAAATCGTACCATCAGCAGAACCAATGAATAATATATCACTACAACCAATAAATCGTACCATCAGCAGAACCAAAGATCATCGCTACAACCAATAAAATTTTACCATCAGCAGAACCAATGAATAATATATTACTACAACCAATAAAATCGTACCACCAAAAGAGCCAATGAATAATATATCACTACAACCAATAAAATCGTACCATCAGCAGCACCAATGATCATCACTACAACCAATAATATCATACCATCAGCAGAACCAATGAATAATATATCACTACAACCAATAAAATCGTACCATCAGCAAAACAATGAATAATATATCACTGCAACCAATAAAATCGTACCATCAGCAGAACCAATGATCATCACTACAACCAATAATATCATACCATCAGCAGAACCAATGATCATCACTACAACCAATAAAATCGTACCATCAGCAGAACCAATGATCATCACTACAACCAATAAAATCGTACCATCAGCAGAACCAATGAATAATATATCACTACAACCAATAAAATCGTACCATCAGCAGAACCAATGAATAATATATCACTACAACCAATAAAATCGTACCATCAGCAGAACCAATGAATAATATATCACTGCAACCAATAAAATCGTACCATCAGCTGAACCAAAGATCATCACTACAACCAATAAAATTGTACCATCAGCAGAACCAATGAATAATATATTACTACAACCAATAAAATCGTACCATCAAAAGAGCCAATGAATAATATATCACTACAACCAATAAAATCGTACCATCAGCAGAACCAATGATCATCACTACAACCAATAAAATCGTACCATCAGCAGAACCAATGATCATCACTACAACCAATAAAATCGTACCATCAGCAGAACCAATGAATAATATATCACTACAACCAATAAAATCGTACCATCAGCAGAACCAATGAATAATATATCACTACAACCAAAAAAATCGTACCATCAGCAGAACCAGTGAATAATATATCACTGCAACCAATAAAATTGTACCATCAGCTGAACCAAAGATCATCACTACAACCAATAAAATTGTACCATCAGCAGAACCAATGAATATTATATTACTACAACCAATAAAATCGTACCATCAAAAGAGCCAATGAATAATATATCACTACAACCAATAAAATCGTACCATCAGCAGAACCAATAATATCATACCATCAGCAGAACCAATGAATAATATATCACTACAACCAATAAAATCGTACCATCAGCAGAACCAATGAATAATATATCACTGCAACCAATAAAATGGTACCACCAGCAGAACCAATGATCATCACTACAACCAAAAATATCATACCATCAGCAGAACCAATGAATAATATATCACTACAACCAATAAAATGGCAATATCAGCAGAGCCAATGAATAATATATAACTGCAACCAATAAAATCGTACCATCAGCAGAACCAATGAATTATATATCACTACAACCAAAAAAATCACACCATCAGCAGAACCAACGAATAATATATCACTACAACCGATAAAATCGTACCATCAGCAGAACCAATGAATAATATATCACTACAACCGATAAAATCATACCATCAGCAAAACCAATGAATAATATGTCACTACAAACAATAAAATCGTGCCATAACAGAACCAATGAATAATATATCACTACAACCAATAAAATCTTACCATAAGCAGAACCAATGAATAATATATCACTACAACCACTAAAATCGTACCATCAACAGAACTAATGAATAATATATCACTACAACCACTAAAATCGTACCATCAACAGAACCAATGAATAATATATCAATGCAACCAATAAAATCGTACCACCAGCAGAACCAATGAATAATATATCACTACAACCAATAAAATCGTACTATCAGCACTACCAATGAATAATATATCACTACAACCGATGAAATCGTACCACCAGCAGAACCAATGAATAATATATCACTGCAACCAATAAAATCGTACCATCAGCAGAACCAATGAATAATATATCACTACAACCAATAAAATCTTACCATAAGCAGAACCAATGAATAATATATCACTACAACCAATAAAATCGTACCATCAACAGAACCAATGATCAACACTACAACCGATAAAATCGTACCATCAGCAGAACCAATGAATAATATATCACTGCAACCAATAAAATCGTACCATCAGCTGAACCAATGAATAATATATCACTACAACCAGTAAAATCTTACCATCTGCAGAACCAATGAATATTATATTACTACAACCAATAACATGGCAATATTAGCAGAGCCAATGAATAATATATCACTGCAACCAATAAAATCGTACCATCAACAGAACCAATGATCATCACTACAACCAATAAAATCGTACCATCAGCGGAACCAATGATCATCACTACAACCATTAAAATCGTACCGTCAGCTGAACCAATGAATAATATATCACTACAACCAATAAAATCGTACCTTCAGCAGAACCAATGAACAATATATCACTACAACCAATAAAATCGTACCATCAGCAGAACCAATGAATAATATATCACTACAACCCATAAAATCTTACCATCTGCAGAGCCAATGAATAATATATTACTACAACCAATAACATGGCAATATTAGCAGAGCCAATGAATAATATATCACTGCAACCAATAAAATCGTACCATCAGCGGAACCAATGATCATCACTACAACCAATAAAATCGTACCATCAGCAGAACCAATGAATAATATATCACTGCAAACAATAAAATCGTACCATCAGCAGAACCAATGAACAATATATCACTACAACCAATAAAATCGTACCATCAGCAGAACCAATGAATAATATATTACTACAACCAATAAAATCGTACCATCAGAAGAGCCAATAAATAATATATCACTGCAACCAATAAAATCGTACCATCAGCAGAACCAATGATCATCATTACAACCAATAAAATCGTACCATCAGAAGAGCCAATAAATAATATATCACTACAACCAATAAAATCGTACCATCATCAGAACCAATGATCATCATTACAACCAATAAAATCGTACCATCAACAGAACCAATGAATAATATATCACTACAACCAATAAAATCGTACCATCAGCAGAACCAAAGATCATCACTACAACCAATAAAATTGTACCATCAGCAGAACCAATGAATAATATATTACTACAACCAATAAAATCATACAATCAAAAGAGCCAATGAATAATATATCACTACAACCAATAAAATCGTACCATCAGCAGCACCAATGATCATCACTACAACCAATAATATCATACCATCAGCAGAACCAATGACTAATATATCACTACAACCAATAAAATCGAACCATCAGCAAAACAATGAATAATAAATATATCACTGCAACCAATAAAATCGTACCATCAGCAGAACCAATGATCATCACTACAACCAATAATATCATACCATCAGCAGAACCAATGAATAATATATCACTACAACCAATAATATCATACAATCAGCAGAACCAATGATCATCACTACAACCAATAAAATCGTACCATCAGCAGAACCAATGAATAATATATCACTACAACCAATAAAATTGTACCATCAGCAGAACCAATGAATAATATATCACTACAACCAATAAAATCGTACCATCAGCAGAACCAATGAATAATATATCACTACAACCAATAAAATCGTACCATCAGAAGAGCCAATAAATAATATATCACTGCAACCAATAAAATCGTACCATCAGCAGAGCCAATGATCATCACTACAACCAATAAAATCGTACCATCATCAGAACCAATGATCATCATTACAACTAATAAAATCGTACCATCAGCAGAACCAATGAATAATATATTACTACAACCAATAAAATCGTACCATCAGAAGAGCCAATAAATAATATATCACTGCAACCAATAAAATCGTACCATCAGCAGAACCAATGATCATCTCTACAACCAATAAAATCGTACCATCATCAGAACCAATGATCATCATTACAACCAATAAAATCGTACCATCAGCAGAACCAATGAATAATATATCACTACAACCAATAAAATCGTACCATCAGCAGAACCAAAGATCATCACTACAACCAATAAAATTGTACCATCAGCAGAACCAATGAATAATATATTACTACAACCAATTAAATCGTACCATCAAAAGAGCCAATGAATAATATATCACTACAACCAATAAAATCGTACCATCAGCAGCACCAATGATCATCACTACAACCAATAATATCATACCATCAGCAGAACCAATGAATAATATATCACTACAACCAATAAAATCGTACCATCAGCAAAACAATGAATAATATATCACTGCAACCAATAAAATCGTACAATCAGCAGAACCAATGATCATCACTACAACCAATAATATCATACCATCAGCAGAACCAATGAATAATATATCACTACAACCAATAATATCATACCATCAGCAGAACCAATGATCATCACTACAACCAATAAAATCGTACCATCAGCAGAATCAATGAATAATATATCACTACAACCAATAAAATTGTACCATCAGCAGAACCAATGAATAATATATCACTACAACCAATAAAATCGTACCATCAGCAGAACCAATTATAATATATCACTACAACCAATAAAATCGTACCATCAGAAGAGCCAATAAATAATATATCACTGCAACCAATAAAATCGTACCATCAGCAGAACCAATGATCATCACTACAACCAATAAAATCGTACGATCATCAGAACCAATGATCATCATTACAACTAATAAAATCGTACCATCAGCAGAACCAATGAATAATATATCACTACAACCAATAAAATCGTACCATCAGCAGAACCAAAGATCATCGCTACAACCAATAAAATTTTACCATCAGCAGAACCAATGAATAATATATTACTACAACCAATAAAATCGTACCACCAAAAGAGCCAATGAATAATATATCACTACAACCAATAAAATCGTACCATCAGCAGCACCAATGATCATCACTACAACCAATAATATCATACCATCAGCAGAACCAATGATCATCACTACAACCAATAAAATCGTACCATCAGCAGAACCAATGATCATCACTACAACCAATAAAATCGTACCATCAGCAGAACCAATGATCATCACTACAACCAATAAAATCGTACCATCAGCAGAACCAATGAATAATATATCACTACAACCAATAAAATCGTACCATCAGCAGAACCAATGAATAATATATCACTACAACCAATAAAATCGTACCATCAGCAGAACCAGTGAATAATATATCACTGCAACCAATAAAATCGTACCATCAGCTGAACCAAAGATCATCACTACAACCAATAAAATTGTACCATCAGCAGAACCAATGAATATTATATTACTACAACCAATAAAATCGTACCATCAAAAGAGCCAATGAATAATATATCACTACAACCAATAAAATCGTACCATCAGCAGAACCAATAATATCATACCATCAGCAGAACCAATGAATAATATATCACTACAACCAATAAAATCGTACCATCAGCAGAACCAATGAATAATATATCACTGCAACCAATAAAATGGTACCACCAGCAGAACCAATGATCATCACTACAACCAAAAATATCATACCATCAGCAGAACCAATGAATAATATATCACTACAACCAATAAAATGGCAATATCAGCAGAGCCAATGAATAATATATAACTGCAACCAATAAAATCGTACCATCAGCAGAACCAATGAATTATATATCACTACAACCAAAAAAATCACACCATCAGCAGAACCAACGAATAATATATCACTACAACCGATAAAATCGTACCATCAGCAGAACCAATGAATAATATATCACTACAACCGATAAAATCATACCATCAGCAAAACCAATGAATAATATGTCACTACAAACAATAAAATCGTGCCATAACAGAACCAATGAATAATATATCACTACAACCAATAAAATCGTACCATAAGCAGAACCAATGAATAATATATCACTACAACCACTAAAATCGTACCATCAACAGAACTAATGAATAATATATCACTACAACCACTAAAATCGTACCATCAACAGAACCAATGAATAATATATCACTGCAACCAATAAAATCGTACCACCAGCAGAACCAATGAATAATATATCACTACAACCAATAAAATCGTACTATCAGCACTACCAATGAATAATATATCACTACAACCGATGAAATCGTACCACCAGCAGAACCAATGAATAATATATCACTGCAACCAATAAAATCGTACCATCAGCAGAACCAATGAATAATATATCACTACAACCAATAAAATCTTACCATAAGCAGAACCAATGAATAATATATCACTACAACCAATAAAATCGTACCATCAACAGAACCAATGATCATCACTACAACCGATAAAATCGTACCATCAGCAGAACCAATGAATAATATATCACTGCAACCAATAAAATCGTACCATCAGCTGAACCAATGAATAATATATCACTACAACCAATACAATCTTACCATCTGCAGAACCAATGAATAATATATTACTACAACCAATAACATGGCAATATTAGCAGAGCCAATGAATAATATATCACTGCAACCAATAAAATCGTACCATCAACAGAACCAATGATCATCACTACAACCAATAAAATCGTACCATCAGCGGAACCAATGATCATCACTACAACCATTAAAATCGTACCGTCAGCTGAACCAATGAATAATATATCACTAAAACCAATAAAATCGTACCTTCAGCAGAACCAATGAACAATATATCACTACAACCAATAAAATCGTACCATCAGCAGAACCAATGAATAATATATCACTACAACCCATAAAATCTTACCATCTGCAGAGCCAATGAATAATATATTACTACAACCAATAACATGGCAATATTAGCAGAGCCAATGAATAATATATCACTGCAACCAATAAAATCGTACCATCAGCGGAACCAATGATCATCACTACAACCAATAAAATCGTACCATCAGCAGAACCAATGAATAATATATCACTGCAAACAATAAAATCGTACCATCAGCAGAACCAATGAACAATATATCACTACAACCAATAAAATCGTACCATCAGCAGAACCAATGAATAATATATTACTACAACCAATAAAATCGTACCATCAGAAGAGCCAATAAATAATATATCACTGCAACCAATAAAATCGTACCATCAGCAGAACCAATGATCATCATTACAACCAATAAAATCGTACCATCAGAAGAGCCAATAAATAATATATCACTACAACAAATAAAATCGTACCATCATCAGAACCAATGATCATCATTACAACCAATAAAATCGTACCATCAACAGAACCAATGAATAATATATCACTACAACCAATAAAATCGTACCATCAACAGAACCAAAGATCATCACTACAACCAATAAAATTGTACCATCAGCAGAACCAATGAATAATATATTACTACAACCAATAAAATCATACAATCAAAAGAGCCAATGAATAATATATCACTACAACCAATAAAATCGTACCATCAGCAGCACCAATGATCATCACTACAACCAATAATATCATACCATCAGCAGAACCAATGACTAATATATCACTACAACCAATAAAATCGTACCATCAGCAAAACAATGAATAATAAATATATCACTGCAACCAATAAAATCGTACCATCAGCAGAACCAATGATCATCACTACAACCAATAATATCATACCATCAGCAGAACCAATGAATAATATATCAATACAACCAATAATATCATACCATCAGCAGAACCAATGATCATCACTACAACCAATAAAATCGTACCATCAGAAGAGCCAATAAATAATATATCACTACAACCAATAAAATTGTACCATCAGCAGAACCAATGAATAATATATCACTACAACCAATAAAATCGTACCATCAGCAGAACCAATGAATAATATATCACTACAACCAATAAAATCGTACCATCAGAAGAGCCAATAAATAATATATCACTGCAACCAATAAAATCGTACCATCAGCAGAGCCAATGATCATCACTACAACCAATAAAATCGTACCATCATCAGAACCAATGATCATCATTACAACTAATAAAATCGTACCATCAGCAGAACCAATGAATAATATATCACTACAACCAATAAAATCGTACCATCAGCAGAACCAAAGATCTTCACTACAACCAATAAAATTGTACCATCAGCAGAACCAATGAATAATATATTACTACAACCAATAAAATCGTACCATCAAAAGAGCCAATGAATAATATATCACTACAACCAATAAAATCGTACCATCAGCAGCACCAATGATCATCACTACAACCAATAATATCATACCATCAGCAGAACCAATGAATAATATATCACTACAACCAATAAAATCGTACCATCAGCAAAACAATGAATAATATATCACTGCAACCAATAAAATCGTACCATCAGCAGAACCAATGATCATCACTACAACCAATAATATCATACCATCAGCAGAACCAATGATCATCACTACAACCAATAAAATCGTACCATCAGCAGAACCAATGATCATCACTACAACCAATAAAATCGTACCATCAGCAGAACCAATGAATAATATATCACTACAACCAATAAAATCGTACCATCAAAAGAGCCAATGAATAATATATCACTACAACCAATAAAATCGTACCATCAGCAGAGCCAATGATCATCACTACAACCAATAAAATCGTACCATCATCAGAACCAATGATCATCATTACAACTAATAAAATCGTACCATCAGCAGAACCAATGAATAATATATTACTACAACCAATAAAATCGTACCATCAGAAGAGCCAATAAATAATATATCACTGCAACCAATAAAATCGTACCATCAGCAGAACCAATGATCATCTCTACAACCAATAAAATCGTACCATCATCAGAACCAATGATCATCATTACAACCAATAAAATCGTACCATCAGCAGAACCAATGAATAATATATCACTACAACCAATAAAATCGTACCATCAGCAGAACCAAAGATCATCACTACAACCAATAAAATTGTACCATCAGCAGAACCAATGAATAATATATTACTACAACCAATTAAATCGTACCATCAAAAGAGCCAATGAATAATATATCACTACAACCAATAAAATCGTACCATCAGCAGCACCAATGATCATCACTACAACCAATAATATCATACCATCAGCAGAACCAATGAATAATATATCACTACAACCAATAAAATCGTACCATCAGCAAAACAATGAATAATATATCACTGCAACCAATAAAATCGTACAATCAGCAGAACCAATGATCATCACTACAACCAATAATATCATACCATCAGCAGAACCAATGAATAATATATCACTACAACCAATAATATCATACCATCAGCAGAACCAATGATCATCACTACAACCAATAAAATCGTACCATCAGCAGAACCAATGAATAATATATCACTACAACCAATAAAATTGTACCATCAGCAGAACCAATGAATAATATATCACTACAACCAATAAAATCGTACCATCAGCAGAACCAATTATAATATATCACTACAACCAATAAAATCGTACCATCAGAAGAGCCAATAAATAATATATCACTGCAACCAATAAAATCGTACCATCAGCAGAACCAATGATCATCACTACAACCAATAAAATCGTACGATCATCAGAACCAATGATCATCATTACAACTAATAAAATCGTACCATCAGCAGAACCAATGAATAATATATCACTACAACCAATAAAATCGTACCATCAGCAGAACCAAAGATCATCGCTACAACCAATAAAATTTTACCATCAGCAGAACCAATGAATAATATATTACTACAACCAATAAAATCGTACCACCAAAAGAGCCAATGAATAATATATCACTACAACCAATAAAATCGTACCATCAGCAGCACCAATGATCATCACTACAACCAATAATATCATACCATCAGCAGAACCAATGAATAATATATCACTACAACCAATAAAATCGTACCATCAGCAAAACAATGAATAATATATCACTGCAACCAATAAAATCGTACCATCAGCAGAACCAATGATCATCACTACAACCAATAATATCATACCATCAGCAGAACCAATGATCATCACTACAACCAATAAAATCGTACCATCAGCAGAACCAATGATCATCACTACAACCAATAAAATCGTACCATCAGCAGAACCAATGAATAATATATCACTACAACCAATAAAATCGTACCATCAGCAGAACCAATGAATAATATATCACTACAACCAATAAAATCGTACCATCAGCAGAACCAATGAATAATATATCACTGCAACCAATAAAATCGTACCATCAGCTGAACCAAAGATCATCACTACAACCAATAAAATTGTACCATCAGCAGAACCAATGAATAATATATTACTACAACCAATAAAATCGTACCATCAAAAGAGCCAATGAATAATATATCACTACAACCAATAAAATCGTACCATCAGCAGAACCAATGATCATCACTACAACCAATAAAATCGTACCATCAGCAGAACCAATGATCATCACTACAACCAATAAAATCGTACCATCAGCAGAACCAATGAATAATATATCACTACAACCAATAAAATCGTACCATCAGCAGAACCAATGAATAATATATCACTACAACCAATAAAATCGTACCATCAGCAGAACCAGTGAATAATATATCACTGCAACCAATAAAATCGTACCATCAACAGAACCAATGATCATCACTACAACCAATAAAATCGTACCATCAGCGGAACCAATGATCATCACTACAACCATTAAAATCGTACCGTCAGCTGAACCAATGAATAATATATCACTAAAACCAATAAAATCGTACCTTCAGCAGAACCAATGAACAATATATCACTACAACCAATAAAATCGTACCATCAGCAGAACCAATGAATAATATATCACTACAACCCATAAAATCTTACCATCTGCAGAGCCAATGAATAATATATTACTACAACCAATAACATGGCAATATTAGCAGAGCCAATGAATAATATATCACTGCAACCAATAAAATCGTACCATCAGCGGAACCAATGATCATCACTACAACCAATAAAATCGTACCATCAGCAGAACCAATGAATAATATATCACTGCAAACAATAAAATCGTACCATCAGCAGAACCAATGAACAATATATCACTACAACCAATAAAATCGTACCATCAGCAGAACCAATGAATAATATATTACTACAACCAATAAAATCGTACCATCAGAAGAGCCAATAAATAATATATCACTGCAACCAATAAAATCGTACCATCAGCAGAACCAATGATCATCATTACAACCAATAAAATCGTACCAGCAGAAGAGCCAATAAATAATATATCACTACAACCAATAAAATCGTACCATCATCAGAACCAATGATCATCATTACAACCAATAAAATCGTACCATCAACAGAACCAATGAATAATATATCACTACAACCAATAAAATCGTACCATCAGCAGAACCAAAGATCATCACTACAACCAATAAAATTGTACCATCAGCAGAACCAATGAATAATATATTACTACAACCAATAAAATCATACAATCAAAAGAGCCAATGAATAATATATCACTACAACCAATAAAATCGTACCATCAGCAGCACCAATGATCATCACTACAACCAATAATATCATACCATCAGCAGAACCAATGACTAATATATCACTACAACCAATAAAATCGTACCATCAGCAAAACAATGAATAATAAATATATCACTGCAACCAATAAAATCGTACCATCAGCAGAACCAATGATCATCACTACAACCAATAATATCATACCATCAGCAGAACCAATGAATAATATATCACTACAACCAATAATATCATACCATCAGCAGAACCAATGATCATCACTACAACCAATAAAATCGTACCATCAGCAGAACCAATGAATAATATATCACTACAACCAATAAAATTGTACCATCAGCAGAACCAATGAATAATATATCACTACAACCAATAAAATCGTACCATCAGCAGAACCAATGAATAATATATCACTACAACCAATAAAATCGTACCATCAGAAGAGCCAATAAATAATATATCACTGCAACCAATAAAATCGTACCATCAGCAGAGCCAATGATCATCACTACAACCAATAAAATCGTACCATCATCAGAACCAATGATCATCATTACAACTAATAAAATCGTACCATCAGCAGAACCAATGAATAATATATCACTACAACCAATAAAATCGTACCATCAGCAGAACCAAAGATCTTCACTACAACCAATAAAATTGTACCATCAGCAGAACCAATGAATAATATATTACTACAACCAATAAAATCGTACCATCAAAAGAGCCAATGAATAATATATCACTACAACCAATAAAATCGTACCATCAGCAGCACCAATGATCATCACTACAACCAATAATATCATACCATCAGCAGAACCAATGAATAATATATCACTACAACCAATAAAATCGTACCATCAGCAAAACAATGAATAATATATCACTGCAACCAATAAAATCGTACCATCAGCAGAACCAATGATCATCACTACAACCAATAATATCATACCATCAGCAGAACCAATGATCATCACTACAACCAATAAAATCGTACCATCAGCAGAACCAATGATCATCACTACAACCAATAAAATCGTACCATCAGCAGAACCAATGAATAATATATCACTACAACCAATAAAATCGTACCATCAAAAGAGCCAATGAATAATATATCACTACAACCAATAAAATCGTACCATCAGCAGAACCAATGATCATCACTACAACCAATAAAATCGTACCATCAGCAGAACCAATGATCATCACTACAACCAATAAAATCGTACCATCAGCAGAACCAATGAATAATATATCACTACAACCAATAAAATCGTACCATCAGCAGAACCAATGATCATCACTACAACCAATAAAATCGTACCATCAGCAGAACCAATGATCATCACTACAACCAATAAAATCGTACCATCAGCAGAACCAATGATCATCACTACAACCAATAAAATCGTACCATCAGCAGAACCAATGAATAATATATCACTACAACCAATAAAATCGTACCATCAGCAGAACCAATGAATAATATATCACTACAACCAATAAAATCGTACCATCAGCAGAACCAATGAATAATATATCACAACAACCAATAAAATCGTACCATCAGCAGAACCAATGAATAATATATCACTGCAACCAATAAAATCGTACCATCAGCAGAACCAATGATCATCACTACAACCAATAAAATCGTACCATCAGCAGAACCAATGAATAATATATCACTACAACCAATAAAATCGTACCATCAGCAGAACCAATGAATAATATATCACTACAACCAATAAAATCGTACCATCAGCAGAACCAATGATCATCACTACAACCAATAATATCATACCATCAGCAGAACCAATGATCATCACTACAACCAATAAAATCGTACCATCAGCAGAACCAATGATCATCACTACAACCAATAAAATCGTACCATCAGCAGAACCAATGAATAATATATCACTACAACCAATATAATCGTACCATCAGCAGAACCAATGAATAATATATCACTACAATCAATAAAATCGTACCATCAGCTGAACCAAAGCTCATCACTACAACCAATAAAATTGTACCATCAGCAGAACCAATGAATAATATATTACTACAACCAATAAAATCGTACCATCAAAAGAGCCAATGAATAATATATCACTACAACCAATAAAATCGTACCATCAGCAGAACCAATGATCATCACTACAACCAATAAAATCGTACCATCAGCAGAACCAATGATCATCACTACAACCAATAAAATCGTACCATCAGCAGAACCAATGAATAATATATCACTACAACCAATAAAATCGTACCATCAGCAGAACCAATGAATAATATATCACTACAACCAATAAAATCGTACCATCAGCAGAACCAATGAATAATATATCACTGCAACCAACAAAATCGTACCATCAGCTGAACCAAAGATCATCACTACAACCAATAAAATTGTACCATCAGCAGAACCAATGAATAATATATTACTACAACCAATAAAATCGTACCATCAAAAGAGCCAATGAATAATATAGCACTACAACCAATAAAATCGTACCATCAGCAGAACCAATAATATCATACCATCAGCAGAACCAATGAATAATATATCACTACAACCAATAAAATCGTACCATCAGCAGAACCAATGAATAATATATCACTGCAACCAATAAAATCGAACCACCAGCAGAACCAATGATCATCACTACAACCAAAAATATCATACCATCAGCAGAACCAATGAATAATATATCACTACAACCAATAAAATCGTACCATCAGCAGAACCAATGATCATCACTACAACCAATAATATCATACCATCAGCAGAACCAATGAATAATATATCACTACAACCAATAATATCATACCATCAGCAGAACCAATGAATAATATATCACTACAACCAATAAAATCGTACCATCAACAGAACCAATGATCATCACTACAACCAATAAAATCATACCATCAGCAGAACCAATTAATAATATATCACTACAACCAATAAAATCGTACCATCAGCAGAACCAATGAATAATATATCACTACAACCAATAAAATCGTACCATCAGCAGAACCAATGAATAATATATCACTACAACCAATAAAATCGTACCATCAACAGAACCAATGATCATCACTACAACCAATAAAATCGTACCATCAGCAGAACCAATGAATAATATATCACTACAACCAATAAAATCGTACCATCAGCAGAACCAATGAATAATATATCACTACAACCAATAAAATCGTACCATCAGCAGAACCAATGAATAATATATCACTACAACCAATAATATCATACCTTCAGCAGAACCAATGATCATCACTACAACCAATAAAATCGTACCATCAGCAGAACCAGTGAATAATATATCACTACAACCAATAAAATTGTACCATCAGCAGAACCAATGAATAATATGTCACTACAACCAATAAAATCGTACCATCAACAGAACCAATGATCATCACTACAACCAATAAAATCGTACCATCAGCAGAAACAATGAATAATATATCACTGCAACCAATAAAATCGTACTATCAGCAGAACCAATGATCATCACTACAACCAATAAAATTGTACCATCAGCAGAACCAATGAATAATATGTCACTACAACCAATAAAATCGTACCATCAACAGAACCAATGATCATCACTACAACCAATAAAATCGTACCATCAGCAGAAACAATGAATAATATATCACTGCAACCAATAAAATCGTACTATCAGCAGAACCAATGATCATCACTACAACCAATAATATCATACCATCAGCAGAACCAATGAATAATATATCACTACAACCAATAAAATCGTACCATCAACAGAACCAATGATCATCACTACAACCAATAAAATCGTACCATCAGCAGAAACAATGAATAATATATCACTGCAGCCAATAAAATCGTACTATCAGCAGAACCTATGACCATCACTACAACCAATAATATCATACCATCAGCAGAACCAATGAATAATATATCACTGCAACCAATAAAGTCGTACCATCAACAGAACCAATGATCATCACTACAACCAATAAAATCGTACCATCAACAGAACCAATGATCATCACTACAACCAATAAAATCGTACCATCAGCAGAACCAATTAATAATATATCACTACAACCAATAAAATCGTACCATCAGCAGAACCAATGAATAATATATCACTACAACCAATAAAATCGTACCATCAGCAGAACCAATGAATAATATATCACTACAACCAATAAAATCGTACCAACAACAGAACCAATGATCATCACTACAACCAATAAAATCGTACCATCAGCAGAACCAATGAATAATATATCACTACAACCAATAAAATCGTACCATCAGCAGAACCAATGAATAATATATCACTACAACCAATAAAATCGTACCATCAGCAGAACCAATGAATATTATATCACTACAACCAATAATATCATACCTTCAGCAGAACCAATGATCATCACAACAACCAATAAAATCGTACCATCAGCAGAACCAATGAATAATATATCACTACAACCAATAAAATTGTACCATCAGCAGAACCAATGAATAATATGTCACTACAACCAATAAAATCGTACCATCAACAGAACCAATGATCATCACTACAACCAATAAAATCGTACCATCAACAGAACCAATGATCATCACTACAACCAATAAAATCGTACCATCAGCAGAAACAATGAATAATATATCACTGCAACCAATAAAATCGTACTATCAGCAGAACCAATGATCATCACTACAACCAATAATATCATACCATCAGCAGAACCAATGAATAATATATCACTACAACCAATAAAATCGTACCATCAACAGAACCAATGATCATCACTACAACCAATAAAATCGTACCATCAGCAGAAACACTGAATAATATATCACTGCAGCCAATAAAATCGTACTATCAGCAGAACCTATGATCATCACTACAACCAATAATATCATACCATCAGCAGAACCAATGAATAATATATCACTGCAACCAATAAAGTCGTACCATCAACAGAAACAATGATCATCACTACAACCAATAAAATCGTACCATCAGCAGAACCAATGAATAATATATCACTACAACCAATAAAATTGTACCATCAGCAGAACCAATGAATAATATATCACTACAACCAATAAAATCGTACCATCAACAGAACCAATGATCATCACTACAACCAATAAAATCGTACCATCAGCAGAACCAATGAATAATATATCACTGCAACCAATAAAATCGTACCATCAGCAGAACCAATGATCATCATTACAACCAATAAAATCGTACCATCAGAAGAGCCAATAAATAATATATCACTACAACCAATAAAATCGTACCATCAGCAGAACCAATGAATAATATATCACTACAACCAATAAAATCGTACCATCAGCAGAACCAAAGATCATCACTACAACCAATAAAATTGTACCATCAGCAGAACCAATGAATAATATATTACTACAACCAATAAAATCGTACCATCAAAAGAGCCAATGAATAATATATCACTACAACCAATAAAATCGTACCATCAGCAGCACCAATGATCATCACTACAACCAATAAAATCGTACCATCAGCAGAACCAATGATCATCACTACAACCAATAAAATCGTACCATCAGCAGAACCAATGAATAATATATCACTACAACCAATAAAATCGTACCATCAGCAGAACCAATGAATAATATATCACTACAACCAATAAAATCGTACCATCAGCAGAACCAATGAATAATATATCACTGCAACCAATAAAATCGTACCATCAGCAGAACGAATGATCATCACTACAACCAATAATATCATACCACCAGCAGAACCAATGAATAATATATCACTACAACCAATAATATCATACCATCAGCAGAACCAATGATCATCACTACAACCAATAAAATCGTACCATCAGCAGAACCAATGAATAATATATCACTACAACCAATAAAATTGTACCATCAGCAGAACCAATGAATAATATATCACTACAACCAATAAAATCGTACCATCAGCAGAACCAATGAATAATATATCACTACAACCAATAAAATCGTACCATCAGCAGAACCAATGAATAATATATCACTACAACCAATAAAATCGTACCATCAGAAGAGCCAATAAATAATATATCACTGCAACCAATAATATCATACCATCAGCAGAACCAATGACTAATATATCACTACAACCAATAAAATCGTACCATCAGCAAAACAATGAATAATATATCACTGCAACCAATAAAATCGTACCGTCAGCAGAACGAATGATCATCACTACAACCAATAATATCATACCACCAGCAGAACCAATGAATAATATATCACTACAACCAATAATATCATACCATCAGCAGAACCAATGATCATCACTACAACCAATAAAATCGTACCATCAGCAGAACCAATGAATAATATATCACTACAACCAATAAAATTGTACCATCAGCAGAACCAATGAATAATATATCACTACAACCAATAAAATCGTACCATCAGCAGAACCAATGAATAATATATCACTACAACCAATAAAATCGTACCATCAGAAGAGCCAATAAATAATATATCACTGCAACCAATAAAATCGTACCATCAGCAGAACCAATGATCATCACTACAACCAATAAAATCGTACCATCAGCAGAACCAATGATCATCATTACAACTAATAAAATCGTACCATCAGCAGAACCAATGAATAATATATCACTACAACCAATAAAATCGTACCATCAGCAGAACCAAAGATCATCACTACAACCAATAAAATTGTACCATCAGCAGAACCAATGAATAATATATTACTACAACCAATAAAATCGTACCATCAAAAGAGCCAATGAATAATATATCACTACAACCAATAAAATCGTACCATCAGCAGCACCAATGATCATCACTACAACCAATAATATCATACCATCAGCAGAACCAATGAATAATATATCACTACAACCAATAAAATCGTACCATCAGCAAAACAATGAATAATATATCACTGCAACCAATAAAATCGTACCATCAGCAGAACCAATGATCATCACTACAACCAATAATATCATACCATCAGCAGAACCAATGATCATCACTACAACCAATAAAATCGTACCATCAGCAGAACCAATGATCATCACTACAACCAATAAAATCGTACCATCAGCAGAACCAATGAATAATATATCACTACAACCAATAAAATCGTACCATCAGCAGAACCAATGAATAATATATCACTACAACCAATAAAATCGTACCATCAGCAGAACCAATGAATAATATATCACTGCAACCAATAAAATCGTACCATCAGCTGAACCAAAGATCATCACTACAACCATTAAAATTGTACCATCAGCAGAACCAATGAATAATATATTACTACAACCAATAAAATCGTACCATCAAAAGAGCCAATGAATAATATATCACTACAACCAATAAAATCGTACCATCAGCAGAACCAATGATCATCACTACAACCAATAAAATCGTACCATCAGCAGAACCAATGATCATCACTACAACCAATAAAATCGTACCATCAGCAGAACCAATGAATAATATATCACTACAACCAATAAAATCGTACCATCAGCAGAACCAATGAATAATATATCACTACAACCAATAAAATCGTACCATCAGCAGAACCAATGAATAATATATCACTGCAACCAATAAAATCGTACCATCAGCTGAACCAAAGATCATCACTACAACCAATACAATTGTACCATCAGCAGAACCAATGAATAATATATTACTACAACCAATAAAATCGTACCATCAAAAGAGCCAATGAATAATATATCACTACAACCAATAAAATCGTACCATCAGCAGAACCAATGATCATCACTACAACCAATAAAATCGTACCATCAGCAGAACCGATGATCATCACTACAACCAATAAAATCGTACCATCAGCAGAACCAATGAATAATATATCACTACAACCAATAAAATCGTACCATCAGCAGAACCAATGAATAATATATCACTACAACCAATAAAATCGTACCATCAGCAGAACCAATGAATAATATATCACTGCAACCAATAAAATCGTACCATCAGCTGA
Source organism: Saccoglossus kowalevskii (assembly GCF_978046115.1). NCBI lineage: Eukaryota > Metazoa > Hemichordata > Enteropneusta > Harrimaniidae > Saccoglossus > Saccoglossus kowalevskii. The sequence continues at coordinate 5,113,538 of NC_140641.1, read as the reverse complement.
ACCAAAGATCATCACTACAACCAATAAAATTGTACCATCAGCAGAACCAATGAATAATATATTACTACAACCAATAAAATCGTACCATCAAAAGAGCCAATGAATAATATATCACTACAACCAATAAAATCGTACCATCAGCAGAACCAATAATATCATACCATCAGCAGAACCAATGAATAATATATCACTACAACCAATAAAATCGTACCATCAGCAGAACCAATGAATAATATATCACTGCAACCAATAACATCGTACCACCAGCAGAACCAATGATCATCACTACAACCAAAAATATCATACCATCAGCAGAACCAATGAATAATATATCACTACAACCAATAATATCGTACCATCAACAGAACCAATGAATAATATATCACTCCAACAATAAAATCGTACCATCAGCAGAACCAATGATCATCACTACAACCAATAATATCATACCATCAGCAGAACCAATGAATAATATATCACTACAACCAATAAAATCGTACCATCAGCAGAACCAATGAATAATATATCACTACAACCAATAAAATCGTACCATCAACAGAACCAATGATCATCACTACAACCAATAAAATCGTACCATCAGCAGAACCAATTAATAATATATCACTACAACCAATAAAATCGTACCATCAGCAGAACCAATGAATAATATATCACTACAACCAATAAAATCGTACCAACAGCAGAACCAATGAATAATATATCACTACAACCAATAAAATCGTACCATCAGCAGAACCAATGATCATCACTACAACCAATAATATCATACCATCAGCAGAACCAATGATCATCACTACAACCAATAAAATCGTACCATCAGCAGAACCAATGATCATCACTACAACCAATAAAATCGTACCATCAGCAGAACCAATGAATAATATATCACTACAACCAATAAAATCGTACCATCAGCAGAACCAATGAATAATATATGACTACAACCAATAAAATCGTACCATCAGCAGAACCAATGAATAATATATCACTGCAACCAATAAAATCGTACCATCAGCTGAACCAAAGATCATCACTACAACCAATAAAATCGTACCATCAGCAGAACCAATGATCATCACTACAACCAATAATATCATACCATCAGCAGAACCAATGAATAATATATCACTACAACCAATAAAATCGTACCATCAGCAGAACCAATGAATAATATATCACTACAACCAATAAAATCGTACCATCAACAGAACCAATGATCATCACTACAACCAATAAAATCGTACCATCAGCAGAACCAATTAATAATATATCACTACAACCAATAAAATCGTACCATCAGCAGAACCAATGAATAATATATCACTACAACCAATAAAATCGTACCAACAGCAGAACCAATGAATAATATATCACTACAACCAATAAAATCGTACCATCAGCAGAACCAATGATCATCACTACAACCAATAATATCATACCATCAGCAGAACCAATGATCATCACTACAACCAATAAAATCGTACCATCAGCAGAACCAATGATCATCACTACAACCAATAAAATCGTACCATCAGCAGAACCAATGAATAATATATCACTACAACCAATAAAATCGTACCATCAGCAGAACCAATGAATAATATATGACTACAACCAATAAAATCGTACCATCAGCAGAACCAATGAATAATATATCACTGCAACCAATAAAATCGTACCATCAGCTGAACCAAAGATCATCACTACAACCAATAAAATCGTACCATCAGCAGAACCAATGATCATCACTACAACCAATAAAATCGTACCATCAGCAGAACCAATGATCATCACTACAACCAATAAAATCGTACCATCAGCAGAACCAATGAATAATATATCACTACAACCAATAAAATCGTACCATCAGCAGAACCAATGAATAATATATCACTACAACCAATAAAATCGTACCATCAGCAGAACCAATGAATAATATATCACTGCAACCAATAAAATCGTACCATCAGCTGAACCAAAGATCATCACTACAACCAATAAAATTGTACCATCAGCAGAACCAATGAATAATATATTACTACAACCAATAAAATCGTACCATCAAAAGAGCCAATGAATAATATATCACTACAACCAATAAAATCGTACCATCAGCAGAACCAATAATATCATACCATCAGCAGAACCAATGAATAATATATCACTACAACCAATAAAATCGTACCATCAGCAGAACCAATGAATAATATATCACTGCAACCAATAAAATCGTACCACCAGCAGAACCAATGATCATCACTACAACCAAAAATATCATACCATCAGCAGAACCAATGAATAATATATCACTACAACCAATAAAATCGTACCATCAACAGAACCAATGAATAATATATCACTCCAACCAATAAAATCGTACCATCAGCAGAACCAATGATCATCACTACAACCAATAATATCATACCATCAGCAGAACCAATGAATAATATATCACTACAACCAATAAAATCGTACCATCAGCAGAACCAATGAATAATATATCACTACAACCAATAAAATCGTACCATCAACAGAACCAATGATCATCACTACAACCAATAAAATCGTACCATCAGCAGAACCAATAAATAATATATCACTACAACCAATAAAATCGTACCATCAGCCGAACCAATGAATAATATATCACTACAACCAATAAAATCGTACCAACAGCAGAACCAATGAATAATATATCACTACAACCAATAAAATCGTACCATCAACAGAACCAATGATCATCACTACAACCAATAAAATCGTACCATCAGCAGAACCAATGAATAATATATCACTACAACCAATAAAATCGTACCATCAGCAGAACCAATGAATAATATATCACTACAACCAATAAAATCGTACCATCAGCAGAACCAATGAATAATATATCACTACAACCAATAATATCATACCTTCAGCAGAACCAATGATCATCACTACAACCAATAAAATCGTACCATCAGCAGAACCAATGAATAATATATCACTACAACCAATAAAATTGTACCATCAGCAGAACCAATGAATAATATGTCACTACAACCAATAAAATCGTACCATCAACAGAACCAATGATCATCACTACAACCAATAAAATCGTACCATCAGCAGAAACAATGAATAATATATCACTACAACCAATAAAATCGTACCATCAACAGAACCAATGATCATCACTACAACCAATAAAATCGTACCATCAGCAAAAACAATGAATAATATATCACTGCAGCCAATAAAATCGTACTATCAGCAGAACCTATGATCATCACTACAACCAATAATATCATACCATCAGCAGAACCAATGAATAATATATCACTGCAACCAATAAAGTCGTACCATCAGCAGAACCAATAATATCATACCATCAGCAGAACAAATGAATAATATATCACTACAACCAATAAAATCGTACCATCAGCAGAACCAATGAATAATATATCACTGCAACCAATAAAATCGTACCACCAGCAGAACCAATGATCATCACTACAACCAAAAATATCATACCATCAGCAGAACCAATGAATAATATATCACTACAACCAATAAAATCGTACCATCAGCAGAACCAATGAATAATATATCACTCCAACCAATAAAATCGTACCATCAGCAGAACCAATGATCATCACTACAACCAATAATATCATACCATCAGCAGAACCAATGAATAATATATCACTACAACCAATAAAATCGTACTATCAGCAGAACCAATGAATAATATATCACTACAACCAATAAAATCGTACCATCTGCAGAACCAATGAATAATATATCACTACAACCACTAAAATCGTACCATAAGCAGAACCAATGAATAATATATCACTACAACCACTAAAATCGTACCATCAACAGAACTAATGAATAATATATCACTACAACCACTAAAATCGTACCATCAACAGAACCAATGAATAATATATCACTACAACCACTAAAATCGTACCATCAACAGAACCAATGAATAATATATCACTGCAACCAATAAAATCGTACCACCAGCAGAACCAATGAATAATATATCACTACAACCAATAAAATCGTACTATCAGCACTACCAATGAATAATATATCACTACAACCGATGAAATCGTACCACCAGCAGAACCAATGAATAATATATCACTGCAACCAATAAAATCGTACCATCAGCAGAACCAATGAATAATATATCACTACAACCAATAAAATCTTACCATAAGCAGAACCAATGAATAATATATCACTACAACCAATAAAATCGTACCATCAACAGAACCAATGATCATCACTACAACCGATAAAATCGTACCATCAGCAGAACCAATGAATAATATATCACTGCAACCAATAAAATCGTACCATCAGCTGAACCAATGAATAATATATCACTACAACCAATACAATCTTACCATCTGCAGAACCAATGAATAATATATTACTACAACCAATAACATGGCAATATTAGCAGAGCCAATGAATAATATATCACTGCAACCAATAAAATCGTACCATCAACAGAACCAATGATCATCACTACAACCAATAAAATCGTACCATCAGCGGAACCAATGATCATCACTACAACCATTAAAATCGTACCGTCAGCTGAACCAATGAATAATATATCACTAAAACCAATAAAATCGTACCTTCAGCAGAACCAATGAACAATATATCACTACAACCAATAAAATCGTACCATCAGCAGAACCAATGAATAATATATCACTACAACCCATAAAATCTTACCATCTGCAGAGCCAATGAATAATATATTACTACAACCAATAACATGGCAATATTAGCAGAGCCAATGAATAATATATCACTGCAACCAATAAAATCGTACCATCAGCGGAACCAATGATCATCACTACAACCAATAAAATCGTACCATCAGCAGAACCAATGAATAATATATCACTGCAAACAATAAAATCGTACCATCAGCAGAACCAATGAACAATATATCACTACAACCAATAAAATCGTACCATCAGCAGAACCAATGAATAATATATTACTACAACCAATAAAATCGTACCATCAGAAGAGCCAATAAATAATATATCACTGCAACCAATAAAATCGTACCATCAGCAGAACCAATGATCATCATTACAACCAATAAAATCGTACCATCAGAAGAGCCAATAAATAATATATCACTACAACCAATAAAATCGTACCATCATCAGAACCAATGATCATCATTACAACCAATAAAATCGTACCATCAACAGAACCAATGAATAATATATCACTACAACCAATAAAATCGTACCATCAGCAGAACCAAAGATCATCACTACAACCAATAAAATTGTACCATCAGCAGAACCAATGAATAATATATTACTACAACCAATAAAATCATACAATCAAAAGAGCCAATGAATAATATATCACTACAACCAATAAAATCGTACCATCAGCAGCACCAATGATCATCACTACAACCAATAATATCATACCATCAGCAGAACCAATGACTAATATATCACTACAACCAATAAAATCGTACCATCAGCAAAACAATGAATAATAAATATATCACTGCAACCAATAAAATCGTACCATCAGCAGAACCAATGATCATCACTACAACCAATAATATCATACCATCAGCAGAACCAATGAATAATATATCACTACAACCAATAATATCATACCATCAGCAGAACCAATGATCATCACTACAACCAATAAAATCGTACCATCAGCAGAACCAATGAATAATATATCACTACAACCAATAAAATTGTACCATCAGCAGAACCAATGAATAATATATCACTACAACCAATAAAATCGTACCATCAGCAGAACCAATGAATAATATATCACTACAACCAATAAAATCGTACCATCAGAAGAGCCAATAAATAATATATCACTGCAACCAATAAAATCGTACCATCAGCAGAGCCAATGATCATCACTACAACCAATAAAATCGTACCATCATCAGAACCAATGATCATCATTACAACTAATAAAATCGTACCATCAGCAGAACCAATGAATAATATATCACTACAACCAATAAAATCGTACCATCAGCAGAACCAAAGATCTTCACTACAACCAATAAAATTGTACCATCAGCAGAACCAATGAATAATATATTACTACAACCAATAAAATCGTACCATCAAAAGAGCCAATGAATAATATATCACTACAACCAATAAAATCGTACCATCAGCAGCACCAATGATCATCACTACAACCAATAATATCATACCATCAGCAGAACCAATGAATAATATATCACTACAACCAATAAAATCGTACCATCAGCAAAACAATGAATAATATATCACTGCAACCAATAAAATCGTACCATCAGCAGAACCAATGATCATCACTACAACCAATAATATCATACCATCAGCAGAACCAATGATCATCACTACAACCAATAAAATCGTACCATCAGCAGAACCAATGATCATCACTACAACCAATAAAATCGTACCATCAGCAGAACCAATGAATAATATATCACTACAACCAATAAAATCGTACCATCAAAAGAGCCAATGAATAATATATCACTACAACCAATAAAATCGTACCATCAGCAGAACCAATGATCATCACTACAACCAATAAAATCGTACCATCAGCAGAACCAATGATCATCACTACAACCAATAAAATCGTACCATCAGCAGAACCAATGAATAATATATCACTACAACCAATAAAATCGTACCATCAGCAGAACCAATGATCATCACTACAACCAATAAAATCGTACCATCAGCAGAACCAATGATCATCACTACAACCAATAAAATCGTACCATCAGCAGAACCAATGATCATCACTACAACCAATAAAATCGTACCATCAGCAGAACCAATGAATAATATATCACTACAACCAATAAAATCGTACCATCAGCAGAACCAATGAATAATATATCACTACAACCAATAAAATCGTACCATCAGCAGAACCAATGAATAATATATCACAACAACCAATAAAATCGTACCATCAGCAGAACCAATGAATAATATATCACTGCAACCAATAAAATCGTACCATCAGCAGAACCAATGATCATCACTACAACCAATAAAATCGTACCATCAGCAGAACCAATGAATAATATATCACTACAACCAATAAAATCGTACCATCAGCAGAACCAATGAATAATATATCACTACAACCAATAAAATCGTACCATCAGCAGAACCAATGATCATCACTACAACCAATAATATCATACCATCAGCAGAACCAATGATCATCACTACAACCAATAAAATCGTACCATCAGCAGAACCAATGATCATCACTACAACCAATAAAATCGTACCATCAGCAGAACCAATGAATAATATATCACTACAACCAATATAATCGTACCATCAGCAGAACCAATGAATAATATATCACTACAATCAATAAAATCGTACCATCAGCTGAACCAAAGCTCATCACTACAACCAATAAAATTGTACCATCAGCAGAACCAATGAATAATATATTACTACAACCAATAAAATCGTACCATCAAAAGAGCCAATGAATAATATATCACTACAACCAATAAAATCGTACCATCAGCAGAACCAATGATCATCACTACAACCAATAAAATCGTACCATCAGCAGAACCAATGATCATCACTACAACCAATAAAATCGTACCATCAGCAGAACCAATGAATAATATATCACTACAACCAATAAAATCGTACCATCAGCAGAACCAATGAATAATATATCACTACAACCAATAAAATCGTACCATCAGCAGAACCAATGAATAATATATCACTGCAACCAACAAAATCGTACCATCAGCTGAACCAAAGATCATCACTACAACCAATAAAATTGTACCATCAGCAGAACCAATGAATAATATATTACTACAACCAATAAAATCGTACCATCAAAAGAGCCAATGAATAATATATCACTACAACCAATAAAATCGTACCATCAGCAGAACCAATAATATCATACCATCAGCAGAACCAATGAATAATATATCACTACAACCAATAAAATCGTACCATCAGCAGAACCAATGAATAATATATCACTGCAACCAATAAAATCGAACCACCAGCAGAACCAATGATCATCACTACAACCAAAAATATCATACCATCAGCAGAAGCAATGAATAATATATCACTACAACCAATAAAATCGTACCATCAGCAGAACCAATGATCATCACTACAACCAATAATATCATACCATCAGCAGAACCAATGAATAATATATCACTACAACCAATAATATCATACCATCAGCAGAACCAATGAATAATATATCACTACAACCAATAAAATCGTACCATCAACAGAACCAATGATCATCACTACAACCAATAAAATCGTACCATCAGCAGAACCAATTAATAATATATCACTACAACCAATAAAATCGTACCATCAGCAGAACCAATGAATAATATATCACTACAACCAATAAAATCGTACCATCAGCAGAACCAATGAATAATATATCACTACAACCAATAAAATCGTACCATCAACAGAACCAATGATCATCACTACAACCAATAAAATCGTACCATCAGCAGAACCAATGAATAATATATCATTACAACCAATAAAATCGTACCATCAGCAGAACCAATGAATAATATATCACTACAACCAATAAAATCGTACCATCAGCAGAACCAATGAATAATATATCACTACAACCAATAATATCATACCTTCAGCAGAACCAATGATCATCACTACAACCAATAAAATCGTACCATCAGCAGAACCAGTGAATAATATATCACTACAACCAATAAAATTGTACCATCAGCAGAACCAATGAATAATATGTCACTACAACCAATAAAATCGTACCATCAACAGAACCAATGATCATCACTACAACCAATAAAATCGTACCATCAGCAGAAACAATGAATAATATATCACTGCAACCAATAAAATCGTACTATCAGCAGAACCAATGATCATCACTACAACCAATAAAATTGTACCATCAGCAGAACCAATGAATAATATGTCACTACAACCAATAAAATCGTACCATCAACAGAACCAATGATCATCACTACAACCAATAAAATCGTACCATCAGCAGAAACAATGAATAATATATCACTGCAACCAATAAAATCGTACTATCAGCAGAACCAATGATCATCACTACAACCAATAATTTCATACCATCAGCAGAACCAATGAATAATATATCACTACAACCAATAAAATCGTACCATCAACAGAACCAATGATCATCACTACAACCAATAAAATCGTACCATCAGCAGAAACAATGAATAATATATCACTGCAGCCAATAAAATCGTACTATCAGCAGAACCTATGACCATCACTACAACCAATAATATCATACCATCAGCAGAACCAATGAATAATATATCACTGCAACCAATAAAGTCGTACCATCAACAGAACCAATGATCATCACTACAACCAATAAAATCGTACCATCAACAGAACCAATGATCATCACTACAACCAATAAAATCGTACCATCAGCAGAACCAATTAATAATATATCACTACAACCAATAAAATCGTACCATCAGCAGAACCAATGAATAATATATCACTACAACCAATAAAATCGTACCATCAGCAGAACCAATGAATAATATATCACTACAACCAATAAAATCGTACCAACAACAGAACCAATGATCATCACTACAACCAATAAAATCGTACCATCAGCAGAACCAATGAATAATATATCACTACAACCAATAAAATCGTACCATCAGCAGAACCAATGAATAATATATCACTACAACCAATAAAATCGTACCATCAGCAGAACCAATGAATATTATATCACTACAACCAATAATATCATACCTTCAGCAGAACCAATGATCATCACAACAACCAATAAAATCGTACCATCAGCAGAACCAATGAATAATATATCACTACAACCAATAAAATTGTACCATCAGCAGAACCAATGAATAATATGTCACTACAACCAATAAAATCGTACCATCAACAGAACCAATGATCATCACTACAACCAATAAAATCGTACCATCAACAGAACCAATGATCATCACTACAACCAATAAAATCGTACCATCAGCAGAAACAATGAATAATATATCACTGCAACCAATAAAATCGTACTATCAGCAGAACCAATGATCATCACTACAACCAATAATATCATACCATCAGCAGAACCAATCAATAATATATCACTACAACCAATAAAATCGTACCATCAACAGAACCAATGATCATCACTACAACCAATAAAATCGTACCATCAGCAGAAACACTGAATAATATATCACTGCAGCCAATAAAATCGTACTATCAGCAGAACCTATGATCATCACTACAACCAATAATATCATACCATCAGCAGAACCAATGAATAATATATCACTGCAACCAATAAAGTCGTACCATCAACAGAAACAATGATCATCACTACAACCAATAAAATCGTACCATCAGCAGAACCAATGAATAATATATCACTACAACCAATAAAATTGTACCATCAGCAGAACCAATGAATAATATATCACTACAACCAATAAAATCGTACCATCAACAGAACCAATGATCATCACTACAACCAATAAAATCGTACCATCAGCAGAACCAATGAATAATATATCACTGCAACCAATAAAATCGTACCATCAGCAGAACCAATGATCATCATTACAACCAATAAAATCGTACCATCAGAAGAGCCAATAAATAATATATCACTACAACCAATAAAATCGTACCATCAGCAGAACCAATGAATAATATATCACTACAACCAATAAAATCATACCATCAGCAGAACCAATGATCATCACTACAACCAATAAAATCGTACCATCAGCAGAACCAATGATCATCACTACAACCAATAAAATCGTACCATCAGCAGAACCAATGAATAATATATCACTACAACCAATAAAATCGTACCATCAGCAGAACCAATGAATAATATATCACTACAACCAATAAAATCGTACCATCAGCAGAACGAATGATCATCACTACAACCAATAATATCATACCACCAGCAGAACCAATGAATAATATATCACTACAACCAATAATATCATACCATCAGCAGAACCAATGATCATCACTACAACCAATAAAATCGTACCATCAGCAGAACCAATGAATAATATATCACTACAACCAATAAAATTGTACCATCAGCAGAACCAATGAATAATATATCACTACAACCAATAAAATCGTACCATCAGCAGAACCAATGAATAATATATCACTACAACCAATAAAATCGTACCATCAGAAGAGCCAATAAATAATATATCACTGCAACCAATAAAATCGTACCATCAGCAGAACCAATGATCATCACTACAACCAATAAAATCGTACCATCAGCAGAACCAATGATCATCAGTACAACTAATAAAATCGTACCATCAGCAGAACCAATGAATAATATATCACTACAACCAATAAAATCGTACCATCAGCAGAACCAAAGATCATCACTACAACCAATAAAATTGTACCATCAGCAGAACCAATGAATAATATATTACTACAACCAATAAAATCGTACCATCAAAAGAGCCAATGAATAATATATCACTACAACCAATAAAATCGTACCATCAGCAGCACCAATGATCATCACTACAACCAATAATATCATACCATCAGCAGAACCAATGAATAATATATCACTACAACCAATAAAATCGTACCATCAGCAAAACAATGAATAATATATCACTGCAACCAATAAAATCGTACCATCAGCAGAACCAATGATCATCACTACAACCAATAATATCATACCATCAGCAGAACCAATGATCATCACTACAACCAATAAAATCGTACCATCAGCAGAACCAATGATCATCACTACAACCAATAAAATCGTACCATCAGCAGAACCAATGAATAATATATCACTACAACCAATAAAATCGTACCATCAGCAGAACCAATGAATAATATATCACTACAACCAATAAAATCGTACCATCAGCAGAACCAATGAATAATATATCACTGCAACCAATAAAATCGTACCATCAGCTGAACCAAAGATCATCACTACAACCATTAAAATTGTACCATCAGCAGAACCAATGAATAATATATTACTACAACCAATAAAATCGTACCATCAAAAGAGCCAATGAATAATATATCACTACAACCAATAAAATCGTACCATCAGCAGAACCAATGATCATCACTACAACCAATAAAATCGTACCATCAGCAGAACCAATGATCATCACTACAACCAATAAAATCGTACCATCAGCAGAACCAATGAATAATATATCACTACAACCAATAAAATCGTACCATCAGCAGAACCAATGAATAATATATCACTACAACCAATAAAATCGTACCATCAGCAGAACCAATGAATAATATATCACTGCAACCAATAAAATCGTACCATCAGCTGAACCAAAGATCATCACTACAACCAATACAATTGTACCATCAGCAGAACCAATGAATAATATATTACTACAACCAATAAAATCGTACCATCAAAAGAGCCAATGAATAATATATCACTACAACCAATAAAATCGTACCATCAGCAGAACCAATGATCATCACTACAACCAATAAAATCGTACCATCAGCAGAACCGATGATCATCACTACAACCAATAAAATCGTACCATCAGCAGAACCAATGAATAATATATCACTACAACCAATAAAATCGTACCATCAAAAGAGCCAATGAATAATATATCACTACAACCAATAAAATCGTACCATCAGCAGCACCAATGATCATCACTACAACCAATAATATCATACCATCAGCAGAACCAATGAATAATATATCACTACAACCAATAAAATCGTACCATCAGCAAAACAATGAATAATATATCACTGCAACCAATAAAATCGTACCATCAGCAGAACCAATGATCATCACTACAACCAATAATATCATACCATCAGCAGAACCAATGATCATCACTACAACCAATAAAATCGTACCATCAGCAGAACCAATGATCATCACTACAACCAATAAAATCGTACCATCAGCAGAACCAATGAATAATATATCACTACAACCAATAAAATCGTACCATCAAAAGAGCCAATGAATAATATATCACTGCAACCAATAAAATCGTACCATCAGCAGAACCAATGATCATCACTACAACCAATAAAATCGTACCATCAGCAGAACCAATGATCATCACTACAACCAATAAAATCGTACCATCAGCAGAACCAATGAATAATATATCACTACAACCAATAAAATCGTACCATCAGCAGAACCAATGATCATCACTACAACCAATAAAATCGTACCATCAGCAGAACCAATGATCATCACTACAACCAATAAAATCGTACCATCAGCAGAACCAATGATCATCACTACAACCAATAAAATCGTACCATCAGCAGAACCAATGAATAATATATCACTACAACCAATAAAATCGTACCATCAGCAGAACCAATGAATAATATATCACTACAACCAATAAAATCGTACCATCAGCAGAACCAATGAATAATATATCACAACAACCAATAAAATCGTACCATCAGCAGAACCAATGAATAATATATCACTGCAACCAATAAAATCGTACCATCAGCAGAACCAATGATCATCACTACAACCAATAAAATCGTACCATCAGCAGAACCAATGATCATCATTACAACTAATAAAATCGTACCATCAGCAGAACCAATGAATAATATATCACTACAACCAATAAAATCGTACCATCAGCAGAACCAAAGATCATCACTACAACCAATAAAATTGTACCATCAGCAGAACCAATGAATAATATATTACTACAACCAATAAAATCGTACCATCAAAAGAGCCAATGAATAATATATCACTACAACCAATAAAATCGCACCATCAGCAGCACCAATGATCATCACTACAACCAATAATATCATACCATCAGCAGAACCAATGAATAATATATCACTACAACCAATAAAATCGTACCATCAGCAAAACAATGAATAATATATCACTGCAACCAATAAAATCGTACCATCAGCAGAACCAATGATCATCACTACAACCAATAATATCATACCATCAGCAGAACCAATGATCATCACTACAACCAATAAAATCGTACCATCAGCAGAACCAATGATCATCACTACAACCAATAAAATCGTACCATCAGCAGAACCAATGAATAATATATCACTACAACCAATAAAATCGTACCATCAGCAGAACCAATGAATAATATATCACTACAACCAATAAAATCGTACCATCAGCAGAACCAATGAATAATATATCACTGCAACCAATAAAATCGTACCATCAGCTGAACCAAAGATCATCACTACAACCATTAAAATTGTACCATCAGCAGAACCAATGAATAATATATTACTACAACCAATAAAATCGTACCATCAAAAGAGCCAATGAATAATATATCACTACAACCAATAAAATCGTACCATCAGCAGAACCAATGATCATCACTACAACCAATAAAATCGTACCATCAGCAGAACCAATGATCATCACTACAACCAATAAAATCGTACCATCAGCAGAACCAATGAATAATATATCACTACAACCAATAAAATCGTACCATCAGCAGAACCAATGAATAATATATCACTACAACCAATAAAATCGTACCATCAGCAGAACCAATGAATAATATATCACTGCAACCAATAAAATCGTACCATCAGCTGAACCAAAGATCATCACTACAACCAATACAATTGTACCATCAGCAGAACCAATGAATAATATATTACTACAACCAATAAAATCGTACCATCAAAAGAGCCAATGAATAATATATCACTACAACCAATAAAATCGTACCATCAGCAGAACCAATGATCATCACTACAACCAATAAAATCGTACCATCAGCAGAACCGATGATCATCACTACAACCAATAAAATCGTACCATCAGCAGAACCAATGAATAATATATCACTACAACCAATAAAATCGTACCATCAAAAGAGCCAATGAATAATATATCACTACAACCAATAAAATCGTACCATCAGCAGCACCAATGATCATCACTACAACCAATAATATCATACCATCAGCAGAACCAATGAATAATATATCACTACAACCAATAAAATCGTACCATCAGCAGAACCAATGATCATCACTACAACCAATAAAATCGTACCATCAGCAGAACCAATGATCATCACTACAACCAATAAAATCGTACCATCAGCAGAACCAATGAATAATATATCACTACAACCAATAAAATCGTACCATCAGCAGAACCAATGAATAATATATCACTACAACCAATAAAATCGTACCATCAGCAGAACCAATGAATAATATATCACTGCAACCAATAAAATCGTACCATCAGCTGAACCAAAGATCATCACTACAACCAATACAATTGTACCATCAGCAGAACCAATGAATAATATATTACTACAACCAATAAAATCGTACCATCAAAAGAGCCAATGAATAATATATCACTACAACCAATAAAATCGTACCATCAGCAGAACCAATGATCATCACTACAACCAATAAAATCGTACCATCAGCAGAACCGATGATCATCACTACAACCAATAAAATCGTACCATCAGCAGAACCAATGAATAATATATCACTACAACCAATAAAATCGTACCATCAAAAGAGCCAATGAATAATATATCACTACAACCAATAAAATCGTACCATCAGCAGCACCAATGATCATCACTACAACCAATAATATCATACCATCAGCAGAACCAATGAATAATATATCACTACAACCAATAAAATCGTACCATCAGCAAAACAATGAATAATATATCACTGCAACCAATAAAATCGTACCATCAGCAGAACCAATGATCATCACTACAACCAATAATATCATACCATCAGCAGAACCAATGATCATCACTACAACCAATAAAATCGTACCATCAGCAGAACCAATGATCATCACTACAACCAATAAAATCGTACCATCAGCAGAACCAATGAATAATATATCACTACAACCAATAAAATCGTACCATCAAAAGAGCCAATGAATAATATATCACTACAACCAATAAAATCGTACCATCAGCAGAACCAATGATCATCACTACAACCAATAAAATCGTACCATCAGCAGAACCAATGATCATCACTACAACCAATAAAATCGTACCATCAGCAGAACCAATGAATAATATATCACTACAACCAATAAAATCGTACCATCAGCAGAACCAATGATCATCACTACAACCAATAAAATCGTACCATCAGCAGAACCAATGATCATCACTACAACCAATAAAATCGTACCATCAGCAGAACCAATGATCATCACTACAACCAATAAAATCGTACCATCAGCAGAACCAATGAATAATATATCACTACAACCAATAAAATCGTACCATCAGCAGAACCAATGAATAATATATCACTACAACCAATAAAATCGTACCATCAGCAGAACCAATGAATAATATATCACAACAACCAATAAAATCGTACCATCAGCAGAACCAATGAATAATATATCACTGCAACCAATAAAATCGTACCATCAGCAGAACCAATGATCATCACTACAACCAATAAAATCGTACCATCAGCAGAACCAATGAATAATATATCACTACAACCAATAAAATCGTACCATCAGCAGAACCAATGAATAATATATCACTACAACCAATAAAATCGTACCATCAGCAGAACCAATGATCATCACTACAACCAATAATATCATACCATCAGCAGAACCAATGATCATCACTACAACCAATAAAATCGTACCATCAGCAGAACCAATGATCATCACTACAACCAATAAAATCGTACCATCAGCAGAACCAATGAATAATATATCACTACAACCAATATAATCGTACCATCAGCAGAACCAATGAATAATATATCACTACAATCAATAAAATCGTACCATCAGCTGAACCAAAGCTCATCACTACAACCAATAAAATTGTACCATCAGCAGAACCAATGAATAATATATTACTACAACCAATAAAATCGTACCATCAAAAGAGCCAATGAATAATATATCACTACAACCAATAAAATCGTACCATCAGCAGAACCAATGATCATCACTACAACCAATAAAATCGTACCATCAGCAGAACCAATGATCATCACTACAACCAATAAAATCGTACCATCAGCAGAACCAATGAATAATATATCACTACAACCAATAAAATCGTACCATCAGCAGAACCAATGAATAATATATCACTACAACCAATAAAATCGTACCATCAGCAGAACCAATGAATAATATATCACTGCAACCAACAAAATCGTACCATCAGCTGAACCAAAGATCATCACTACAACCAATAAAATTGTACCATCAGCAGAACCAATGAATAATATATTACTACAACCAATAAAATCGTACCATCAAAAGAGCCAATGAATAATATATCACTACAACCAATAAAATCGTACCATCAGCAGAACCAATAATATCATACCATCAGCAGAACCAATGAATAATATATCACTACAACCAATAAAATCGTACCATCAGCAGAACCAATGAATAATATATCACTGCAACCAATAAAATCGAACCACCAGCAGAACCAATGATCATCACTACAACCAAAAATATCATACCATCAGCAGAAGCAATGAATAATATATCACTACAACCAATAAAATCGTACCATCAGCAGAACCAATGATCATCACTACAACCAATAATATCATACCATCAGCAGAACCAATGAATAATATATCACTACAACCAATAATATCATACCATCAGCAGAACCAATGAATAATATATCACTACAACCAATAAAATCGTACCATCAACAGAACCAATGATCATCACTACAACCAATAAAATCGTACCATCAGCAGAACCAATTAATAATATATCACTACAACCAATAAAATCGTACCATCAGCAGAACCAATGAATAATATATCACTACAACCAATAAAATCGTACCATCAACAGAACCAATGATCATCACTACAACCAATAAAATCGTACCATCAGCAGAACCAATTAATAATATATCACTACAACCAATAAAATCGTACCATCAGCAGAACCAATGAATAATATATCACTACAACCAATAAAATCGTACCATCAGCAGAACCAATGAATAATATATCACTACAACCAATAATATCATACCTTCAGCAGAACCAATGATCATCACTACAACCAATAAAATCGTACCATCAGCAGAACCAGTGAATAATATATCACTACAACCAATAAAATTGTACCATCAGCAGAACCAATGAATAATATGTCACTACAACCAATAAAATCGTACCATCAACAGAACCAATGATCATCACTACAACCAATAAAATCGTACCATCAGCAGAAACAATGAATAATATATCACTGCAACCAATAAAATCGTACTATCAGCAGAACCAATGATCATCACTACAACCAATAAAATTGTACCATCAGCAGAACCAATGAATAATATGTCACTACAACCAATAAAATCGTACCATCAACAGAACCAATGATCATCACTACAACCAATAAAATCGTACCATCAGCAGAAACAATGAATAATATATCACTGCAACCAATAAAATCGTACTATCAGCAGAACCAATGATCATCACTACAACCAATAATATCATACCATCAGCAGAACCAATGAATAATATATCACTACAACCAATAAAATCGTACCATCAACAGAACCAATGATCATCACTACAACCAATAAAATCGTACCATCAGCAGAAACAATGAATAATATATCACTGCAGCCAATAAAATCGTACTATCAGCAGAACCTATGACCATCACTACAACCAATAATATCATACCATCAGCAGAACCAATGAATAATATATCACTGCAACCAATAAAGTCGTACCATCAACAGAACCAATGATCATCACTACAACCAATAAAATCGTACCATCAACAGAACCAATGATCATCACTACAACCAATAAAATCGTACCATCAGCAGAACCAATTAATAATATATCACTACAACCAATAAAATCGTACCATCAGCAGAACCAATGAATAATATATCACTACAACCAATAAAATCGTACCATCAGCAGAACCAATGAATAATATATCACTACAACCAATAAAATCGTACCAACAACAGAACCAATGATCATCACTACAACCAATAAAATCGTACCATCAGCAGAACCAATGAATAATATATCACTACAACCAATAAAATCGTACCATCAGCAGAACCAATGAATAATATATCACTACAACCAATAAAATCGTACCATCAGCAGAACCAATGAATATTATATCACTACAACCAATAATATCATACCTTCAGCAGAACCAATGATCATCACAACAACCAATAAAATCGTACCATCAGCAGAACCAATGAATAATATATCACTACAACCAATAAAATTGTACCATCAGCAGAACCAATGAATAATATGTCACTACAACCAATAAAATCGTACCATCAACAGAACCAATGATCATCACTACAACCAATAAAATCGTACCATCAACAGAACCAATGATCATCACTACAACCAATAAAATCGTACCATCAGCAGAAACAATGAATAATATATCACTGCAACCAATAAAATCGTACTATCAGCAGAACCAATGATCATCACTACAACCAATAATATCATACCATCAGCAGAACCAATCAATAATATATCACTACAACCAATAAAATCGTACCATCAACAGAACCAATGATCATCACTACAACCAATAAAATCGTACCATCAGCAGAAACACTGAATAATATATCACTGCAGCCAATAAAATCGTACTATCAGCAGAACCTATGATCATCACTACAACCAATAATATCATACCATCAGCAGAACCAATGAATAATATATCACTGCAACCAATAAAGTCGTACCATCAACAGAAACAATGATCATCACTACAACCAATAAAATCGTACCATCAGCAGAACCAATGAATAATATATCACTACAACCAATAAAATTGTACCATCAGCAGAACCAATGAATAATATATCACTACAACCAATAAAATCGTACCATCAACAGAACCAATGATCATCACTACAACCAATAAAATCGTACCATCAGCAGAACCAATGAATAATATATCACTGCAACCAATAAAATCGTACCATCAGCAGAACCAATGATCATCATTACAACCAATAAAATCGTACCATCAGAAGAGCCAATAAATAATATATCACTACAACCAATAAAATCGTACCATCAGCAGAACCAATGAATAATATATCACTACAACCAATAAAATCATACCATCAGCAGAACCAATGATCATCACTACAACCAATAAAATCGTACCATCAGCAGAACCAATGATCATCACTACAACCAATAAAATCGTACCATCAGCAGAACCAATGAATAATATATCACTACAACCAATAAAATCGTACCATCAGCAGAACCAATGAATAATATATCACTACAACCAATAAAATCGTACCATCAGCAGAACCAATGAATAATATATCACTGCAACCAATAAAATCGTACCATCAGCAGAACGAATGATCATCACTACAACCAATAATATCATACCACCAGCAGAACCAATGAATAATATATCACTACAACCAATAATATCATACCATCAGCAGAACCAATGATCATCACTACAACCAATAAAATCGTACCATCAGCAGAACCAATGAATAATATATCACTACAACCAATAAAATTGTACCATCAGCAGAACCAATGAATAATATATCACTACAACCAATAAAATCGTACCATCAGCAGAACCAATGAATAATATATCACTACAACCAATAAAATCGTACCATCAGCAGAACCAATGAATAATATATCACTACAACCAATAAAATCGTACCATCAGAAGAGCCAATAAATAATATATCACTGCAACCAATAATATCATACCATCAGCAGAACCAATGACTAATATATCACTACAACCAATAAAATCGTACCATCAGCAAAACAATGAATAATATATCACTGCAACCAATAAAATCGTACCATCAGCAGAACGAATGATCATCACTACAACCAATAATATCATACCACCAGCAGAACCAATGAATAATATATCACTACAACCAATAATATCATACCATCAGCAGAACCAATGATCATCACTACAACCAATAAAATCGTACCATCAGCAGAACCAATGAATAATATATCACTACAACCAATAAAATTGTACCATCAGCAGAACCAATGAATAATATATCACTACAACCAATAAAATCGTACCATCAGCAGAACCAATGAATAATATATCACTACAACCAATAAAATCGTACCATCAGAAGAGCCAATAAATAATATATCACTGCAACCAATAAAATCGTACCATCAGCAGAACCAATGATCATCACTACAACCAATAAAATC
The DNA here is from genome assembly GCF_978046115.1 of Saccoglossus kowalevskii. Lineage (NCBI taxonomy): Eukaryota > Metazoa > Hemichordata > Enteropneusta > Harrimaniidae > Saccoglossus > Saccoglossus kowalevskii. The sequence continues at coordinate 5,092,086 of NC_140641.1, read as the reverse complement.
GTACCATCAGCAGAACCAATGATCATCATTACAACTAAAAAAATCGTACCATCAGCAGAACCAATGAATAATATATCACTACAACCAATAAAATCGTACCATCAGCAGAACCAAAGATCATCACTACAACCAATAAAATTGTACCATCAGCAGAACCAATGAATAATATATTACTACAACCAATAAAATCGTACCATCAAAAGAGCCAATGAATAATATATCACTACAACCAATAAAATCGTACCATCAGCAGCACCAATGATCATCACTACAACCAATAATATCATACCATCAGCAGAACCAATGAATAATATATCACTACAACCAATAAAATCGTACCATCAGCAAAACAATGAATAATATATCACTGCAACCAATAAAATCGTACCATCAGCAGAACCAATGATCATCACTACAACCAATAATATCATACCATCAGCAGAACCAATGATCATCACTACAACCAATAAAATCGTACCATCAGCAGAACCAATGATCATCACTACAACCAATAAAATCGTACCATCAGCAGAACCAATGAATAATATATCACTACAACCAATAAAATCGTACCATCAGCAGAACCAATGAATAATATATCACTACAACCAATAAAATCGTACCATCAGCAGAACCAATGAATAATATATCACTGCAACCAATAAAATCGTACCATCAGCTGAACCAAAGATCATCACTACAACCATTAAAATTGTACCATCAGCAGAACCAATGAATAATATATTACTACAACCAATAAAATCGTACCATCAAAAGAGCCAATGAATAATATATCACTACAACCAATAAAATCGTACCATCAGCAGAACCAATGATCATCACTACAACCAATAAAATCGTACCATCAGCAGAACCAATGATCATCACTACAACCAATAAAATCGTACCATCAGCAGAACCAATGAATAATATATCACTACAACCAATAAAATCGTACCATCAGCAGAACCAATGAATAATATATCACTACAACCAATAAAATCGTACCATCAGCAGAACCAATGAATAATATATCACTGCAACCAATAAAATCGTACCATCAGCTGAACCAAAGATCATCACTACAACCAATACAATTGTACCATCAGCAGAACCAATGAATAATATATTACTACAACCAATAAAATCGTACCATCAAAAGAGCCAATGAATAATATATCACTACAACCAATAAAATCGTACCATCAGCAGAACCAATGATCATCACTACAACCAATAAAATCGTACCATCAGCAGAACCGATGATCATCACTACAACCAATAAAATCGTACCATCAGCAGAACCAATGAATAATATATCACTACAACCAATAAAATCGTACCATCAGCAGAACCAATGAATAATATATCACTACAACCAATAAAATCGTACCATCAGCAGAACCAATGAATAATATATCACTGCAACCAATAAAATCGTACCATCAGCTGAACCAAAGATCATCACTGCAACCAATAAAATTGTACCATCAGCAGAACCAATGAATAATATATTACTACAACCAATAAAATCGTACCATCAAAAGAGCCAATGAATAATATATCACTACAACCAATAAAATCGTACCATCAGCAGAACCAATAATATCATACCATCAGCAGAACCAATGAATAATATATCACTACAACCAATAAAATCGTACCATCAGCAGAACCAATGAATAATATATCACTGCAACCAATAACATCGTACCACCAGCAGAACCAATGATCATCACTACAACCAAAAATATCATACCATCAGCAGAACCAATGAATAATATATCACTACAACCAATAATATCGTACCATCAACAGAACCAATGAATAATATATCACTCCAACAATAAAATCGTACCATCAGCAGAACCAATGATCATCACTACAACCAATAATATCATACCATCAGCAGAACCAATGAATAATATATCACTACAACCAATAAAATCGTACCATCAGCAGAACCAATGAATAATATATCACTACAACCAATAAAATCGTACCATCAACAGAACCAATGATCATCACTACAACCAATAAAATCGTACCATCAGCAGAACCAATTAATAATATATCACTACAACCAATAAAATCGTACCATCAGCAGAACCAATGAATAATATATCACTACAACCAATAAAATCGTACCAACAGCAGAACCAATGAATAATATATCACTACAACCAATAAAATCGTACCATCAGCAGAACCAATGATCATCACTACAACCAATAATATCATACCATCAGCAGAACCAATGATCATCACTACAACCAATAAAATCGTACCATCAGCAGAACCAATGATCATCACTACAACCAATAAAATCGTACCATCAGCAGAACCAATGAATAATATATCACTACAACCAATAAAATCGTACCATCAGCAGAACCAATGAATAATATATGACTACAACCAATAAAATCGTACCATCAGCAGAACCAATGAATAATATATCACTGCAACCAATAAAATCGTACCATCAGCTGAACCAAAGATCATCACTACAACCAATAAAATCGTACCATCAGCAGAACCAATGATCATCACTACAACCAATAATATCATACCATCAGCAGAACCAATGAATAATATATCACTACAACCAATAAAATCGTACCATCAGCAGAACCAATGAATAATATATCACTACAACCAATAAAATCGTACCATCAACAGAACCAATGATCATCACTACAACCAATAAAATCGTACCATCAGCAGAACCAATTAATAATATATCACTACAACCAATAAAATCGTACCATCAGCAGAACCAATGAATAATATATCACTACAACCAATAAAATCGTACCAACAGCAGAACCAATGAATAATATATCACTACAACCAATAAAATCGTACCATCAGCAGAACCAATGATCATCACTACAACCAATAATATCATACCATCATCAGAACCAATGATCATCACTACAACCAATAAAATCGTACCATCAGCAGAACCAATGATCATCACTACAACCAATAAAATCGTACCATCAGCAGAACCAATGAATAATATATCACTACAACCAATAAAATCGTACCATCAGCAGAACCAATGAATAATATATGACTACAACCAATAAAATCGTACCATCAGCAGAACCAATGAATAATATATCACTGCAACCAATAAAATCGTACCATCAGCTGAACCAAAGATCATCACTACAACCAATAAAATCGTACCATCAGCAGAACCAATGATCATCACTACAACCAATAAAATCGTACCATCAGCAGAACCAATGATCATCACTACAACCAATAAAATCGTACCATCAGCAGAACCAATGAATAATATATCACTACAACCAATAAAATCGTACCATCAGCAGAACCAATGAATAATATATCACTACAACCAATAAAATCGTACCATCAGCAGAACCAATGAATAATATATCACTGCAACCAATAAAATCGTACCATCAGCTGAACCAAAGATCATCACTACAACCAATAAAATTGTACCATCAGCAGAACCAATGAATAATATATTACTACAACCAATAAAATCGTACCATCAAAAGAGCCAATGAATAATATATCACTACAACCAATAAAATCGTACCATCAGCAGAACCAATAATATCATACCATCAGCAGAACCAATGAATAATATATCACTACAACCAATAAAATCGTACCATCAGCAGAACCAATGAATAATATATCACTGCAACCAATAAAATCGTACCACCAGCAGAACCAATGATCATCACTACAACCAAAAATATCATACCATCAGCAGAACCAATGAATAATATATCACTACAACCAATAAAATCGTACCATCAACAGAACCAATGAATAATATATCACTCCAACCAATAAAATCGTACCATCAGCAGAACCAATGATCATCACTACAACCAATAATATCATACCATCAGCAGAACCAATGAATAATATATCACTACAACCAATAAAATCGTACCATCAGCAGAACCAATGAATAATATATCACTACAACCAATAAAATCGTACCATCAACAGAACCAATGATCATCACTACAACCAATAAAATCGTACCATCAGCAGAACCAATAAATAATATATCACTACAACCAATAAAATCGTACCATCAGCCGAACCAATGAATAATATATCACTACAACCAATAAAATCGTACCAACAGCAGAACCAATGAATAATATATCACTACAACCAATAAAATCGTACCATCAACAGAACCAATGATCATCACTACAACCAATAAAATCGTACCATCAGCAGAACCAATGAATAATATATCACTACAACCAATAAAATCGTACCATCAGCAGAACCAATGAATAATATATCACTACAACCAATAAAATCGTACCATCAGCAGAACCAATGAATAATATATCACTACAACCAATAATATCATACCTTCAGCAGAACCAATGATCATCACTACAACCAATAAAATCGTACCATCAGCAGAACCAATGAATAATATATCACTACAACCAATAAAATTGTACCATCAGCAGAACCAATGAATAATATGTCACTACAACCAATAAAATCGTACCATCAACAGAACCAATGATCATCACTACAACCAATAAAATCGTACCATCAGCAGAAACAATGAATAATATATCACTACAACCAATAAAATCGTACCATCAACAGAACCAATGATCATCACTACAACCAATAAAATCGTACCATCAGCAAAAACAATGAATAATATATCACTGCAGCCAATAAAATCGTACTATCAGCAGAACCTATGATCATCACTACAACCAATAATATCATACCATCAGCAGAACCAATGAATAATATATCACTGCAACCAATAAAGTCGTACCATCAGCAGAACCAATAATATCATACCATCAGCAGAACAAATGAATAATATATCACTACAACCAATAAAATCGTACCATCAGCAGAACCAATGAATAATATATCACTGCAACCAATAAAATCGTACCACCAGCAGAACCAATGATCATCACTACAACCAAAAATATCATACCATCAGCAGAACCAATGAATAATATATCACTACAACCAATAAAATCGTACCATCAGCAGAACCAATGAATAATATATCACTCCAACCAATAAAATCGTACCATCAGCAGAACCAATGATCATCACTACAACCAATAATATCATACCATCAGCAGAACCAATGAATAATATATCACTACAACCAATAAAATCGTACTATCAGCAGAACCAATGAATAATATATCACTACAACCAATAAAATCGTACCATCAACAGATCCAATGATCATCACTACAACCAATAAAATCGTACCATCAGCAGAACCAATGAATAATATATCACTACAACCAATAAAATTGTACCATCAGCAGAACCAATGAATAATATATCACTACAACCAATAAAATCGTACCATCAGCAGAACCAATGAATAATATATCACTACAACCAATAAAATCGTACCATCAGAAGAGCCAATAAATAATATATCACTGCAACCAATAAAATCGTACCATCAGCAGAACCAATGAATAATATATCACTACAACCAATAAAATCGTACCATCAAAAGAGCCAATGAATAATATATCACTACAACCAATAAAATCGTACCATCAGCAGAACCAATAATATCATACCATCAGCAGAACCAATGAATAATATATCACTACAACCAATAAAATCGTACCATCAGCAGAACCAATGAATAATATATCACTGCAACCAATAAAATCGTACCACCAGCAGAACCAATGATCATCACTACAACCAAAAATATCATACCATCAGCAGAACCAATGAATAATATATCACTACAACCAATAAAATCGTACCATCAGCAGAACCAATGAATAATATATCACTCCAACCAATAAAATCGTACCATCAGCAGAACCAATGATCATCACTACAACCAATAATATCATACCATCAGCAGAAACAATGAATAATATATCACTACAACCAATAAAATCGTACCATCAACAGAACCAATGATCATCACTACAACCAATAAAATCGTACCATCAGCAGAAACAATGAATAATATATCACTGCAGCCAATAAAATCGTACTATCAGCAGAACCTATGATCATCACTACAACCAATAATATCATACCATCAGCAGAACCAATGAATAATATATCACTGCAACCAATAAAGTCGTACCATCAGCAGAACCAATAATATCATACCATCAGCAGAACAAATGAATAATATATCACTACAACCAATAAAATCGTACCATCAGCAGAACCAATGAATAATATATCACTGCAACCAATAAAATCGTACCACTAGCAGAACCAATGATCATCACTACAACCAAAAATATCATACCATCAGCAGAACCAATGAATAATATATCACTACAACCAATAAAATCGTACCATCAGCAGAACCAATGAATAATATATCACTGCAACCAATAAAATCGTACCACCAGCAGAACCAATGATCATCACTACAACCAAAAATATCATACCATCAGAAGAACCAATGAATAATATATCACTACAACCAATAAAATCGTACCATCAGCAGAACCAATGAATAATATATCACTCCAACCAATAAAATCGTACCATCAGCAGAACCAATGATCATCACTACAACCAATAATATCATACCATCAGCAGAACCAATGAATAATATATCACTACAACCAATAAAATCGTACCATCAGCAGAACCAATGAATAATATATCACTATAACCAATAAAATCGTACCATCAACAGAACCAAAGATCATCACTACAACCAATAAAATCGTACCATCAGCAGAACCAATTAATAATATATCACTACAACCAATAAAATCGTACCATCAGCAGAACCAATGAATAATATATCACTACAACCAATAAAATCGTACCATCAACAGAACCAATGATCATCACTACAACCAATAAAATCGTACCATCAGCAGAACCAATGAATAATATATCACTACAACCAATAAAATCGTACCATCAGCAGAACCAATGAATAATATATCACTACAACCAATAAAATCGTACCATCAGCAGAACCAATGAATAATATATCACTACAACCAATAATATCATACCTTCAGCAGAACCAATGTTCATCACTACAACCAATAAAATCGTACCATCAGCAGAACCAATGAATAATATATCACTACAACCAATAAAATTGTACCATCAGCAGAACCAATGAATAATATGTCACTACAACCAATAAAATCGTACCATCAACAGAACCAATGATCATCACTACAACCAATAAAATCGTACCATCAGCAGAAACAATGAATAATATATCACTGCAACCAATAAAATCGTACTATCAGCAGAACCAATGATCATCACTACAACCAATAATATCATACCATCAGCAGAACCAATGAATAATATATAACTACAACCAATAAAATCGTACCATCAACAGAACCAATGATCATCACTACAACCAATAAAATCGTACCATCAGCAGAAACAATGAATAATATATCACTGCAGCCAATAAAATCGTACTATCAGCAGAACCTATGATCATCACTACAACCAATAATATCATACCATCAGCAGAACCAATGAATAATATATCACTGCAACCAATAAAGTCGTACCATCAACAGAACCAATGATCATCACTACAACCAATAAAATCGTACCATCAGCAGAACCAATGAATAATATATCACTACAACCAATAAAATTGTACCATCAGCAGAACCAATGAATAATATATCACTACAACCAATAAAATCGTACCATCAACAGAACCAATGATCATCACTACAACCAATAAAATCGTACCATCAGCAGAACCAATGATCATCACTACAACCAATAAAATCGTACCATCAGCAGAACCAATGAATAATATATCACTACAACCAATAAAATCGTACCATCAGCAGAAGCAATGAATAATATATCACTACAACCAATAAAATCGTACCATCAGCAGAACCAATGAATAATATATCACTGCAACCAATAAAATCGTACCATCAGCTGAACCAAAGATCATCACTACAACCAATAAAATTGTACCATCAGCAGAACCAATGAATAATATATTACTACAACCAATAAAATCGTACCATCAAAAGAGCCAATGAATAATATATCACTACAACCAATAAAATCGTACCATCAGCAGAACCAATGATCATCACTACAACCAATAAAATCGTACCATCAGCAGAACCAATGATCATCACTACAACCAATAAAATCGTACCATCAGCAGAACCAATGAATAATATATCACTACAACCAATAAAATCGTACCATCAGCAGAACCAATGAATAATATATCACTACAACCAATAAAATCGTACCATCAGCAGAACCAATGAATAATATATCACTGCAACCAATAAAATCGTACCATCAGCTGAACCAAAGATCATCACTACAACCAATAAAATTGTACCATCAGCAGAACCAATGAATAATATATTACTACAACCAATAAAATCGTACCATCAAAAGAGCCAATGAATAATATATCACTACAACCAATAAAATCGTACCATCAGCAGAACCAATAATATCATACCATCAGCAGAACCAATGAATAATATATCACTACAACCAATAAAATCGTACCATCAGCAGAACCAATGAATAATATATCACTGCAACCAATAAAATCGTACCACCAGCAGAACCAATGATCATCACTACAACCAAAAATATCATACCATCAGCAGAACCAATGAATAATATATCACTACAACCAATAAAATCGTACCATCAACAGAACCAATGAATAATATATCACTCCAACCAATAAAATCGTACCATCAGCAGAACCAATGATCATCACTACAACCAATAATATCATACCATCAGCAGAACCAATGAATAATATATCACTACAACCAATAAAATCGTACCATCAGCAGAACCAATGAATAATATATCACTACAACCAATAATATCATACCTTCAGCAGAACCAATGATCATCACTACAACCAATAAAATCGTACCATCAGCAGAACCAATGAATAATATATCACTACAACCAATAAAATTGTATCATCAGCAGAACCAATGAATAATATGTCACTACAACCAATAAAATCGTACCATCAACAGAACCAATGATCATCACTACAACTAATAAAATCGTACCATCAGCAGAAACAATGAATAATATATCACTGCAACCAATAAAATCGTACTATCAGCAGAACCAATGATCATCACTACAACCAATAATATCATACCATCAGCAGAACCAATGAATAATATATAACTACAACCAATAAAATCGTACCATCAACAGAACCAATGATCATCACTACAACCAATAAAATCGTACCATCAGCAGAAACAATGAATAATATATCACTGCAGCCAATAAAATCGTACTATCAGCAGAACCTATGATCATCACTACAACCAATAATATCATACCATCAGCAGAACCAATGAATAATATATCACTGCAACCAATAAAGTCGTACCATCAACAGAACCAATGATCATCACTACAACCAATAAAATCGTACCATCAGCAGAACCAATGAATAATATATCACTACAACCAATAAAATTGTACCATCAGCAGAACCAATGAATAATATATCACTACAACCAATAAAATCGTACCATCAAAAGAACCAATGATCATCACTACAACCAATAAAATCGTACCATCAGCAGAACCAATGATCATCACTACAACCAATAAAATCGTACCATCAGCAGAACCAATGAATAATATATCACTACAACCAATAAAATCGTACCATCAGCAGAACCAATGAATAATATATCACTACAACCAATAAAATCGTACCATCAGCAGAACCAATGAATAATATATCACTACAACCAATAAAATCGTACCATCAGCAGAACCAATGAATAATATATGACTACAACCAATAAAATCGTACCATCAGCAGAACCAATGAATAATATATCACTGCAACCAATAAAATCGTACCATCAGCTGAACCAAAGATCATCACTACAACCAATAAAATCGTACCATCAGCAGAACCAATGATCATCACTACAACCAATAAAATCGTACCATCAGCAGAACCAATGATCATCACTACAACCAATAAAATCGTACCATCAGCAGAAGCAATGAATAATATATCACTACAACCAATAAAATCGTACCATCAGCAGAACCAATGAATAATATATCACTACAACCAATAAAATCGTACCATCAGCAGAACCAATGAATAATATATCACTGCAACCAATAAAATCGTACCATCAGCTGAACCAAAGATCATCACTACAACCAATAAAATTGTACCATCAGCAGAACCAATGAATAATATATTACTACAACCAATAAAATCGTACCATCAAAAGAGCCAATGAATAATATATCACTACAACCAATAAAATCGTACCATCAGCAGAACCAATAATATCATACCATCAGCAGAACCAATGAATAATATATCACTACAACCAATAAAATCGTACCATCAGCAGAACCAATGAATAATATATCACTGCAACCAATAAAATCGTACCACCAGCAGAACCAATGATCATCACTACAACCAAAAATATCATACCATCAGCAGAACCAATGAATAATATATCACTACAACCAATAAAATCGTACCATCAACAGAACCAATGAATAATATATCACTCCAACCAATAAAATCGTACCATCAGCAGAACCAATGATCATCACTACAACCAATAATATCATACCATCAGCAGAACCAATGAATAATATATCACTACAACCAATAAAATCGTACCATCAGCAGAACCAATGAATAATATATCACTACAACCAATAAAATCGTACCATCAACAGAACCAATGATCATCACTACAACCAATAAAATCGTACCATCAGCAGAACCAATAAATAATATATCACTACAACCAATAAAATCGTACCATCAGCCGAACCAATGAATAATATATCACTACAACCAATAAAATCGTACCAACAGCAGAACCAATGAATAATATATCACTACAACCAATAAAATCGTACCATCAACAGAACCAATGATCATCACTACAACCAATAAAATCGTACCATCAGCAGAACCAATGAATAATATATCACTACAACCAATAAAATCGTACCATCAGCAGAACCAATGAATAATATATCACTACAACCAATAAAATCGTACCATCAGCAGAACCAATGAATAATATATCACTACAACCAATAATATCATACCTTCAGCAGAACCAATGATCATCACTACAACCAATAAAATCGTACCATCAGCAGAACCAATGAATAATATATCACTACAACCAATAAAATTGTACCATCAGCAGAACCAATGAATAATATGTCACTACAACCAATAAAATCGTACCATCAACAGAACCAATGATCATCACTACAACCAATAAAATCGTACCATCAGCAGAAACAATGAATAATATATCACTACAACCAATAAAATCGTACCATCAACAGAACCAATGATCATCACTACAACCAATAAAATCGTACCATCAGCAAAAACATTGAATAATATATCACTGCAGCCAATAAAATCGTACTATCAGCAGAACCTATGATCATCACTACAACCAATAATATCATACCATCAGCAGAACCAATGAATAATATATCACTGCAACCAATAAAGTCGTACCATCAGCAGAACCAATAATATCATACCATCAGCAGAACAAATGAATAATATATCACTACAACCAATAAAATCGTACCATCAGCAGAACCAATGAATAATATATCACTGCAACCAATAAAATCGTACCACCAGCAGAACCAATGATCATCACTACAACCAAAAATATCATACCATCAGCAGAACCAATGAATAATATATCACTACAACCAATAAAATCGTACCATCAGCAGAACCAATGAATAATATATCACTCCAACCAATAAAATCGTACCATCAGCAGAACCAATGATCATCACTACAACCAATAATATCATACCATCAGCAGAACCAATGAATAATATATCACTACAACCAATAAAATCGTACTATCAGCAGAACCAATGAATAATATATCACTACAACCAATAAAATCGTACCATCAACAGAACCAATGATCATCACTACAACCAATAAAATCGTACCATCAGCAGAACCAATGAATAATATATCACTACAACCAATAAAATTGTACCATCAGCAGAACCAATGAATAATATATCACTACAACCAATAAAATCGTACCATCAGCAGAACCAATGAATAATATATCACTACAACCAATAAAATCGTACCATCAGAAGAGCCAATAAATAATATATCACTGCAACCAATAAAATCGTACCATCAGCAGAACCAATGAATAATATATCACTACAACCAATAAAATCGTACCATCAACAGAGCCAATGAATAATATATCACTACAACCAATAAAATCGTACCATCAGCAGAACCAATAATATCATACCATCAGCAGAACCAATGAATAATATATCACTACAACCAATAAAATCGTACCATCAGCAGAACCAATGAATAATATATCACTGCAACCAATAAAATCGTACCACCAGCAGAACCAATGATCATCACTACAACCAAAAATATCATACCATCAGCAGAACCAATGAATAATATATCACTACAACCAATAAAATCGTACCATCAGCAGAACCAATGAATAATATATCACTCCAACCAATAAAATCGTACCATCAGCAGAACCAATGATCATCACTACAACCAATAATATCATACCATCAGCAGAAACAATGAATAATATATCACTACAACCAATAAAATCGTACCATCAACAGAACCAATGATCATCACTACAACCAATAAAATCGTACCATCAGCAGAAACAGTGAATAATATATCACTGCAGCCAATAAAATCGTACTATCAGCAGAACCTATGATCATCACTACAACCAATAATATCATACCATCAGCAGAACCAATGAATAATATATCACTGCAACCAATAAAGTCGTACCATCAGCAGAACCAATAATATCATACCATCAGCAGAACAAATGAATAATATATCACTACAACCAATAAAATCGTACCATCAGCAGAACCAATGAATAATATATCACTGCAACCAATAAAATCGTACCACTAGCAGAACCAATGATCATCACTACAACCAAAAATATCATACCATCAGCAGAACCAATGAATAATATATCACTACAACCAATAAAATCGTACCATCAGCAGAACCAATGAATAATATATCACTGCAACCAATAAAATCGTACCACCAGCAGAACCAATGATCATCACTACAACCAAAAATATCATACCATCAGAAGAACCAATGAATAATATATCACTACAACCAATAAAATCGTACCATCAGCAGAACCAATGAATAATATATCACTCCAACCAATAAAATCGTACCATCAGCAGAACCAATGATCATCACTACAACCAATAATATCATACCATCAGCAGAACCAATGAATAATATATCACTACAACCAATAAAATCGTACCATCAGCAGAACCAATGAATAATATATCACTATAACCAATAAAATCGTACCATCAACAGAACCAAAGATCATCACTACAACCAATAAAATCGTACCATCAGCAGAACCAATTAATAATATATCACTACAACCAATAAAATCGTACCATCAGCAGAACCAATGAATAATATATCACTACAACCAATAAAATCGTACCATCAACAGAACCAATGATCATCACTACAACCAATAAAATCGTACCATCAGCAGAACCAATGAATAATATATCACGACAACCAATAAAATCGTACCATCAGCAGAACCAATGAATAATATATCACTACAACCAATAAAATCGTACCATCAGCAGAACCAATGAATAATATATCACTACAACCAATAATATCATACCTTCAGCAGAACCAATGATCATCACTACAACCAATAAAATCGTACCATCAGCAGAACCAATGAATAATATATCACTACAACCAATAAAATTGTACCATCAGCAGAACCAATGAATAATATGTCACTACAACCAATAAAATCGTACCATCAACAGAACCAATGATCATCACTACAACCAATAAAATCGTACCATCAGCAGAAACAATGAATAATATATCACTGCAACCAATAAAATCGTACTATCAGCAGAACCAATGATCATCACTACAACCAATAATATCATACCATCAGCAGAACCAATGAATAATATATAACTACAACCAATAAAATCGTACCATCAACAGAACCAATGATCATCACTACAACCAATAAAATCGTACCATCAGCAGAAACAATGAATAATATATCACTGCAGCCAATAAAATCGTACTATCAGCAGAACCTATGATCATCACTACAACCAATAATATCATACCATCAGCAGAACCAATGAATAATATATCACTGCAACCAATAAAGTCGTACCATCAACAGAACCAATGATCATCACTACAACCAATAAAATCGTACCATCAGCAGAACCAATGAATAATATATCACTACAACCAATAAAATTGTACCATCAGCAGAACCAATGAATAATATATCACTACAACCAATAAAATCGTACCATCAACAGAACCAATGATCATCACTACAACCAATAAAATCGTACCATCAGCAGAACCAATGATCATCACTACAACCAATAAAATCGTACCATCAGCAGAACCAATGAATAATATATCACTACAACCAATAAAATCGTACCATCAGCAGAACCAATGAATAATATATCACTACAACCAATAAAATCGTACCATCAGCAGAACCAATGAATAATATATCACTGCAACCAATAAAATCGTACCATCAGCTGAACCAAAGATCATCACTACAACCAATAAAATTGTACCATCAGCAGAACCAATGAATAATATATTACTACAACCAATAAAATCGTACCATCAAAAGAGCCAATGAATAATATATCACTACAACCAATAAAATCGTACCATCAGCAGAACCAATGATCATCACTACAACCAATAAAATCGTACCATCAGCAGAACCAATGATCATCACTACAACCAATAAAATCGTACCATCAGCAGAACCAATGAATAATATATCACTACAACCAATAAAATCGTACCATCAGCAGAACCAATGAATAATATATCACTACAACCAATAAAATCGTACCATCAGCAGAACCAATGAATAATATATCACTGCAACCAATAAAATCGTACCATCAGCTGAACCAAAGATCATCACTACAACCAATAAAATTGTACCATCAGCAGAACCAATGAATAATATATTACTACAACCAATAAAATCGTACCATCAAAAGAGCCGATGAATAATATATCACTACAACCAATAAAATCGTACCATCAGCAGAACCAATAATATCATACCATCAGCAGAACCAATGAATAATATATCACTACAACCAATAAAATCGTACCATCAGCAGAACCAATGAATAATATATCACTGCAACCAATAAAATCGTACCACCAGCAGAACCAATGATCATCACTACAACCAAAAATATCATACCATCAGCAGAACCAATGAATAATATATCACTACAACCAATAAAATCGTACCATCAACAGAACCAATGAATAATATATCACTCCAACCAATAAAATCGTACCATCAGCAGAACCAATGATCATCACTACAACCAATAATATCATACCATCAGCAGAACCAATGAATAATATATCACTACAACCAATAAAATCGTACCATCAGCAGAACCAATGAATAATATATCACTACAACCAATAATATCATACCTTCAGCAGAACCAATGATCATCACTACAACCAATAAAATCGTACCATCAGCAGAACCAATGAATAATATATCACTACAACCAATAAAATTGTACCATCAGCAGAACCAATGAATAATATGTCACTACAACCAATAAAATCGTACCATCAACAGAACCAATGATCATCACTACAACTAATAAAATCGTACCATCAACAGAAACAATGAATAATATATCACTGCAACCAATAAAATCGTACTATCAGCAGAACCAATGATCATCACTACAACCAATAATATCATACCATCAGCAGAACCAATGAATAATATATAACTACAACCAATAAAATCGTACCATCAACAGAACCAATGATCATCACTACAACCAATAAAATCGTACCATCAGCAGAACCAATGAATAATATATCACTGCAACCAATAAAGTCGTACCATCAACAGAACCAATGATCATCACTACAACCAATAAAATCGTACCATCAGCAGAACCAATGAATAATATATCACTACAACCAATAAAATTGTACCATCAGCAGAACCAATGAATAATATATCACTACAACCAATAAAATCGTACCATCAAAAGAACCAATGATCATCACTACAACCAATAAAATCGTACCATCAGCAGAACCAATGAATAATATATCACTACAACCAATAAAATCGTACCATCAGCAGAACCAATGAATAATATATCACTACAACCAATAAAATCGTACCATCAGCAGAACCAATGAATAATATATCACTGCAATCAATAAAATCGTACCATCAGCTGAACCAAAGATCATCACTACAACCAATAAAATTGTACCATCAGCAGAACCAATGAATAATATATTACTACAACCAATAAAATCGTACCATCAAAAGAGCCAATGAATAATATATCACTACAACCAATAAAATCGTACCATCAGCAGAACCAATGATCATCACTACAATCAATAAAATCGTACCATCAGCAGAACCAATGATCATCACTACAACCAATAAAATCGTACCATCAGCAGAACCAATGAATAATATATCACTACAACCAATAAAATCGTACCATCAGCAGAACCAATGAATAATATATCACTACAACCAATAAAATCGTACCATCAGCAGAACCAATGAATAATATATCACTGCAACCAATAAAATCGTACCATCAGCTGAACCAAAGATCATCACTACAACCAATAAAATTGTACCATCAGCAGAACCAATGAATAATATATTACTACAACCAATAAAATCGTACCATCAAAAGAGCCAATGAATAATATATCACTACAACCAATAGAATCGTACCATCAGCAGAACCAATAATATCATACCATCAGCAGAACCAATGAATAATATATCACTACAACCAATAAAATCGTACCATCAGCAGAACCAATGAATAATATATCACTGCAACCAATAAAATCGTACCACCAGCAGAACCAATGATCATCACTACAACCAAAAATATCATACCATCAGCAGAACCAATGAATAATATATCACTACAACCAATAAAATCGTACCATCAGCAGAACCAATGAATAATATATCACTCCAACCAATAAAATCGTACCATCAGCAGAACCAATGATCATCACTACAACCAATAATATCATACCATCAGCAGAACCAATGAATAATATATCACTACAACCAATAAAATCGTACCATCAGCAGAACCAATGAATAATATATCACTACAACCAATAAAATCGTACCATCAACAGAACCAATGATCATCACTACAACCAATAAAATCGTACCATCAGCAGAACCAATTAATAATATATCACTACAACCAATAAAATCGTACCATCAGCAGAACCAATGAATAATATATCACTACAACCAATAAAATCGTACCATCAGCAGAACCAATGAATAATATATCACTACAACCAATAAAATCGTACCATCAACAGAACCAATGATCATCACTACAACCAATAAAATCGTACCATCAGCAGAACCAATGAATAATATATCACTACAACCAATAAAATCGTACCATCAGCAGAACCAATGAATAATATATCACTACAACCAATAAAATCGTACCATCAGCAGAACCAATGAATAATATATCACTACAACCAATAATATCATACCTTCAGCAGAACCAATGATCATCACTACAACCAATAAAATCGTACCATCAGCAGAACCAATGAATAATATATCACTACAACCAATAAAATTGTACCATCAGCATAACCAATGAATAATATGTCACTACAACCAATAAAATCGTACCATCAACAGAACCAATGATCATCACTACAACCAATAAAATCGTACCATCAGCAGAAACAATGAAAAATATATCACTGCAGCCAATAAAATCGTACTATCAGCAGAACCTATGATCATCACTACAACCAATAATATCATACCATCAGCAGGACCAATGAATAATATATCACTGCAACCAATAAAGTCGTACCATCAACAGAACCAATGATCATCACTACAACCAATAAAATCGTACCATCAGCAGAACCAATGAATAATATATCACTACAACCAATAAAATTGTACCATCAGCAGAACCAATGAATAATATATCACTACAACTAATAAAATCGTACCATCAACAGAACCAATGATCATCACTACAACCAATAAAATCGTACCATCAGCAGAACCAATGAATAATATATCACTACAACCAATAAAATCGTACTATCAGCAGAACCAATGATCATCACTACAACCAATAATATCATACCATCAGCAGAACCAATGAATAATATATCACTACAACCAATAAAATCGTACCATCAGCAGAACCAATGAATAATATATCACTACAACCAATAAAATCGTACCATCAACAGAACCAATGATCAGCACTACAACCAATAAAATCGTACCATCAGCAGAACCAATGAATAATATATCACTACAACCAATAAAATCGTACCATCAGCAGAACCAATGAATAATATATCACTACAACCAATAAAATCGTACCATCAGCAGAACCAATGAATAATATATCACTACAACCAATAATATCATACCTTCAGCAGAACCAATGATCATCACTACAACCAATAAAATCGTACCATCAGCAGAACCAATGAATAATATATCACTACAACCAATAAAATTGTACCATCAGCAGAACCAATGAATAATATATCACTACAGCCAATAAAATCGTACCATCAACAGAACCAATGATGATCACTACAACCAATAAAATCGTACCATCAGCAGAAACAATGAATAATATATCACTGCAACCAATAAAATCGTACTATCAGCAGAACCAATGATCATCACTACAACCAATAATATCATACTATCAGCAGAACCAATGAATAATACATCACTACAACCAATAAAATCGTACCATCAACAGAACCAATGATCATCACTTCAACCAATAAAATCGTACCATCAGCAGAAACAATGAATAATATATCACTGCAACCAATAAAATCGTACTATCAGCAGAACCAATGATCATCACTACAACCAATAATATCATACCATCAGCAGAACCAATGAATAATATATCACTACAACCAATAAAATCGTACCATCAACAGAACCATTGATCATCACTACAACCAATAAAATCGTACCATCAGCAGAAACAATGAATAATATATCACTGCAACCAATAAAATCGTACTATCAGCAGAACCAATGATCATCACTACAACCAATAATATCATACCATCAGCAGAACCAATGAATAATATATCACTGCAACCAATAAAGTCGTACCATCAACAGAACCAATGATCATCACTACAACCAATAAAATCGTACCATCAACAGAACCAATGATCATCACTACAACCAATAAAATCGTACCATCATCAGAACCAATGAATAATATATCACTACAACCAATAAAATTGTACCATCAGCAGAACCAATGAATAATATATCACTACAAGCAATAAAATCGTACCATCAGCAGAACCAATGAATAATATATCACTACAACCAATAATATCATACCTTCAGCAGAACCAATGATCATCACTACAACCAATAAAATCGTACCATCAGCAGAACCAATGAATAATATATCACTACAACCAATAAAATTGTACCATCAGCAGAACCAATGAATAATATATCACTACAACCAATAAAATCGTACCATCAACAGAACCAATGATCATCACTACAACCAATAAAATCGTACCATCAGCAGAAACAATGAATAATATATCACTGCAACCAATAAAATCGTACTATCAGCAGAACCAATGATCATCACTACAACCAATAATATCATACCATCAGCAGAAACAATGAATAATATATCACTACAACTAATAAAATCGTACCATCAGCAGAACCAATGATCATCACTACAACCAATAAAATCGTACCATCAGCAGAAACAATGAATAATATATCACTGCAACCAATAAAATCGTACCATCAACGGAACCAATGATCATCACTACAACCAATAAAATCGTACCATCAGCAGAAACAATGAATAATATATCACTGCAACCAATAAAATCGTACCATCAGCAGAACCAATGAATAATATATCACTACAACCAATAATATCATACCTTCAGCAGAACCAATGATCATCACTACAACCAATAAAATCGTACCATCAGCAGAACCAATGAATAATATATCACTACAACCAATAAAATTGTACCATCAGCAGAACCAATGAATAATATATCACTACAACCAATAAAATCGTACCATCAACAGAACCAATGATTATCACTACAACCAATAAAATCGTACCATCAGCAGAAACAATGAATAATATATCACTGCAACCAATAAAATCGTACTATCAGCAGAACCAATGATCATCGCTACAACCAATAATATCATACCATCAGCAGAAACAATGAATAATATATCACTACAACTAATAAAATCGTACCATCAGCAGAACCAATGATCATCACTACAACCAATAAAATCGTACCATCAGCAGAAACAATGAATAATATATCACTGCAACCAATAAAATCGTACCATCAACGGAACCAATGATCATCACTACAACCAATAAAATCGTACCATCAGTAGAAACAATGAATAATATATCACTGCAACCAATAAAATCGTACTATCAGCAGAACCAATGATCATCACTACAACCAATAATATCATACCATCAGCAGAACCAATGAATAATATATCACTGCAACCAATAAAGTCGTACCATCAACAGAACCAATGATCATCACTACAACCAATAAAATCGTACCATCAGCAGAACCAATGAATAATATATCACTACAACCAATAAAATTGTACCATCAGCAGAACCAATGAGTAATATATCACTACAACCAATAAAATCGTTCCATCAACAGAACCAATGATCACCACTACAAGCAATAAAATCGTACCATCAGCAGAACCAATGAATAATATATCACTACAACCAATAAAATCGTTCCATCAACAGAACCAATGATCACCACTACAAGCAATAAAATCGTACCATCAGCAGAACCAATGATCATCACTACAACCAATAAAATCGTACCATCAGCAGAAACAATGAATAATATATCACTGCAACCAATAAAATCGTACCATCAACGGAACCAATGATCATCACTACAACCAATAAAATCGTACCATCAGCAGAAACAATGAATAATATATCACTGCAACCAATAAAATCGTACCATCAGCAGAACCAATGAATAATATATCACTACAACCAATAATATCATACCTTCAGCAGAACCAATGATCATCACTACAACCAATAAAATCGTACCATCAGCAGAACCAATGAATAATATATCACTACAACCAATAAAATTGTACCATCAGCAGAACCAATGAATAATATATCACTACAACCAATAAAATCGTACCATCAACAGAACCAATGATTATCACTACAACCAATAAAATCGTACCATCAGCAGAAACAATGAATAATATATCACTGCAACCAATAAAATCGTACTATCAGCAGAACCAATGATCATCGCTACAACCAATAATATCATACCATCAGCAGAAACAATGAATAATATATCACTACAACTAATAAAATCGTACCATCAGCAGAACCAATGATCATCACTACAACCAATAAAATCGTACCATCAGCAGAAACAATGAATAATATATCACTGCAACCAATAAAATCGTACCATCAACGGAACCAATGATCATCACTACAACCAATAAAATCGTACCATCAGTAGAAACAATGAATAATATATCACTGCAACCAATAAAATCGTACTATCAGCAGAACCAATGATCATCACTACAACCAATAATATCATACCATCAGCAGAACCAATGAATAATATATCACTGCAACCAATAAAGTCGTACCATCAACAGAACCAATGATCATCACTACAACCAATAAAATCGTACCATCAGCAGAACCAATGAATAATATATCACTACAACCAATAAAATTGTACCATCAGCAGAACCAATGAGTAATATATCACTACAACCAATAAAATCGTTCCATCAACAGAACCAATGATCACCACTACAAGCAATAAAATCGTACCATCAGCAGAACCAATGAATAATATATCACTACAACCAATAAAATCGTACCATCAGCAGAACCAATGAATAATATATCACTACAACCAATAAAATTGTACCATCAGCAGAACCAATGAATAATATGTCACTACAACCAATAAAATCGTACCATCAACAGAACCAATGATCATCACTACAACCAATAAAATCGTACCATCAGCAGAACCAATGAATAATATATCACTACAACCAATAAAATCGTACCATCAGCAGAACCAATGAATAATATATCACTGCAACCAATAAAATCGTACCATCAGCTGAACCAAAGATCATCACTACAACCAATAAAATTGTACCATCAGCAGAACCAATGAATAATATATTACTACAACCAATAAAATCGTACCATCAAAAGAGCCAATGAATAATATATCACTACAACCAATAAAATCGTACCATCAGCAGAACCAATGATCATCACTACAACCAATAAAATCGTACCATCAGCAGAACCAATGATCATCACTACAACCAATAAAATCGTACCATCAGCAGAACCAATGAATAATATATCACTGCAACCAATAAAATCGTACCATCAGCTGAACCAAAGATCATCACTACAACCAATAAAATTGTACCATCAGCAGAACCAATGAATAATATATTACTACAACCAATAAAATCGTACCATCAAAAGAGCCAATGAATAATATATCACTACAACCAATAAAATCGTACCATCAGCAGAACCAATGATCATCACTACAACCAATAAAATCGTACCATCAGCAGAACCAATGATCATCACTACAACCAATAAAATCGTACCATCAGCAGAACCAATGAATAATATATCACTACAACCAATAAAATCGTACCATCAGCAGAACCAATGAATAATATATCACTACAACCAATAAAATCGTACCATCAGCAGAACCAATGAATAATATATCACTGCAACCAATAAAATCGTACCATCAGCTGAACCAAAGATCATCACTACAACCAATAAAATTGTACCATCAGCAGAACCAATGAATAATATATTACTACAACCAATAAAATCGTACCATCAAAAGAGCCAATGAATAATATATCACTACAACCAATAAAATCGTACCATCAGCAGAACCAATAATATCATACCATCAGCAGAACCAATGAATAATATATCACTACAACCAATAAAATCGTACCATCAGCAGAACCAATGAATAATATATCACTGCAACCAATAAAATCGTACCACCAGCAGAACCAATGATCATCACTACAACCAAAAATATCATACCATCAGCAGAACCAATGAATAATATATCACTACAACCAACAAAATCGTACCATCAGCAGAACCAATGAATAATATATCACTCCAACCAATAAAATCGTACCATCAGCAGAACCAATGATCATCACTACAACCAATAATATCATACCATCAGCAGAACCAATGAATAATATATCACTACAACCAATAAAATCGTACCATCAGCAGAACCAATGAATAATATATCACTACAACCAATAAAATCGTACCATCAACAGAACCAATGATCATCACTACAACCAATAAAATCGTACCATCAGCAGAACCAATTAATAATATATCACTACAACCAATAAAATCGTATCATCAGCAGAACCAATGAATAATATATCACTACAACCAATAAAATCGTACCATCAGCAGAACCAATGAATAATATATCACTACAACCAATAAAATCGTACCATCAGCAGAACCAATGAATAATATATCACTACAACCAATAAAATCGTACCATCAACAGAACCAATGATCATCACTACAACCAATAAAATCGTACCATCAGCAGAACCAATGAATAATATATCACTACAACCAATAAAATCGTACCATCAGCAGAACCAATGAATAATATATCACTACAACCAATAAAATCGTACCATCAGCAGAACCAATGAATAATATATCACTACAACCAATAATATCATACCTTCAGCAGAACCAATGATCATCACTACAACCAATAAAATCGTACCATCAGCAGAACCAATGAATAATATATCACTACAACCAATAAAATTGTACCATCAGCATAACCAATGAATAATATGTCACTACAACCAATAAAATCGTACCATCAACAGAACCAATGATCATCACTACAACCAATAAAATCGTACCATCAGCAGAAACAATGAATAATATATCACTGCAGCCAATAAAATCGTACTATCAGCAGAACCTATGATCATCACTACAACCAATAATATCATACCATCAGCAGGACCAATGAATAATATATCACTGCAACCAATAAAGTCGTACCATCAACAGAACCAATGATCATCACTACAACCAATAAAATCGTACCATCAGCAGAACCAATGAATAATATATCACTACAACCAATAAAATTGTACCATCAGCAGAACCAATGAATAATATATCACTACAACTAATAAAATCGTACCATCAACAGAACCAATGATCATCACTACAACCAATAAAATCGTACCACCAGCAGAACCAATGAATAATATATCACTACAACCAATAAAATCGTACCATCAGCAGAACCAATGAATAATATATCACTACAACCAATAAAATCGTACCATCAGCAGAACCAATGAATAATATATCACTACAACCAATAAAATCGTACCATCAACAGAACCAATGATCATCACTACAACCAATAAAATCGTACCATCAGCAGAACCAATGAATAATATATCACTACAACCAATAAAATCGTACCATCAGCAGAACCAATGAATAATATATCACTACAACCAATAAAATCGTACCATCAGCAGAACCAATGAATAATATATCACTACAACCAATAATATCATACCTTCAGCAGAACCAATGATCATCACTACAACCAATAAAATCGTACCATCAGCAGAACCAATGAATAATATATCACTACAACCAATAAAATTGTACCATCAGCAGAACCAATGAATAATATATCACTACAGCCAATAAAATCGTACCATCAACAGAACCAATGATGATCACTACAACCAATAAAATCGTACCATCAGCAGAAACAATGAATAATATATCACTGCAACCAATAAAATAGTACTATCAGCAGAACCAATGATCATCACTACAACCAATAATATCATACTATCAGCAGAACCAATGAATAATATATCACTACAACTAATAAAATCGTACCATCAACAGAACCAATGATCATCACTACAACCAATAAAATCGTACCATCAGCAGAAACAATGAATAATATATCACTGCAACCAATAAAATCGTACTATCAGCAGAACCAATGATCATCACTACAACCAATAATATCATACCATCAGCAGAACCAATGAATAATGTATCACTACAACCAATAAAATCGTACCATCAACAGAACCATTGATCATCACTACAACCAATAAAATCGTACCATCAGCAGAAACTATGAATAATATATCACTGCAACCAATAAAATCGTACTATCAGCAGAACCAATGATCATCACTACAACCAATAATATCATACCATCAGCAGAACCAATGAATAATATATCACTGCAACCAATAAAGTCGTACCATCAACAGAACCAATGATCATCACTACAACCAATAAAATCGTACCATCATCAGAACCAATGAATAATATATCACTACAACCAATAAAATTGTACCATCAGCAGAACCAATGAATAATATATCACTACAACCAATAAAATCGTACCATCAGCAGAACCAATGAATAATATATCACTACAACCAATAATATCATACCTTCAGCAGAACCAATGATCATCACTACAACCAATAAAATCGTACCATCAGCAGAACCAATGAATAATATATCACTACAACCAATAAAATTGTACCATCAGCAGAACCAATGAATAATATATCACTACAACCAATAAAATCGTACCATCAACAGAACCAATGATCATCACTACAACCAATAAAATCGTACCATCAGCAGAAACAATGAATAATATATCACTGCAACCAATAAAATCGTACTATCAGCAGAACCAATGATCATCACTACAACCAATAATATCATACCATCAGCAGAAACAATGAATAATATATCACTACAACTAATAAAATCGTACCATCAGCAGAACCAATGAATAATATATCACTACAACCAATAATATCATACCTTCAGCAGAACCAATGATCATCACTACAACCAATAAAATCGTACCATCAGCAGAACCAATGAATAATATATCACTACAACCAATAAAATTGTACCATCAGCAGAACCAATGAATAATATATCACTACAACCAATAAAATCGTACCATCAACAGAACCAATGATCATCACTACAACCAATAAAATCGTACCATCAGCAGAAACAATGAATAATATATCACTGCAACCAATAAAATCGTACTATCAGCAGAACCAATGATCATCGCTACAACCAATAATATCATACCATCAGCAGAAACAATGAATAATATATCACTACAACTAATAAAATCGTACCATCAGCAGAACCAATGATCATCACTACAACCAATAAAATCGTACCATCAGCAGAAACAATGAATAATATATCACTGCAACCAATAAAATCGTACCATCAACGGAACCAATGATCATCACTACAACCAATAAAATCGTACCATCAGCAGAAACAATGAATAATATATCACTGCAACCAATAAAATCGTACTATCAGCAGAACCAATGATCATCACTACAACCAATAATATCATACCATCAGCAGAACCAATGAATAATATATCACTGCAACCAATAAAGTCGTACCATCAACAGAACCAATGATCATCACTACAACCAATAAAATCGTACCATCAGCAGAACCAATGAATAATATATCACTACAACCAATAAAATTGTACCATCAGCAGAACCAATGAGTAATATATCACTACAACCAATAAAATCGTACCATCAACAGAACCAATGATCACCACTACAACCAATAAAATCGTACCATCAGCAGAACCAATGAATAATATATCACTACAACCAATAAAATCGTACCATCAGCAGAACCAATGAATAATATATCACTACAACCAATAAAATCGTACCATCAGCAGAACCAATGAATACTATATCACTACAACCAATAAAATCGTACCATCAGCAGAACCAATGATCATCCCTACAATGATCACGTTTGTGTTGATGAGACTATCACGGCGGACGTAAGGCAGTAAGAACAGTACATCTTTCATAAATTATTTGGCCAGCACGTTCTTAGATATAAAATGAAAAATGATAGCAGCCATTAAATAGACGTTAACCTTCTGGGTGATGGTGATTTGCCTATACCCAGAACGTCACCTGTTTATTTTAATCATATACTTATAACATAATATATTTTCTCATTGGCAGACGTAAGACCCATCATGGTATACCAGTTGTACAGAGGCGTATGAGCGCCTTTATAAGCAGACTAGGTCCTGACACTACTGTTGATATGCTGAAAAGCTATATTAAGAATTCTATGAATATTACCGACATCTGTTGTGAACGCCTCGATACAAGGTATAATACGTACTCGTCATTTTGTGTGTCAACAACTGAAACACACTTTCTATCACTCATGAATCCTGACTCTTGGCCAGAAGGAGTACTTGTACTAAATTTTTTTCAACGTCGTAATTAATATAATACAATGTCCACGATTAATATTGTCTCCTATAATTGTAGATCAATTAAATCTACTGCGCCTACTGTTAATGGATTATGTGAAAGTCATGACATGTGTCTCTTACAAGAACACTGGCTATTACATGGAGATTTGGCTTATTTATCATCAATTCATACAGATTTCCATGCTTATGGTGTGTCGGCAGTAGATACTAGGTCTGGACTACTTTCCGGCCGCCCATATGGCGGAACTGCTATCTTATGGAGGAAATCGCTTGGGGACTCGATTAAAATAAAGTCTTTTAATGATTCTAAACTTCTCGGTGCTGAGCTTGTACTTGGATGTGTTCAGCTTTTCATTCTATGTGTATCCAATTAACTGCAGTGACATTTTTGACGAGTTCACTGGCTACCTTGGAAAAATTAATGCCATTGTCCAGGAACAAAACGCATCCAATGTATTTATTATGGGAGACTGGAATGCGGACATGAAATCCCAATTTGGCAAGGAACTTAAGGAACAGTGTATTAATACTAACTTAACTTTATCAGATATTGAATTTATTGGTCAATCTGATAATAATGTTACATATATTAGTGATGCACATCAAACTACATCATGGCTAGACCATTGTGTCTCAACGATTAATGCGCACCGCTCCAATGTAGATATAAATATTTTATATGATCATATTGCTTCGGACCATTTACCATTATCTGTGACTTGCCAAATCGATAAGTTGGTCGCCACTGAGGGAGAACCCTCCTACGATCCAAATTCCACTACACATGCGCCAATTAATTGGTCGAAAGTACCAACGGCGAAGCTTACTAAATTTTCTGAGCTCACTGTTAGGTATTTAAAAAATATAGTTATTCCTGTTGACGCTATTATTTGTGAATCACAAAACTGTACACACGACGAACATAATACTATGATAAGTCAATATTATGACGAAATCGTTGATGCACTTACAAATGCTTCAGGTGCAGCATTCGGAGTTCAAACCCGTCAGCAATACAAAATGATATATAGTAGATAATATTTGGTAATCGTAGTCCTAAATAACTATTAAAAATAGCTAGACGTTTCGAGCAATGGCTCTTTATCGATAGCATAGAAGAAAATGTTAAAACGTACAGGTAGAACATAGGAACATAAGAACGCGCATAAACTATAAAATGGAATCACAAAAAATTCCACAATAGAACATATAACGCGCCTTAGGTAGTAAGCTCAACAAATGAGTTGAACTGTTTGTTAATTCCATGGGGTTCTTTAGTTCCAAGGCAGAATATAGTTTCCTCCTCGACACGCCTGAGCTGATTTTCGTTGCCATTGACAACACATACACAGAAATGGACATATCTGTAATGAATGAAATTTAAGCATGCCCTACGGATATGCAAAAAGAATCAGGCTAAGATTAAAGCTGACAAACTCGCTGAAGCATTGCTAAATCAAAATCATCGTATGTTTTGGACAAAAGCTACTGCGTCCACCAAGTCTCCACCTTCAGCTACTGTTAATGGCTCGTCGGGCAACAATAACATTGCTAATATGTGGGCTAATCATTTTGAAGCCCTTCTTAACTCTGTTTCTGATGTTAATCTTCGCAGTAAAGTGTACGATTATGTTAATGGTTCTACAGAAAGTACACCACGTGTCTCGATGGAGGAAATTTCTAGTATCGTGCGCAACTTAGATTTGGGTAAATCATGTGGTTCGGATTGTCTTAGTGCCGAGCATTTTAAATTTACGCACACTGACCTATATACATATATTCTTTGTTCATTTATTTATTTATTTATTTTCATACTAGTTTTATATGGACTTTCAAATGCTTGACAGTCTGAAATAAAGATAAATAATAATAATAATAAATATAGCGTACACGTGTTCTGACGTTCAGTGCTGAAAACATGTATGCTTTACTCTTAAAGCTTACAAATACCTCATATACCATTTATGGGTGTCCACATAGACGTTCATGCGAAAGGTACAGTATGCTCATCGACTGTACTCAAAAAACCTTACAGTCACATCATTTACAAATAATGGGCGATTATCTTAAAGACATAATTCTTATTGTATGAACATTTATTTCATTTTAATTTATTCGGCTAAGATAAAATTTAATGTCATTTGCACTCGCTCATATCCCAGAGGGAGTTACATTCAGTATATATGTTCACACAAATACCACTGAGTGGACCACTTACATAATAGCGACGTAAATATAAGGGTATTGGTTTCATAACAGAAACTGTGTCAAGGCTGAGACTTCGTTTTAGACGGTATGTTCAATCTACAATATTTATTTTTTAGATGTTTTTTATTTATCATTTTTAGCGTGGCTGTAAAATTTATGAAGGAGCAACATTTAAGTACCTTATGGGAGAACTCCTATGAGGCCACTCTTACTGAAATGTATGAGAATGAGGTAAACAATTGCCATGGATGACGAATGTGTATACATATCGAAATGCACATGCCACAGAATTCCAGGAAGTTACAACAAAATAATCGCATTTCTCGCGTTGAGATGAAATGAACATATTACATAAAAAAGGCGCCACGCAAAAAATACTTGCACAATAAATCGTTGTTCTACTAAGTAAGCAAAAGTATTTCTCGAAACAGATTAAAAGAGCGACCACTGGGGGCATCCATGAATTTATTCAAAACTTTTGTTTACACTTTTTTGTATATTATAACACATATTGAATAGTATGTTCTCTTATACAAATATTCCAAGATGTTGGCAATTATGTAGTTCTACTCATCATTTACGTCACTAATGATTTGAACTAAATCTGACTTACTAGAATAATTTGCTCATCGAATTATTCACATGAGAATGTTGGTCACCTTTTACTGAATACCTGGCAGTGCAGTTGTTTTCATGATCAGAATCATCTAGCCAGACATGTTTTATTTTACTTTGTTTCCCAATATTATGTAATTCCGCTCAGTGCTGATTGTGTAAAACTTGCTCCATGGCGACTAATGCCGTTTTTATTCTTACTAAAACATTGTGTTGCTTGTGAGCTGTAAAGCCCTATTTACTGTCGGAAATTAACAGTCCACTACAGTGAAATTGGGATTGCATTTTGTTTTGAAGTGATAGTGGATGCAATGTTATTAGATTGAATATAAAATGTAATTCAGAATAAAAGTGCAGGGAGATATAATCACAAGGAAATGACAAAACAAATCGAATCAGCGTGTCCACACATGTCACTTCTCTCTAAAAATTTCATTTTCTACAGTAATTATCGTTGTTGTTATAATTCACTGAGACTATGAAGCTAAAATGCTTTCGTTTGTATATGGGATAGTCTGTTATCTCGCCACACATCCAAAAGAGGTCGCACAACCAGTCTCGCCCAACTATGCACCATGACAGAAGGAAAGGCACAGTGCGCTTTCTGATGAATCCCGGGGTTTAGGTTATTTCGCAAACAACACTTACACCGTAGAAGTTCTGGGTGAATTAATCCAATTAACGCACATCAGCGATTCTAAATATATAATAGTGTAAATGGTATATGTTAAAAAACAATGGTGTTAAAACCTAATATAAAGCAGTTTACATCTCAGTTCAGTGTTATTTGTTTGCGAACATGAGTTTTGTTTTTGCCTTACGATAGCACTCTGTACATCACCCATACGCTGAATTATGTTTGTTTATTGTTTTTACTTAACCTGCACGAGTATAAGTTAATAAAACAATGGAAGTTAAAAATCAATGCTTTTGAACTTTTTCAACTTCAACTTCTAATTCTGAATGTCTGTGTGCAATCAAAGGGCAGGCATACGATTGGGTATAATAATTCAAAAGCTCATCTAAACGACAGCGTTTGGTTAACATTTGTATAATGTCATTCTCACATATATAACAATGTCTGAACATTAAAAATGATACATGTGCATCGTATAATGATATATTGTGCATCACATGCATTTGTATTCGCATCATAATACATACCTCTAGTAACTGTATGTTGATGTTATCCATTGGCATGTTCATGCGATATAAAACTTTCCACTTTCATCATTTAGTGGAAACAGTGCAGCATACAAACATGTTTACATGAGATATAGTGTCACTTGCACATCTTATAGTGTAAAACGTAAATCTATTTTCTTCTAACGAATCCCACTCATGTCAGTGATAATGAATTATTTTATATGGGGGAACTGGAGAAACAGAAACACGTTTGTATTTAACATTATAATATTAAAACCATTAAATCAGTTTTATGGCGCTGGTATAACCATCAGCTTCCCGTTTAGACATTGGGACCTCTAAATGTCTAAATAGCTAAATAAATCGGAAAGACCAGAAATACAGGCATGTTGAGGTGGATGGTTGGCAAGAAGTGAACTGAACAATTATTCGCCTATGAGATGAAACTCGGGTTTCTAGTATTTGATGATGTAATAATTAGTGGAGATGAAATTTCTGTTATGTTCCAAGAAAGTTAATATAGAGTCACTTTGTTTTCTATTTTTTTGAATACTTTAGATTCATGAGCTGTGTGTGAGAGTTAGCATTTCTAAGCTATCACATCAGCCCAACAATAGCGTAACAATAAGTTAAGAAAATGTCACGACATTCCTGTAAAATAATACCTATTTACAAACATTGTAAAGCAAATATGACTAAACAAGTAGGGTACTTTTCTGAAAGTAAATAATCATGCGATATAATCACGCCACTGGAGCAGTTAACCAAAGCAGTATCAGTATGATGTAACAATATCAAAGCCATACGTCACAATTAGAAAACCTGAATATCAATTAGAAAATCAATTAAGGCTGTTTTATTCACGACTTTTTAGTACACGTGATCAGAAGACTTTCCATGACGTCATAATTATTTGATATAATTATGCGAGTCTAGCACAGACATTTATCGCGTTGATTGATACTGAATGACAGTTTCAATGACAATATCATACTGGGCAATATAATATATGTGTAATATATTATCAAACGCCTGTAATTTCCATCAAAGCACTAGTGTTTTAGACTAGTGTTTTAAGTGTTACACACACTTTTCAATATTCAAATTGAAAATTCTTTCACGCAAAGCACAAATGTTTGTAATGATAAACACTTGTTCAATATATGTTTCTGGTGAAGACACTTCACATAATGTGTTATATGCCGAACTAACACCCCTTGAAATGTTGCAATAAAAAACACTGACTGCAAGTGTTTTCACCATATACATATAATTGTATCACTTTAAATGTTTTCAAAGTTGGGACAATGTTTTACCGATAGGGACAATGAGTTTACAGTAGTGTTGCAATATAACTAACATGTTTGATTATAAAACACATAAGTGATTTTAAAGTGGGCGACAAAAATGTGTCATATTTTAAAATACTTAGATTTACAGTGTAAATAATGTCGCTCATAACCTTGATATATAAACGACGCGCCACTCACCGCGTTTTTGTTTTTACACCATCAAATTCATTATTGTAAAGTAGTTTATTGTAGCACTTGATATTGATGAATAATTATTTAAACAAAGGGTTTCTCGTATATCAGTATTTCGTATGCCTGATATCTATATTACTAAAGGATATATGAATGAAAGTGTTCGATATAATCCCTGAGTTTGACCTTTTAATTGTTATTCACTTGTTAGATTTATACGCATGTGTACTAGTCTCCAGCTTCTGTATATTTAGGTTTTAAAATTAGCTTTGGCTACAATATATTCACTCCAATGATAACATTCACTCCAATGTCAATAATAATTAACAAGTGGAAGTGCTACTTACATTGCACCGTGATTATTAACTGATGTTTTTTTCTCGATAGCAATTACTCCTGGACCAGTAGAACTCATGGTTTGTATAATGAACGGTTATTATCAATAATGCCTCACACTTTTATTCACTCCAAAATACTGGTCAATTATTCTACGCTATTTTTACGTCCTCGGTGGGTACTTACCACTTCTGTTTTTATATATTTGGTATTTTCGGTTGCACTTCATTTCATTTCACCTATTCGGTATAAATTTATACATCAAATATCGAGAATTATGTCACAGATTGAAATTCATAAAATACCTGGCAAGTAATAAAGATGCAAAAATATAATATAAACAATCACACAAAAACATCCGTAAGCCATAATAACCAGTACATTAATTAATAATCTACATAACACACCACGCATTGAATATCAATACAATATATTTACATAGTTATAAATTCATAACCTAAACATTTGAACCACTGAAATAACTACCGTAAACATTGAATATCAAATATTGAATATTATTCTTGCTTGAATAGAATATGTTTATTGACGTAGAAGACATCAATACAAATTTATATATGATATTTTACTTGTAATGAATGCAACATATAAACGTTTTATATATATATATATATATATATATATATATATATATATATATATTCTATAGATTTAGCCAAAAACAAGAAATAACAAAAACACATATGATAAAGATAATATTTAGGCTCATAATGATTTTTTTATTGCTAGTTACCCGTAATATTTTTCTTTGGAATTATTGGAAGGTCACAACCTTTAAACCCCAAGTCACAATGCGCGTGGGAAACGGGGGCAGTCGTCGGGGAAAGTCACCAGGGAGGTGATGATCATTGTCGATCTCGTTCGGTAACCTAGGGATCTGAGAATGAACCAAGTAATTCCCGTTACAAGTGTTTCCATACATATTGTCGGCACGATTGGATGTCGCTACGCGGACAAGTCGTTGACAAAATTGATACAAGACTTTTCTAGTAAAGAAGTCCTTGATGAATTATTCCCTAGCAACTATCTGACCGTCGGAAATATCAGAATATGTATCCTTTATTTTGATGTCAAACTTTCTCACACGTCCCTTCACTAACACAAAATAACTGTAATACTACGTAATAAATATAGTATCGACTAGGTATGGCATCTGATCTTATATGAAGGTCTTCCTTTTCCAGAATATATCTTTCGAATACGTCATTGTTCAGTGCTGCAAATGTTATATTACTCAATACAGAGGACATAATATATTTTTATCGTCTTTCTAGAAATATTTCTATTCAAGAAATAAACAAAAGTAAAAGACTGTTATTTATTTCGATTACACTTATTTATTTCACAGCCGAACATAATTTTAAATACATTTTCAACGCATTTCTAATTAAATTGTCAAAAACTTTAAAATCTATTTATATTTTATTATGTATTTTAACATAACATAACATAACATAACATGACATGACATGACATGACATAACATGACATAACATGACATGACATGACATGACATGACATGACATGACATGACATGACATAACATAACATAACATAACATAACATAACATAACATAACATAACATAACATAACATAACATAACATAAATTAGAATTACATTTCAATTTTATGAAGAAAAATCTACTTCCTTACAGTCGCATTTTGACCTTTCTATTTGTTGTAGGTTTCTATACATCCAAATATTGTAAAACAAATCAGTTGAATATAACAATTCAAACGAAAATTTATAATCGCCAATAGCGTTAGCTGAGGGCATACACGTAACGACAATATTGATAAATGTGATATTCACACCACTGGAGCAGTTAGCCGAAAACAATAGCAAATTAACTTTGTATTTATAAAGTAACATTTTATATTTATATTCATTTCTACTGGGTCGTAATTTTATACTTAATTTATCGTTCTTCCGCGATTTCTTATCTCTCATATCAATTTATTGTAGTATTGTTATCAATAAGCCTCTAGTCAATTGCTTTCGCTGTCACCAATTACGGTCGGGAATAAAAAACAATGTGAGTCACGTAATGCAATCCCAATTAAAAAAAATCAATCTTGACTCATTCTGGGCATGGTAGGATAGTAGAAATAAGCACTTTCAGTGATGTATTGAGTACGTGATCTAATTGGACCAGTACTTACAATAAATTGCAAATATACGGGATTACACACACAACTTGATTCGCTTTAAAATTGTACGCAACACAATAAATCCGTTTCTAAGATTTGATCAGCAGACTGCTTAACAGCTTCACACAGCTCGCATTACGAGTGTAATCTGATCCGAGTAAGCTATCGTGTTGCTCATAGCCTAGATAAATAAATGATGTAAATAAAGTCTGCGTTGCTAATGCACAATTATATTCTTAAGTATTGTAGCACATATTATCGATGAATAATTAAACATAGGTTTCTATTCGATTTCTCACACCCGATATTCACTACGTCTAGGTATGAGAATGAAATTGTATGACATAATCTTCGGACTTGACTTTCTGTTCGCTCGTCAAATCATATTATTGCGCGAGTGTACTGATGCATAAGTACTGTTAGGAACAATATATTCACTCGAATGATTTGGAATAATTGACAAGAGAAAGTGATACGTATATTACGTTGCAACTAATTACTGGTGCCGTTTCTCGATAAGCAACTCTTTACTCCAGAAGACCTCACACCTTGGATTATAAAGAATTGCTATTAATATTGTCTCACACTTTCTCATTTGTATTCACTTCAATATACGTCGTGATTCAGGTATTTTACATCTTCTGTAAGTCTTCAATGAATTCTTGCCGCGTCTGCCTTCTAATTGAACATGTTTGGCAAACACCCACAGTTTCGTCTATTCAGTATATCGTTGTACATATTATTAGATTCTTCAAATATAAAGAATGATGTTGTTACTAAATAAATGACCTATAATCCCACTATAAATACAACTATACAAATAATTACATACAAACATCTGAAAGTGATAATAACAATTATTATACATCTGTCACCGTAACGCCATAAGTTACAGCATGCCGTGATTTTGCGGTATTGCACTGGGTATTTTCAACCTACCATATTAGGAAACGCGAAATCTAAATATGGAATGATTACGCGCGTAAGCGTTCCCTAATAATAATAAAAAACATAGATGCCCCCTGGGTTTGACCAGACCCGTACAAAGAAGTTCGCTAAATCTGTTATAAACGTTTTGGATTTCGGCATTTCCATGATGTATCTCTAGGAGAAAAAGATGTATAATAATAAGGTTATTATACAGCGCGAGTATCGAATAACGTGCAGCGGAGGTTGATGCGACCGCGTACTGTCTGAGTAATAATCTCATATTACATTAATATTTTACACGAGTATTACACATCACGCATTTGATATCAATACAATATGTTTACATACTTATAAATTCATAACCTAAACATTTCAAGCATTTTGAAATAACCATTGTTAAATATTGAATATTATTATTATTTTTATTGAATATTATTATTATTATGCTTGAATAGGATATGTTTATTGGCGTTCTACGGAAGACATCAATTAGAATTTACATATGATATTTCACTTGAATACAGCATGTAAACGTTTATTAATATATAAAATATGGGTTTAGAAAAAAACATGCTATAACAAAAACACATATGATAAAGATAATATGTAGGCTCAGAATGAACTTTCGTTGCTAGTTACCAAAATATTTTTCTTCCGAATTGTTAGGAGGTCGATGAACCCGCTCAGATCATATCCAATCAACGTTCCTGCAGTTGTACACTGTAAATCTTAGAAGCATTTTCATGTTTTTTATTCAAGACACTTTTAATCGAAAACACAAAGCTGTGATTAAAAACATGTATATTATATAACAAAAACACCTGTATTTTCCATCAAAACAGTAGTGTTTTAGTATTTGTTAGAAAAGTGTTTTGGGGGTTTTCGATGAAAATTAAGCACATTGTAAACACACAAAATGACACTTTTTCAAAATAAAACACTGAGTGTATCACGGGAACATAAATGTGTTATTGAATGAAAAGTATGTAGAAGTAAACGTTATAGTTATTTATGCCAACTAGACAATCACCGAAGGTGAAGCAATTCAACGCATAATGAGATGATTTATGACATACCATCGGAAAATAATTTTATGTCAACCACAGGTTGTGGAAGAATTAATTGTATGTAATCTTATATGGTCTTACCAATCAATATGGTCTACAACACCAGACTATGTATATGGTGGTTATGTATACGAGATGTACACAACTTTATAAAAAGTAGCTAGAACACTTTTCTTCCAAACTGTTTTATTGCGAGGTACCATACTAGCTAGCAGGGGGCAGCACTTACCCGCCATACATATAATAAATAAGGTCAGATTATATAAAAAAATATTACTATATGTTTTTTATTATATATATGGACCAGAGTGCTGCCCTATGCTATTTTTCTATATGTTTTTATTTTTAGTAGTGCGTTCGAAACCTCCATTATTACTTTTATCTTATACTTTCAAAAATAGGAGAAAATCGAAGGGCAAAGATCAGTGGGGGAATAGTGTTGAGATAGCGCGAGCTAGTGAAACTTTTGTTTAGGAACACGTGTGTGTGACGTTTCCGGTACTATTCCCATATATGCTTTTTGGCAATATTCTGTTTATATCTATATAGAATAGCGTCATACATGGTTGCTTTTTTGTTATACCGTGGCTACCTAAGCAATGGATGTTCTTAACAATCGGTAGTGAATAGCGTTATACATGGTTGCTTTTTTTATACAGATTTACATAACAAAAGTGTTTTCACACATATCTCTTAGTGTCAGTGCCCCTAGAGAGTTGGAAATACCCAAGGTAATCCCCGTTTGACGTCATACATTGGAATCCAAGCTGCAACTCACCTCAGAATTATAAGTTAACGACATATCCCTTAAATATAGGGGGTTCCCCTGGGTATTCCCCTAAATGTATGGGTAATCCCCGTTTTACATCATACATGATAATTGCCATGGTTTCTGTTGTTATATAGATTTACATAACAATAGACAACACCATATATAGGCATACATTTAAATAATCGGATATAGGTCAGTCTTTTTGTCCGGTATCATGTACCAAAACAAGTGTCGTGTCCAGTTTTTGTGTTAAGGGTCAGTACAATTATCATTTGTTAAGGGGGTTATACAAATATCACGTATCAAATATTATAGAGTTCATATTTTGGGATATTAATTTTTAACATAATCTATCATTTCATTAATGTTTCACTCTATTACAATTAAAACACATAAGTATATAACATTTTTTTCTAATTTTATATATAACAGTTTTTTTTATGGTAATTTTTTACATCTTAAATTTTTTGATGTTTTTTGTTAATGTTTGTTTTTGATGTTTTTTTTAATGTTTTTTGATCTAACCGTATAAATTGTATAAGGTTTACAATACATAGGACTTTTTTCAAATATGTCACGACTTTTATGATAAAGAGCTATGAATTTAGCGTCGATACATTCCGCTTTTTCAGCTTCATCGATTAAATACATTAAATAAGTCATACACATGCGTAATTTATCTTTTCTTGGTAATGATTTCAGAGGTGATAATAATAATGCACACGAAGGTGTTGCTATAAGCACCATAAACATCACGGGCATTAATGCTACAGCTGGTATAAGAATCCCAAGAACACTTATAGCTACTACTCCTT
The DNA here is from genome assembly GCF_978046115.1 of Saccoglossus kowalevskii. Lineage (NCBI taxonomy): Eukaryota > Metazoa > Hemichordata > Enteropneusta > Harrimaniidae > Saccoglossus > Saccoglossus kowalevskii. The sequence continues at coordinate 5,052,783 of NC_140641.1, read as the reverse complement.
GTATTATATAGACACCACCTTTTAATTTTCTAGATAATTTAAAACTCTTTCTATATGCTTCATATTCTTTCCGCAATGTTTCTATAAATTTATCTTTATCAATTGATATGTTATACGTATTTGACACATTCTTATATGAAGTGAGTTTTACATGTTGATCCATATTTAATATATATATATATAATTTATTCATTTGGTTGTGGTTGATAATATCCATTTAATTGGAACTTTTTTATATAAATTTCCAATGGAGTCACAAAATTATCATTTTTTTGAAACTCAAGAGATTTGGTAAATATATCTTTCACCACTTCGGTTGGATTCTCTTCAAATATTTTGCTTCTAACATATGTCAGTAGCTGTTTATAGTTTTTATATTGTAGTTTAAGTTTCTCTTTTTTCTCAGAAAGTTTTAAGTTCTGATTTATTGATGTTAAAACGACTGGAATAGCTGCAATACCACTAATAGCAATATGTATAGCAGGTATCATGACTAGAACTACTGAACTTGTTAAAATACCTGAACTAATTAAAATTGCTTTATTAACTCTTGAAAGTAATTTGTAGGATTTTCTGTATGCACTGCAAACTCTTTCCAAGTAAACTATTAATGCTTCAATTGTTTCAATTTTTTCACTAATCATTATTATATAATAAGTACATTTTTTTTATAGCTTAGTAAGAATGATAGTTGTGTTGAATTCTGTGAATATTACTTGATGATCATCTATAACCTTCTCTACAATAGTAAATTTTTTGTCTTTGGTGATAACAATTGTATACGAAGATGGTACGATTAATGTCTCGTTAACATGGTTTTTTACAGTTAGAGTTGGATATATAATGAACGAGTAATTAGTTGTTACTTGTTCATTCATAGTTATCTCTATAAGGAAATGTTTACTGTCAGAATTAGTATCACCATACTCGTCTATAGCATGAAAATTATACTGTAAAAGAAAGTCTCCTGACTCATTCACAAAATACTCTAAGTCATTAACGGTCACGTTAAGAGTACTGCTTGGATGCACATGTATACCTGGTATACGACGTCTTGTGACACGATCAAAAGTGTGTTTCCTTTCAAGGATAGCAAATTTTTTCCTTGATTTTAATGGAACTATTGGTTTTAAATTGAATATCTGATCATTTTTATTCAATTCTAGCATATACAGTGTTTTATGTTTACTCTGTCTATATTATTTATATCCTTAATATCATTTATAGCGATATTTTGTCCTACTTCCATATATATTATGGTGTTAAAAAATCTACTTCGATACTATTTAGAGATCTGTGTAGAAATTTCATATCAATTAACGCAATATTATTGAGATGTATTTTTTCGATATTTAGTTTAGTAGTATTAGTGTTTTGTTTAACTAGATTAAACCCATCAATATCCGTTTCATCTACTACCGTTTCTAACAATGGGGTTAAAGGTTTAACCACTTTATCACTTCTATAACTCTTTGTTTCAATATCTATATAATTATCACGTTTTTGGATATGAATAATTATATATACACGCATTCTTCTTTCAGAAGTGAATTTTATATCATCAATCAATTTTACTTCTAAACCATTCGTATTATTTACAATACAATCGATAATCACAGTACCATGATTTGGTGTTTTTATATTATCATGCATATACTGATTAAAGGTAGATAGTGATAACACCCCATTTAAATTAAAAATACCTAAACATCCAAAGGTATTATTATATTGTAACCTGCAATTATCATCTGCTTGATAACTTAAATATAAGTTTCCTGAATTAATTAATCTTTTAACGATATTATTAATCTTTGTTATCGTTTCAAGAGGTGATACCTTGAGATGTATATCATATTCTTTATATAGATATGCTGGTTTTATAAAACTTTTAACATTATGTAGTTTAAATTGGTTAGTGATTTTATCATAATAGACTATTAGAGGGATATTTTTGATACCATCGTCTACAATAACCCGTTCTTGTAATATTTCAAGAAAATTTCTTTTTACTATAGGATAAACGGTGAAATCTTTAGTTACTTGATTCAATACAAATCCAAAAGGTGTTAGTGTTTATGTACCCTTTAATTCAGCTACAGTTTCATCAATATCAAATAGCTCTGATAAACCAATAGGATGATGTTCATGCGGATGATTATGTACAGCAACATCAGTTTTTACTAAATTAAATGTTTTTGATTGATGATTATATTGAAGACCAAATATTTTGTTATTATTTGAGTTTTTTTATTTGTTTAACAACAACATCTGCCATATCAGATAGTTCTAGATTTTGATTTTGAACTACTATTTGTCCCAGACCATAATTACTATAATACTAATATTATAATTACCATAATTACCATTATATACATATATATATATATATATATATATAATATAATAATGAAGTTATATGTAAATACTGCATATCTTAATAATCAAATAACTAATGATGTAACAGTCCAGTTTCATGAAACATTGTCAGAATTTAAATACATCAGACTTTTAGAATGTAAATTGTACAGTTGGTATAATATTATAATAATGTTGAAAACAACAATAGATTGAAATTTTCTATGACTGGAAAATCAGCACATGTAAAAGTTATTGATCCAGGAAATTACAACGTAGATACATTATCACGTGCCGTAGATTTAAACAAATTTATTAATTTTAAAAGAATACATGCTACCGGAAAAACCTTATTAGTAATGGATGATACATATAAACTGGATTTTAGAGTACAAAAGAATTTTGCTGAAATATTAGGTTTTGAAGAAAAAATATATACTTCATCTACAGTAAGTCCCAATAGAGCCAACTTTTTAACTGTTTCAGAATATGTAGTTCATTGTGATATTATTGATACTCAAAATTATATTAATGGACAGAGATGTGATTATTTACAAATTTTAACACTTCAGGATACATCAGTGACATATAGGTTCCCTAATCCAGTTCAAGTTCCGATAACACATAAACCTATAAATAGCATCAGAATATGGATTACAGATCAGGATAATAATCCAATTGATTTTAATAAGTTTCCAATTAGCTATCAGTTAGAATTATTGTAAGTATAATATATATATGACAGACCAATATCTGAGAGAATTGTACTATAATAGTGATGTTTCATATACAGGAATACAATCATTATGGCATAAAATCAAAGAAGATAAGAAAAATATAAAATTTGATGAATTAAAAGTATGGCTACAGGAACAAGAGGTATATTCTTTACATAAACCAGCAGTTACGAAATTTCCATACAGAAAGGTTATAGTGAATGGAATTGATTCACAGTGGCAGGCTGATATAATAGAGATGCAGACATTTAGTAGAGACAATAAAGGTTTTAGATATATGCTTACAATTATTGATGTATTATCAAAATATGCTTGGGCTATTCCACTTAAAAGTAAACGTGGAGATGAAATGGCAGATACGTTTGAAAATATATTTAAGAAGAAAAGGAAGCCTGATAAGATACAATTTGATGAGGGTAAAGAATTTTATAATAGACATGTCAAAGAATTATTTGAGAAAGAAAATATTGAATGGTTTTCTACAAAATCAGATAAGAAAGCTAGTATTGTGGAAAGATTCAATAGAACATTGAAAGGTAGAATGTACAAATATTTTACAGAAAAACAAACAAGAACATGGATTGATATGATTGATGAGCTTGTAAATTCATATAACAATACATATCATAGTAGCATTCATGTGACACCAATAGAAGCATCTAAAGAAGAAAATGAAGGTATTGTTTGGTATAATCTATATGGAGCATATTTAACATCTGAATATGAAACTTCAAAGTTTAATGTTTCTGATACAGTTAGAATAAGTAAATATAAGAATGTTTTTGCAAAAGGATATTTACCAAATTATACACAAGAGTTGTTTAAAATAAAACAAATTATATATGGACCAGTTATTGTTTACAAACTTCAGGATCTATCGGGAAAAGTAATTGAAGGAACATTTTATGAACAAGAGTTGTCTGCATATACAGATAAATCAGAGGAGGAGGTATAAAAAGTAGAAAAAATATTAAGAAAGAAGAAAATTAAAGGAAAACAATTTGGTCTAGTAAAATGGAAAGGTTATAGTGATAAGTTTAATTCTTGGGAACCAATTGAAAATATTCTCGATATATAATATATATAATGTTTAGCGAAAAGAATATTAACAAGTTTCTAACAAAATACAGAGAAATTTTTGGTTTTAATATTGAATTAGAATGGTGTTCTATAAGAAGAAAGAACAGACATATTTTGATAGCAAATCCTGGATCTAAATTAAAGGATGAAACATTATATCAAATTATTTTAAGTTTTACAAAAGAATGTGAGAAACAGAACTTTTTTAAGCGAGTTGAATTTTTAAATTTATTTCCAGATGCACAGGATAACCAAGAGGTTAGATATTTAAATGAATTTTGGGTCTTAAAACTAATACAAGATACACGAAACAGAAATATTTTTCAAGATAAATATGGTAGTTTAGTTGTTGGTTTTTTATAGGTATAATATATATATATATATATATAATGTTTGGTGAAAAGCATATCAACACTTTTTAACAAATTACAGAGAACCTTTACATAAACCAAAAAGGGAACCTTACATAAAACCAAAAGAAAAAGAAATTGTAAAAGAAAAAGAAGAAGAAAAAGAAATTGTAAAAGAACCAAAAATTATAAAAGAAAAGGATAGTAATTTTCCATTATCATTTACATTAAATGAACGTGTAAAATATGATCTCAACAGACCTTTTAATGAAAAAATAGACTATGATATTAGAGATATATTAGTGAATATGGATGTATATACAAGTAGGACAGAACATTTCAACATAAAATTACGAGATATATTTGTAGATTATATTTATAAATGTACAAAAAACAGATATCATGGACGATTGGTTAAGTTCTCCAAAAATGAAATTTTGGGATCAACAATTAAATTTTGCTATTTATATAGCAACAGCTCAATGTGGTGTATCAATACGAGACCATTTATTTAATAATAAAATTCCACCACAAATAAGATCGTTTTGTAGATTCCATGTATATTATATAGCTCGTAGAATTTTGTATGAAATGGGAGGCATACAAGCTATTCACGCTTTACCTTCAGATAGTGTTTTCAACAAGTTTGATAATCCATATGATGAAGCAGCATATCATTCATTGTGTGACGAATTTGATATAGATTATAATACAGATTTTAGATTTACATATGACTTATCAAAAAATCATGGCATCGGTAATATGTATCAATACTATACTAACTTAGGTTTAAGAATGGTGTCTCCTAAAAACGGTAAATACACAGGTAGTAAATTTTATAAGACAGACCCAACCTTTACATTTTCATCAACTTTCGGACCTGTTACAAATACTTTACCAGATACAACCAGAGCTCATTGGCATCATTTCAAGAATAACGACTATAAACAATATAATTATTTTATACCTGAGATTTCTAAAGGGTTAACACAAGCTGGTTTGAGTAGATTGAATCAAAGCATTGAAGCATATGTTTATTGTGTCCTTGGCAGTCAACTAATACTAGAGTTTCAATCCTTGGTAATACAGGTGGTGCTCATGAAACACGTAAATAATTTTTGAATCTATTAGAAGATAAAAGTAGTGGTGTTATTATCAATAGAGATATAGTAGACAGTATTCAAAGATTTCAAGAGGTGATAGATGCAACACATGTTAAATTAGATTTAGCAATCAGTCCAAACTTGTGGTTAATACCATCTGATATGATTATTAACACTCAAACAAATATAACTGGTTATAATATTTTTTTACAACAAGCTAATGATGATATGAAATTTTGATATAATAATATAAACAATGATGTTAAACAGTCAGCTATGCTAACAATGGAAGGACATGATGATCCTATAGAGAGAGATGTTGTTGAACCACCAAAAATAACAGAAGAAATATATACTGTACTTCCTACTACTGTAGAAAATGATGATCCGATACACAACTATACAATAACTGGTTTATTAATAGGGACATTAATATTGTCCTACATGATTTTCTAATTATATAATATATAAAATGACAGATTTTGATCCTATGGAAAATATTGAAATGAATGAATTGAATAATTTTGCTGGCGATGATGTTGGCGATTATGCAGAAACATCATTTTCAGAATTACCAGCAGAAGATAATAATAATGGTGAAATGGTACCAACTACAGCTGAAACACCGAGGGTAGAAATTAATTATCAATATATAAATAAATATTTTGAAAATTTGAATTATGATGTTGATCCTATAATAAAACAGATCTAATAGTAAGACATGAAAAAGGTAACCAACAAATATATTATAAATTACCAAGGTATCAACCATATAATGGTAGACATTTGAAAATTACAAATCCCAGCGCTGGTAAACCCACGTCACTGAAAACACTATCACGGACAGTAGATGGTAGATTTTATGTAAAAGAAGTATTAAAATTAGATCTAACCACTTTCAAACCAATACAGTCTGAGAATATAAATACAGATCCTGATTTATTAGACGTATTAGAGAGAACACAAGCTGAAAATAAATATAGGGGTGTAGTATTGTCGGGTTATGCTCGAGAGAAACAATTGAATGCCCTAGAAAAACCTGTCAGAGATTTATCACCAACAGATATTGGTATATTACGAGATTACCAAAATACTCTCAGATCTGAAAATGACATAGATGGATCAAAAGTTATAGATGATAAAATTGAGCAATGGAACATTTTAAATCCGGAATATAGAAAAATAAATGAAGAATTAGAATTTGCAAACAAATCCTTAATAGATTTATACAAAAGACTTGATGAAATTAACACTAGAGAAAAAATAGAAGAATTACCAAATGAAATAATAAGAGAGAGCTAAAATTGAAAATCAGATATATAAGTATCACAACGAGATAATTGAATTAAATGGTAAATTAGCTGACACAAGACCATTGAAGGAAGTATTAAAGGATCCACAATTAAATTTGAAAACAAAATTGAAAACATTGTTTAAGAGACATGGTGTAACAATAATATCATTGGCGACAGCTTTGGGTACAGTATTAACATCAATTGGGATCGCATTAGAAGGAGGGTCTAGTAGTTCATCAACAGCTAGTGGTGGGCAAAAGCCCAACAATATCCCAAGTAAGGCTTATAATGGTGTGAAAAAGCCCAACAATATCCCAAGTAAGGCTTATAATGGTGTGAAAAAGCCCAACAATATCTCAAGTAAGGCTTATAATGGTGTGAAAAAGCCCAACAATATCCCAAGTAAGGCTTATAATGGTGTGAAAAAGCCCAACAATATCTCAAGTAAGGCTTATAATGGTGTGAAAAAGCCCAACAATATCCCAAGTAAGGCTTATAATGGTGTGAAAAAGCCCAACAATATCTCAAGTAAGGCTTATAATGGTGTGAAAAAGCCCAACAATATCCCAAGTAAGGCTTATAATGGTGTGAAAAAGCCCAACAATATCCCAAGTAAGGCTTATAATGCAGCTAAATCTGCTATAAAACGTGTATCAGAATGGTTAAAAGCTCTTGCTCAAAAATCAGCAGCTGTTATCCCTATCATAGGTTCTATTGTTGCATTTATTTTAAAATCAGCTGGGGAGGTGGTTGGATATGTAGCTGAATATCTCTGGATCGCATTAGTTGGAATAACAATATATGTTTTTGAGTATTTGAAGAATAAAATATAATTATAATATATATAATGGTGTATAATATACAAATAGAACCTAGTTTCACAGATAAGATCGCTCTTGCTACTAAATCAGAAAGATCAGTCCATAGAATCACCCACAATCCAAATACAGCTTTACCTGCAGAAGTTCTATATGTCAGATGTCCAAAACTAAATTCTGATATGAATATGGTATCAGACAGTCTTAATCTATTATTTGATATAACAGTCAGAGGAAATGCTGGTAATACTCTTGTTCAAAATGTATCAAAAAATCTGTTCTCAAGAGTTGTACTTAAATTTCAAGGAGAGATCCTTTCTGATTTAACATATTGTCAATAGAGATTTATATCTGCATACAAAAGACAGAAATAATAAAACATTTTATGGAATATCAGATGAAGATTTCAGAAAGGTACAATCAGGAAATAGTGCTGTAGCTGCTAAAAGTGATGAAGAGTTTCTCTATAATGTTTATGGAAAAAAGTTTGCATATAAATTAACTCATCCAATTATAACTGATCATGGTAGTATAAATCCATCTGCTTTAGGTAGTCATATTGAATGGGAATTAACACTTGCTGATCCAAAATATCTTATTAAAAGCCCTGACGGTGATATGAATTACAAACTTACAAATATTCAACTAGAATATGAAACTATTCAAGATCCAGAATTAAGTAAAAGAGTTGTTGGATTATATAATAGTGGTAAGAGTTATCTATATGAACATGTATTACATTTCAGAACATCAACTTGGAAACAATCAGACACAATTTTAAATGAAAACATAAATGTTCCTAGAAGGTCTTTGAAAGCTATATTACTGTTATTTACAATGAACCAACCACAAGAAACATATGACAGTGAACAATTTGTTAATCCAGAAATAGACTCGACCGAAATAACGATTGAAGGTGTTAGTAATAAAGTTTATGCTCAAGGAATAAAAAAGAGACATCAATGGAAAGAAGAAAGAAGATATTTTGCTCAAATGTTGTCTGATCATGATATGGATATGAATGAAGTTAAGCTTTTAAAAGATAAATTTGCAATGTTTATAGACTTGAGAAGTTTTCAGAATACAAAGTACCATGGTAACGGTTTTAAGAGTGATTAATACAAAAGATGGTGTCCAGCTTCAAATAAAAAGGAAAGATACACATGTAGGTGATACAGATGAAAACATTTATGCTCATATTTATGTTTTATCAGATGCCATGTTGACTATTGAGGGGTCTAAATTAAAAAGTATTATGTATTAATAATATATACATGAATTGGTTAGAATTTCCTTTTAACATTAATTTAACGTTAATTTCTGCTCCAACTTGTGCAGGCAAAACACAATATATATTAGATCTGAGTGACATCACATTACGCACATCAGCACCGTTGATGGCGCACTATCGCTTGCGTTCCAGACACAAAGCCTATTGCTTCCGCAATACGTTATTTAGATCTGATAAGCACTGTTTATAGGAATAAATTTGAATATATTATAATAATTTGCCCTACATTTCACAATAATCAAACTTACAATAGAGAATTTATTTATAAAGACAATGATGTCATAATTATTATTCCAGACATTGATTATATAGATGAAACATTAAAATATATACATGAAACATATAAAAACACAAATAGTTTGATTTTATTGGACGACTGTGCTAGTAGTAAAGATATGAAAAGTAGAACTGATGAATTGACTAAATTAGGATTTTCTGCAAGACATGATAAATTAAGTATATGGGTGTTAACACAACAATATACTTCTATTGGAAAACCGTTTAGAGAAAATATAGGAATGTTAATTCTATTTTATACACCTTCTAAAAATGATATGAAAACAATTATAGAAGATTACGGTATGGAATTAAATAAAGATCAAATTAATGAATATATTAATAAATTAAAATCACAACCATTTAGTAAATTAATATTTAGATTAATACATCCATATGAAATTAAATTTATAGTGTAATATTAATGGAATTATTATTATTAATACTCAATTTAATAAATACAATAATTTGGATAAATATTGGTGTATTTATTATTTATAAAATAAAATGTATTTATAATATATATATGGAAACTAAAAATGAAATAAATGATGTATTAATTGATGCGGGTATTATTGAGCAAGTCAAAAAATCTAATAGAGGTAGACCAAAAAAAATAAATAAACAAGTAGAAGTTCCATTAGTAGTAGTTGATGAAAAAGTAGAACAATATAGAAATAAATTATGTTGTATTATTGCTGCCGGTGATTCAAAATTATTTTTAGCAAAAACATTTACATTACATGATATTAATAATATGTCTATAGATGATGTAAATAAATATTATACGAATCAACTAATAGTACTTTAGTCAGTAATAATATTGTAGATGGATTTATAAATGGGAGTAGTAAATTACTTACATATATAATGCCAATTGATGATACAAATAAACTATCAGATGATTTAAAATCTAATTTTCTTGTTACAACTGAATTAAAAAAACTAACAGGTAATTTAGCATATACTTTTGGCCCAATTCTAGCTGTAGCGTCTTGTAGTTTAACTGTTATGCAACATGTTGATATGAGAAAGGATAAATGTCCACCCAAAGAATCAAAAACAGATGACACTTAAAAAGAATATTATATATATATAATAATAATGGAAATCATTAAAAAACAATTCACTTATGAAAATAATAAAGTATTAATTATTAAAGATAAAAACAATAACGTATGGTTTGATAAAAACAATAGCGTATGGTTTGATAAAAATAATAACGTATGGTTTAAAGGATATGATATTGCTAAATGCTTAGGATATAAAAACCCTTATAATGCATTAAAAAGCTATGTAGATACTGACGATATTGAATGTCTTCAAGTGTATTGATTCAAATGGTTCAAGTGTATTGATTCAAGTCATTTTATAGTCAGTTCAAGTGTATTGATTCAAATGGTTCAATACACTTTTCAAGTCAGTTCAAGTGTGTTCAAATTATTGGCTATATCTTTAGCTGTTCTTGAAAAAGATATGTTAGAAGAAAGAAATGTACTTCCTGTTGATCCCTACAAGGGAATGTAAAATATGTTGTATTATTATATAATGGCAACTGCTGGAATTATGATTGCCGGTGCTTTACTGAATGCTACAGCTTTTATCGGAGGCAATCAGGTAGCCAAATTATTTGACAAAACTTCTAAAAATTTAGAAGAAGAGAGAAAAAGACATGATTTAGCTCTTGAAAAATTTACTAAAGATCATAATGAATGGAGTGAAAAAAGATCTAATATGTATGATTATTTACAGAAACAAAGGTTAATTCAAAATGTAGCACAAACTGATTTTAATATTACAGATGAAAATTTACAATTGTATAAAGAATATCACCCAGATATAGATGATACTATAATAGATGAACCAGTATTTAAATATTACTACCAACCATCTGAAGAAATGAAGAAATACCAGTATATTTATATTATTGCAGGAATGGGTTTGAGTGTTTATCTAATTAAAAGATATTTAAAGTAAAATGACACTTTATAGTATATATAGAATTGGATTATGAAGCTTTTTATAAATTGTTGGATGAATTCTCATCTTCTCCTGTCAATGATAAGACACAAGAAAACATGTGTGATGAATGCAAAATATATCTTATAAATGATAATGGTACAAATATTTGTCAAAAATGTGGTATTGTTTATAATTATGATATTATCCCGGAATATAATATATATAAACGATGTACCATAAAACAAAAAAAGCATATACAAGAGGAGAACACACTTGAAAAACATATTATTAAAACATAACATAAAACAGTCGGTTTGGAAACAAATAGAATACTATTTCATCAAACTGGAACGAATATTTGAAAAGAAAAATACAAGTCGAAAAAATTTCATCAGCTATAATGTAGCTGTCAAAGAAATATTAATTAAATTACAAGAACATGAAGAAGTAAAGAATATACCTAATTTGAAGACAAAAAAGACTAGAATCACACATAAAAAATGTTTAACAAATTATGGAATGAATTAAATGTCACTTAAGGAAATAAAGTATAATACTAATTATATATAAAAATGTCTAAGAATTCAGTTGGTAGACCTAGAAAATATTTTAACAAGGAGGATAGAGAGAGAGCTAATAAAACACAGGTAAAATAATGCATGGAACGTAATCCTTTTCATTGTTCGGTTTGTGATACGACTTATCATATGGCATGTAAATCAAGACATCTTAAGACAAAAAAACATACCAAGAACCTCCTTTTACGTGATAATTAAATACCATTGGCTCGCGTTTTTCATTCTTATATTAGATTTCTAATAATTATATTAGACTTCTATTATTTTTTTTAATATCAAACAGCTTAAAGAATTATTATATATAATATATATATAAGAATGATTACGAAAAAATCTTTACTGAAAAAACTGTCAGATCTGTTAACATTTGATGAGTTGACAAAGCTGGTACGTCTTAAAAAAAATCAGTCAAACAAACGATGGCTGAATTAAAAAAAAATGATTTGATTGAAAAACAAATGATGGTTGAATTAAAAGAAAAACATTATTTGATTGAAAAAAAAGATTCGATGGAACTGATGAATAATAATACTTTGCTAAAGAAAGCTATGAAAGTAGCAACTAAGAAGGCTAGTTATACTGTAGATACATTGATTTTTATGCGCCTTGACAAAAATAAGGAAAATGACAAGTTATTAAAAAAAATAAACTAATAAAAGATACTCGAGGCGATTATTATAAATTAAAAACAAAACGGTTATATATCATATCAGATAATCAGATAAACGATTTCTTATATAAAAGAACATATGATTATCAAAAAAACCTATTCAAACATCTGGTAAACATTTTATTAGAATCTCCAGAATTTAAATATGAATGGAAAAATTTTTCAGGTTACATGCATTGTATAATCATAAAATCAGTTAACAAAATTTCCCCCGGGGATCAAAAAGAAGTAGATCATTTAAACGACGATCTGTTCAACGACCAAGTACAATTCAATGCATATAACAGGTATATAAACTATGACATGAATAAGAATGCTAAAACATTTAACAATATGTTCAAACTGCGCGACAAAGTAAAGAATGTGACAGAATATATTAACAGCTGTTTTATAAATATAATTGTAAATACATATCAACCAGCATTCGAAAAAAGCAAACATTACAAACTAGAATTGACTCACAAAATATTGTGCGATATTTGTGATATTGATTATAAGAAGGATAATTTAGGTTTATCAATAATTAAATCTCTAAAATTTTTTGAGAAATACCAACTCGGATTTTGTGCATATGGACCTTTTGGCAATATAATTAAAAATACAAACCTGATAAACAAAATAAAAATATCAACCCTTGGTCTCTATATATATACGTACATAACAACCATGCATATAGAATAACTGATACAAAATCATTCACACAAACATATTACAAAGAAGATGAAAAATTAGAGAATGAAATTAAAGCATTGAATGTGTCAAACCAATATAAAATAAGAGATTCTACCGTGCATGACAACAAACCTATATATATAAATAAGTTAAACGATATACTAAACTATATTAAATCCCTTGACGAGAGCCAAAAGAAATGTTTCATAACATTTATATATAATGATTCTTTGAAAGATCTGATGTTTCAGATGATAAACAATAAACAATCGTACATTCCAGATATACATTTTGAAGCAGGGGAAATACAATCCCTTACGATCAAAATAGAAAATATAATCGGCATCATAATTAAGAGTGATATAAAAACACCATCTGAAGGTCATATTGAATTATTAGAAGACGAATATGATACATTTCACAGAGTAGATAATGATTTCTATAATGGTCTGATTTGCCCTGAAAATAAGTCATATTATAATGAACAAGTAAAAAAGATAGAAAAAGAATATCCAATGGGGCCCATTAGTGGTTATTTTAGTAAATATAAACATCAAACATATAGTGGGATAGATAGCCGTAAGGCATATACAAGCGATTTCATAGACATACAACAATATCCAGTATTTAATTATTTTGACATATGGAAGAAATATGATAACCATAAAATAGAAGACTACACACAATATATTGTAAAAAGTGATTATAATGTATTATTGTTTCCAACTTTGTACAGTCGCTGTTATGGATATAAATTAAATAGAATACCAGATAAATACAAAGTTATATCATACAGACGCCCATCATCATTAAACAAATCAAACTCATATGGACTCGTGGAGAAGTTATGGTATACTAAAATATCAGAGGAGGAGGAATTCGATATAATGTACAAGAAATATATATGTAATCGTAATCTAGGGATCCTTGAGAAAAAAAGTAATAAAAAAACGATTACTAAAATATTTCAATCATATAACGAAGCGTTCACGTATCAGATGCATTATAATAAAGGAGAGATATATTCAGTAAAAAGAGATGAATGTACAGACGAAGACGTATATATGAGAAATTGTATATACAAACAAGTAACGATAGATCGATTGTACATCCTATGTATTTCAGTCGAACAAGAGCTTGTAAACGGGTTTTATCCCATAAAAGACCTTGTATACGATATAAGAAGTTTGAAAAATTACAACACATACATGAAGTTACTAAATAACGGTATAACACCAATCGGCATCAAAACTGATTCGATATTAATAAACGATAAAGACATCAAAGACGCAGTGAAATTATTTGACTTTTCAAACAAAATAGGCTGTTTTAAAATCGAAAGAGAAAAGTGGTTAACAGACAAACATGTTATACAACGTAAAAATAAATACACAAAAGTACCAAAAATAAAAGTTCATATGCATAAAATAGTTGACGAATTGGACACCAAAGAGGTGAATAATGTACTGACACAATACAATTGTATGATACTCGGGTCGTTACCAGGCGTGGGAAAAACATAATCAGCTTCAAAGGCTCCATATAATAATATATTATTTGTTTCACCATATAACAAATTATGTCAGGAATTAAGAAAATCACAGAACGACGTTATATCTCTTAACATGTTATTAGGTATCAAAATAGACGACAATATACATACAAAAATGGCAAAATATGACGTATCAAACTACGATTGTATAGTTTTTGATGAAATGCTGTTATATAATCCATATCAATTATTCCTAATAAAGAATTTCATTGATAAATATCCAGATAAGAAAATATATGGAACAGGAGACTGTGATCAGCGTAAACCATTTTCATTTGGTGCAAACAATGTAACAAATAAGGCTAATTATCAAATGTCTTGTATAAACCAGATGTTCCCTAATCAAATAACATTGAATGAAAATAAACGATTGAAAACAACCTCAGACTAACAAAAACTGATATCGTTAAAAGAGGATTTATTTGATACCTCTAAGGATGTTATTGAAGTGTTTAAAAAACATGGGATTAAAATTATAAACAATATGAAGGACGTAACCACTAAAAATAATATATGTTTATTCAACTTCAGATGCGAACAGGTAAATAACCATATCAGAAGGAACATTATGAAGAAGAAAAAAGAATTTTGGGAAGGTGCTGAACTAGTATGCAAAAAACATTATAAAACTGCAAAGAAAAGATTATATGTTAACTACCATTATAAATTAAAGTCAATGGGTGAAAAGTTCTTTATAGTCACAGAGATGGTTGAACAAAAAGATATTGTACTTGACCTCGATAAACTTAGCCATTTCAAACTTTCATATGCAAATACATGCGATAGCGTCCAGGGTTTGACTATTAAAAATAATTTCACGATTTTCGATTGTAATACACCATATGTAGATAGATACTTTATATGGACGGCCATATCTAGAACTGATGATTTACAAAAGGTTCAAATATTTGAACATGGTTACAATGAGGTTATGAATTTAAAACGATCATGGACCATGTTATATTTTAAAAATAAGATCATGGGGTATAAGCAACAGGATAATAAAATGAACAGAGACATAACTGATAAAGAATATATTGATTTGTATTGGATTAAGTTGCAGTTCAGAGATAATAAAACATGTCCACTGTGTAAATGTATGTATGAAACTATTATAAAAAGTGATAATATGGTAAAAAGTAATATAACAGTCGATAGGATTAATAATAATTTACCTCATATAAAATCAAATTGTAGGCTTATGTGTTTGAATTGTAATAGAGTGAAACATTAATGAAATGATAGATTATGTTAAAAATTAATATCCCAAAATATGAACTCTATAATATTTGATATGTGATATTTGTATAACCCCCTTAACAAATGATAATTGTACTGACCCTTAACACAAAAACTGGACACGACACTTGTTTTGGTACATGATACCGGACAAAAAGACTGACCTATATCCGATTATTTAAATGTATGCCTATATATGGTGTTGTCTATTGTTATGTAAATCTATATAACAACAGAAACCATGGCAATTATCATGTATGATGTAAAACGGGGATTACCCATACATTTAGGGGAATACCCAGGGGAACCCCCTATATTTAAGGGATATGTCGTTAACTTATAATTCTGAGGTGAGTTGCAGCTTGGATTCCAATGTATGACGTCAAACGGGGATTACCTTGGGTATTTCCAACTCTCTAGGGGCACTGACCCTAAGAGATATGTGTGAAAACACTTTTGTTATGTAAATCTGTATAACAAAAGCAACCATGTATAACGCTATTCACTACCGATTGTTAAGAACATCCATTGCTTAGGTAGCCACGGTATAACAAAAAAGCAACCATGCATGACGCTATTCTATATAGATATAAACAGAATATTGCCAAAAAGCATATATGGGAATAGTACCGGAAACGTCACACACACGTGTGTTCCTAAACAAAAGTTTCACTAGCTCTCGCTATCTCAACACTATTCCCCCACTGATCTTTGCCCTTCGGTTTTCTCCTATTTTTGAAAGTATAAGATAAAAGTAATAATGGAGGTTTCGAACGCACTACTAAAAATAAAAACATATAGAAAAATAGCATAGGGCAGCACTTTGGTCCATATATATAATAAAAAACATATAGTAATAATTTTTTATATAATCTGACCTTATTTATTATATGTATGGCGGGTAAGTGCTGCCCCCTGCTAGCTCATACTAGACAATCACCGAAGGTGAAGCAATTCAACGCATAATGAGATGATTCATGACATACCATCGGAAAATAATTTTATGTCAACCACAGGTTGTGGAAGAATTAATTGTATGTAATCTTATATGGTCTTACCAATCAATATGGTCTACAACACCAGACTATGTATATGGTGGTTATGTATACGAGATGTACACAACTTTATAAAAAGTAGCTAGAACACTTTTCTTCCAAACTGTTTTATTGCGAGGTACCTCCTTAAACAAATACACATACAATGTTTCAATCTAAAACACACGACTATAAGTGTTCATATACAGGACACGTGTCTATGGCGTCTATGGTATGCATCTATAATATACACAATGCGCATTATCGATTATATGCATCTTATTTAATTGAAAAAAAACTCACACACATCACAATTGTCAGCAGACATATTGTGCATGTAGCAATACATTTATTGATTTTATTATTTTCAATAATAAATAGTTTTATATATTCATACATTTTTCGAATGTGCATACCATGTACCTGTCACACGTTGAATAACTCATGGAATACAACATACATGGCGTTCAATCAATGATCAATGATCGAGTTAGTAAGCGAAAGGTTTGAATTTCAGTAAACACAAGTCAAGGACCCTACTTCATGCGATTGATACAATTTATTTACAACAACTATATATGTCTGCTTTTAAATGTATAACAGTGCAAAGTGCTTGATCATAAAACGCATCATTTTGATATATTTGTGTTGCGATGATAATACATATTTCTAGTGGAAACTCTTTTCATAATGTGTGACTAGTAAAATCACTTTCCAACGAGTTGTGGTAGGAAACATTTCATGTCTTCGGTTGAGACACATTTCTATGTGTCATGATTATAAACATTATATAATATACCTCTTGTAAAAGTCGTATTAGTTATGATGAGAATACAAACATTTTTAATTTAAACTGGATTCTACAATAGAGTAAATATACATCTGCACATTTACACCCTAGTATTTTTTTGTTAGCTAACCATTGGCTTTCTTGGCTATAATAATTTATAGTCTGAATGATACAGCTGTAAAAACGGAATAAATTATAAGAGTGGAGTGTGATTTGAGGTCAACATTGCTAATCTAATCTCGAGTGATATAGATGATATTTTGATTTTGACGTAATTCCAAACATGAATTTGTATTGAAAATTTGTACTCAAATATTGCAGTTATTAGTGCAGTGGAATTTTTCTCTTGGACGTAACAAGTGTACCTTTGAAAATTGAGCTAGAAAATGAATTTGTTATTTTTAATATGAACAGAGTAAATTTACGAAATCAATTTAAGCACGTTTAAAATATATTTATATGTTGTTTACTATGTATATATAATTGTGTTTTAAAGTGTAAATATACATTCAAAATATAAATTATATTGGAAATAGATTTGTATTTGTTTAGTAGAGATAGTATTACTTTTCGTCCTGTCCATATTCCACGCTTCAGGTTTCTAATACGTTCTAATAACTAAAAGGCATGGTATAACAATCAGCTGAATTTAAAAATCCCAATGGAAATTGATTCAGAATTACCATTAACGTAACCAGTGGCCATTCCCGTGTTTGAGAACTACCTCCGTGAACACAATTCTAATTGTTGTTTTAATTGAAGACAGAACTTTTTCCTCACCTTTATATCCTACAAACAAAGAAAATAAAAATAATGAATGACACTATATGCGCGATTGGTCTGCTTGGATGCGTTTTAGTTGCTTAAACAAATCGTACGTGTTCATATTCCCCGAGATATAATAATTTCAAAGATGACCTTTTACCAAGATAATTAAAACATTCATTAAAGGCCATTGCGATAACCATTGCAATGTATCTGTTCACATTTATTGCCTGCTAATACGCGAAGACTTTGTATACAAAATGCAGAAAACGTATTTATCCACCGTAAGCTGTTCCATGACAGTGATTGCCATCAGTTTGATAACAACATTTTCCAATTTTCTATTCCTGAATTAGACTAGATTTGCAGGAAGATTTGAAATTGCAACACCTTTGAGCAACGAAAACTACCCTCTCCCAATATACTAAGATATGAAAATTCTACAATTTGACCAAATAACCTTTCTTCAATAACATATGGGTATATCGAGGTTTAAACTTGACTATTCTAATTTGTGAAGATCAAACACAGTAAGCGTGTGGTAAGTTGTCATACTTTTGAGTAAGATGAAATTGATAGATTAATACAAAATTTATCTATGGATCAGTACCAACAACTAATCAGGTCTGGTATTTTTTTTACCAATTACATTCCAACAAACTCACTGGTTTACCAAATATTTGACTCACATAGAAATAGATCAAACATCGTTATTGGTATGGTGTTTGCCCCTTGCCTATGCTCTATATATGAGAACTAATCATGTCTTTGTAATGTGTGTTCATCTGTCTAGTAACCATCGATTAGAAAATAAAAGTAAAGATATTCATTTAACAAGAGCGCCTGGGTACAGGTTATGCGTCGTTTCACTGACTGAAATTTTATGAATAATGTAATTGGTCCTGAGAAATACATAAAATTCAAAAGTAGTTGATAATATTCTACATGACAAACAACTCACTGTCAACTCATGTTTGAAATGCTAGCAAATCATCTGACTATGATCAACCAATGACGTATGGTCTTATTATCAATTAATATTTTATGGTATTATGATAACACATGTCGACTTTTCCTTTACATATTTTGTTATGTGCATGGGTATTAATTAATAATTCAAATGTTTTCTTTTGTCCGTAGAATATCTGATTCCATTCCTATAAACCTATAAATGGTGAAACAAGTTAGAAGCCAGAAAGTAAACAAAAAATAAATAGCATTCATTTGTTTATGAATGTGCGATTTAATGTTTTACTGCATTATAGTGACTTATACGTGTATGTCGTTAAATGTATGTATAAATGTATTGGTCGACCAATTCCACACGGAGTCTGCTTATTTGATACCCTGTTATCGCCGAACTGTTTTAAAACAGGAATAAAACAAAATCACAAATTGGCTTATCTACTACATTCATAACTTTCATTTTCTATTCACCTTGAGTCATTCTGGGCTGACTGTTGTGTAGTACTATATGCCCTGGCTAGTCATGCCGTATCATTATATAACATACCTTATCACACAAACCACCCATGGTCAATATACATAATTAAAATGTCCATGAAGTGTTTAATTTATGATTTTCATTTTTTTCTGTTCAACTATGTTGAATAGTGAATCGTTACAATAACAAACATTTCCAAAGAAATTAACATGCGGTTTGATGTAAGACCATGTTGTCACCAATCATTCGTGTACTAAGCTCATCGTCACCTAACCAAACCAAATATTTAACATATGTACATTGAACGTGCAGCAAAGTGACAAATGAATTAAACAGCTTTTAGAAATATTTCCCAAAGGCGTATGTGTAATAGAACCATCGGAAAGTAATTTACACAAAATCCATTAAGTCATGATAACAAAATACTGCGTGTCCACTTCAACATTCACTAGATAAAAAAACAACAATTTGAATTGAATGGCACAAAGGATTTTTAAGTCTAATATAAATTATGTCATAAACGATGAAGACCTCATTAGAATTCGATATGATTCAGCAAATTACACGACATGTCATTAGCTGGAAATAAGTTCGATTGACTCATGCACGGAATACGATCTTCTATGCATATCACCGTGTATAGATAACAAAACTGCATATCTTTATTTTATGAATTGCTGATGACATATATGACGAGTTGCAACTTGGGATGAACACACATTGAGGATAAAGAGCTATTATTCATAATAATGCGATATAGTTACACAGTTACTGCTACAATTATAATTTTGCGACACAAAACTTTCAGTGTTGTTTTCTTAAAACCATCACTGCTTACAATTGATTTAAAGTGGGAATTTACTTTGCCATAGTGACTATGAATATATCTATGCAGCTATATATTACGCATTTAATGTTCGATGTTTATAAATATCATAATGGTGGATATATAATGAATGAATATGGGTAGTACAAAATAAGCCCCAACAATCCTCAATATTTATATTTTACTGGAACACTTCAATGTATTCACAGAATTATTTATGTATATATATGTATAGCTCGTCGCGATATAAATTATTACTTAATCAGTTTATTATATAAAGACGCGTGGAACACATATCAGAAATACGCTAGTTTGCGTAGCAAGCGAGATAGAGTGGTGATCGGTTGATTAAAATATCTACCTGAATCATCGAATAATACATGCACCCAGCCTTAGTTTGCTGTGGATATAGTAAGTATTCAGTTATGTATCATATTTCTCTATGTCAAAATGTATCTCAAATCAATGTGTGTACAACATTTCCTACAAATAAAAATGTTGGGTTACCAACTTCATAAAATGGATTTCGAGCTTTAATATTATGTGCCACACATGCATGCGATATAACGTTTTCTCACGCGAAGTTAAATCATTGTATTATTTTTCTGATACAGCTTATTATCTGCTTCATATGTGCTTATAGTTTTGGACAGTTTTACAGTTTTGAATAACATGTGTGACGTTCAGACTGCTGTAAACCAAATTCAACTTAAAAATAAGGAAAATGCCCTCTAAAACTGCTTTCGTGAATGAGACACCCGAGCTCTGTGCAGATGAACTAAATATCTAAATCACTTTCAATTTCAACAGCTCCCTGAGACACAAAACATAAAATATATGCTGGTCATTAAAAACGCCTTCAAGTCATAAATTTTCTCATTATAATTTTGGTTATCTAACCAATAATTATACTCCTTCTTCTCTAACACGCTATAATCTGTTAACATTTAAATTTAATTTATAAAAAAAATAGTTTATTTATTGGAACAATTATAAAATAATGCTTCAATACAAATTATTAATAAACTCAAGTAAATTAACAGATAAAAATGAAACACGAAAAAGTTGCAATTCCGACATGGAAATCACCAGTCTGTGTAATGTAGACATCAAAATCAAACCAAAATTCGACGGTTGTTGCCAGACTCTCCAATAACCCTTTGACAAATTTGTACAGATCTGAAATATTCTCTAAAGAGTCTTAACATATTTTTTGATAGATTAGAGACTTCAAGCGAGCAACAATACTAGACATTTGTCAAGAACGGGAAAACATTCGTCTACACGTCACGAACGCCTGAGCCATAATGTTTGATTCTGGAATGTCAACATACCAAATTTCGGTGTCTACAACTAAAACTGTCGGCCGTCTTTGAGCAGATGACAAAACATAATTGTATGTGTGAATGTGTGCCATGAGTGACGAACAATACAAATTTGAAAGTAATTGTCCAAAGCATGAACGAGATAGACATTTCCGGCCTGGAATATAATTTGTCAAAAGAAAATGGCCGCCAGTCTCCATCTTTGGTTTAATTGATAAAATGATGCACAATTAAAATAACTTTAAATGATGCCCATTTTAACGTAAAACGTTTCGCACTTTGTCCAAATACATGATTTTACTCAAACAAATGTGCCGTAAAAGTAAGAGTCAAACTTTGTACGCTCATTGTACGGAATTTTGTAGGTCACGTATGCTATCGGAGAACATATATTGGTCAGTCACGTGTGATATTATAAAAAGCATGCGACCGCATGTTTTACTATGATGTTCTAAAAAGGCCCGAAACCGGTGTAAGCGTGAGACAGAACGTTTCACCACTGCCGTTGTACTGTTTGTTGTTGCTCTATGTTACTAATAACTTATTCCATTAAACTTATGCTATACTAATATCTGAAAACTATAGCTGACTATTTTTTTTTATATATTTTTATATATTTATTTTTTATAATACGGATTGTTGATACTCCATAAATCCGATAAAACAGAACTTGGTGGACACTATTGAGTAGAGGTTTTTAGACACGCCAAACCCACGGACATCCTCCAAACCGGTCATGTGGGAGCGTATATAGTTTTTGTTAATCCTACCATGCTTAATAATCACATTTTGAACATGATCGAACATTTTTCTTCACTACAGATGTCCCCTGGACACCCCTTGAGCTGTGGATTGTTCAATACTGATGTCAAATTCAATTGATTCTGACGTCATTGTAGATTGTTCGCGATAATGTATCTCATTATTGAGCATCAAGGCCATGGATAATAATGTAACAATGCTATTTTCGAAAATGATTAAAAGAGAAGCTGTTTAAAAAGTGAGCCATTGTGAGGTAATACTAATATCGGCATCAAATAAATAAACGTTTTCTTTTTTAATTTTAGCTTTTGTTTCAATGTTTACAAGATTGTCCATCAGAACGATTTGCGTACCCTTAGTGATCAGAGAGTAAATTAGTGTATGGTTTTTAATGCCAGAAAATGTAAGATGCTATCTATTGTTTTTTTAACGAACAAGAAATCTATGAAATTATGTGAACCCAATTCATACACTTACTAACACGTAATAACATTGCACAAAATTACATTTGATATAAAGAGAATCAGCTCTGGAGTAAGTTGTCAACATAGTCATTACTGATATTAACTAATAATTCATTTCATATCAGCTAACCAAAACGTGAACACTGCCCATATCAAAGTATAAATAATCATGTATGATATAGTGTTTGATATTTTCAAATTAATTTGTATTATGTTCTGATTATATTCATATTGTAACTAGTAAATTCGTACTATTAAATC
This sequence comes from Saccoglossus kowalevskii, assembly GCF_978046115.1. Taxonomy (NCBI): domain Eukaryota; kingdom Metazoa; phylum Hemichordata; class Enteropneusta; family Harrimaniidae; genus Saccoglossus; species Saccoglossus kowalevskii. The sequence goes on along the minus strand of NC_140641.1, from coordinate 5,029,134 downwards.
ATACAATTCTCTTTGTTTAAAATAAAAAATAAAGTCAGAATATGCTTGTTGTGCGAATTTCACGCGAAAACAGTCAGTGCCACTATACTGATCGGTTTGTTGATCAACGAATTCATCTACGAGAATTATAAATACGACAGTCATTGTTCTTGGTTTTGTTAACCTATTTAATTGTCCGATTAAAACGGCTTTATGAATAATTAATCTTATTACGTTAGCTATCAACATATGACAGCTATCCTGTCGCCTAAACTTATTCCTGAAGACCAGTATTATTGAAGAATAATCTATATAGCAGCTTTGCGGTGCCCATTAACGCTGCAGGTCGATGTCTTTTTTCAAAGCACGTTTATGACGATATTTCAGTACTGTGAATAAATCCAAGCTAGCTAGCTACGTACCAACAACATAATCGCTATATCACTCCTTTGTATTATACCGTGTCTTTGTCAAAGCAAGGGAATATAGAACGATCTCCCCTAAGATACTGCATATCAGGTATCAACGCAATCGGCTTAATATTCGAAACAGATTTGAAATTAAAGTATAATGAACTTGGGGTTGAATATGATGAAACTCATACATAGACGATCTCAGATGACATCAATGTAACTTGTCTGACGTATTCTTAAATTTCTTTTAATCATTTTATATTGACTATATCTGCGATGTATTATATCAAACTGACACTTTTGCAAGTGAGACCAATTTACAACTTGTATTGATCATGAGACTATTGTTTAGTGCGACTAAATAAGAACAATTGGTTTGTTGTATGAATACCCAAATGAAAGTACAGTTAGTATACAAGTTCAAATTCCCAAGGTGTATATCCTAGAACGAATTTAAAGGTGCGCATGCCACTAAAGCGTTCGTTACTCATACACGCATATCCAGTATGCAACACAAATACGACGTTATTGTAAACAAATTGCCTTGTGCGTTTGCCTCTGTATCTTTCCTGTTCACTTTACTGTAGCAATAATTAATAATGTCTAACACTTTGGTCACACAATTATGAAAATGAAGGCTCGAAAAGGATAACTATAATTAGTGAACGGAACGACTAGTCTAACAAATGTCTTCAACGTGGTCTTGAACTGTTTTAAAACACCTATTTACAAAGGGCATGTTTCAGTTGTTTCAGTTTCAAACTTGATTGAAGACTACAACATAAAATAGAGTCAATGTCCAATTTCATCGTGCAGCAGCAAGTAAATAAAAACAAATACGCGCCAAGATTAATACTATTTTGAAATATATTCAACATATATTCAATATTTGTCAAATATTGAATTCATAAAGTAAAAAAAAAACAGATAGCAAGTAGCACTTGTCAGAATGGCTTCGTAGTCGGTTGTATATATTCTATGTTCTACCAATTCTCTGTAACGGTCATGTGTTCTGCTCGCATGTTTCAACCGAAACGGTTACCACGAGCACATCTTCAAAACTTGAGCAACCGAGATCTGAACCATATAATCAAACTTGACTGTTGTCTATTACGTAATACACATGCTTTTGATACAACTTGTCGTTAGGCTTTGAAAGAGTGTCAAATATCACTAAATTTGTGGTACAATATCGGTCTAAATTTGTATATTCAATCCAGCAAGCCTCCAAACAACCTGTTGGTTGACTCTCTAAAAACTTATGATTACAATTGAAAATTGCCAGAAAAGAAGCAGATGACTATTCAAAATGTTTACATTAGTTATGAGACGATCACATTAATTATGTCAATTTATTCAAGGTATTTGGACGACATGAGTGCCCGAGATACGAATGATGAAATGAATAATTCTAGACAATAATTATTGACAATTACAAGCTTAGAAGCAAGAGAACTACCACTCCTGCTACATCGGAAGCGCCCTCAAGACACGGGCAATACAATGCAGCTTTTTAGCACCAGTCAACCATGCACTATGGAGAAAAAGACAACTTGGAAAGACGTTGTTAGAGAGTTTGGACTGAACACGACTGCACATGGCATTCCTCACATCGTGACGGCCACAAATCGCTGTGCACGATTGGCTTGGATTACAATCGTCTTCATTGCATTTGGTGTTCTTATGGTAGATACCTATGATATGTTCTCAATACATCACCTGTGAGAATGTCATTGTTGTCACTAAATTTGAGTGATAAAACCATTGATCGCGAAAGTATTAAATAATAAAATGATTTGAACGTGTAAGGTGAGCATTTTTTATATGTGACGGAAGCGGATTTTCTGTGTATGTTTATTTATTTGTTATCCATATCAAATAAAACAAAGATTTGTTTGTATTGCTACAAGTCTGCTCAGATTATATCTTAAATCACGGTGGCTGGATTGTAATAACACAAACCTTTGAACACACAAACCTACAAATTAAGATTGATTTATTCTTTGACTATATCTATTTTCCAGGAACTAAATATTATTATCGATGACTTTATTGACGGAACCTAATATTTGTTTGGGGTGGTTCTTTAAATAATAATGTAATATTAGTCTGAGGAATAATAAACATTAAAAAATCAATTATTTTTCATTGTACCACGTAATCCACAATTGTCCCTGTCATTTATGCCTCAAGGTCAAGACTCTTTTACTCTGCATAACCTCACTTCTACCAACCGATTACGCTCTAAATTAGTTATGCATGCCTAAAACTCGCACATACAATTGACTGAACTACTATCCTATCGATCAAAAGTCACACCCTCAAGGTAACGGGAAACTTTGCCCATTTTCTTAATTTGTTGTGGAGTAAGATTTATATGATGATAAGATACAGTAATGACAACAGCTTATTGACAGTTGAACAGATTTTTTGAAACACTAATACATTCATGACAATGATCGACTTATATACACTCTTATGATTGGTTACTTTTTACATCCGGTCATTTTTAATTGACATGTATAATTTGAAGAAAGGGCGAAGTTCATGTCTGTATATATGGTTTTATAGGGGAAACGTGTGATTGGGTAAAGTGTTGAAGGACGTATCCGAAATAGTTACCAGGCTCGGTTTTGAATTTTCAATATTCTTCCGGGTCTCAAATATAAATGGAAAATTCAAGATGAAAAAGTTAAATTATAAATCACAATTCTCATGAAAGTTTTCTACAATAAAAATAAAGTAAAGTTCATATGGGTTAAAACAATCATGATCATAACAAATATTGACAGAAAATGAAAAATGAAAAAACGAATGTCAAGAAAATAAATCAAAACAGACATTGTTCGATACAAGTTCCAATAAACACAAATAAAAGTAGTGTTCGCAAAGAGTTATTAGACAGATTGGACTTATCGTGCACCTACAACAGCGGCAGTTCGTCTTGAGGCGCGGTTCTATGTTGTTACATGTTGGTCGCGGCTCAGCAATTAAACCCAAATGTGTTGTGCCTATAAGTCACATGTCACTAATTAGCCTATCAGTGTTCGTAAATCTTATGGATGTTGTTAGCTTATGAAGTTTTGACACCGCGTTTTATCTGAAACGCTATGTATGGGGACATATGTCATTTACGTCAGCTGATAGACTTGTGTGTGTGGTTTTGTTTATTGACAATTATCGATGACCTGTGAATCTTGGCAATTCGACACTTCCAAACTGCGTTTATGAGAATATTGAAAGTAGAAAACATGACAAATGTGTGTGTTTTGTTTACATTCATTTGAGCTGGTGTTTTATTGGCCAGAATTCTATAACATACATGTGGTTCCAACAAATTAAAACAACATTTTGATTTTTATAACACCCTTTTTTTGGAGAAATTCACCCAAACGCTAACAACAATGTTGTCCACGGAGTTCTAATTAGTGGTATGCGCCCTGAATAGGCTATATACACTAGAAATCAGTCATTTTTGGCAGATCTAATAATTTTTGTTGGAGTTGTAGAGATGCTATAGATTCACGAAAACCGACACGTTGTATATCCTTAATGTGTTCAACATGCTTGATCACCTCGGCTGTTAGACATTCACTTTTCGGAGTTTCGTTCCGGGACAATTACTCGAAATATCTTGTTTAAAGAGTTGTAGCGTGTTGCATCCACCACGTGCTGGATTCAAGTTTCAATGGAAATGTCAGCTGGAGGGGTGTGTTTTCCTGTTTCTGCTGTTGATAATGACAAATAACACTATCATATACACCACCATCGTCACCATCGCCACCTTCACGTAACCATGGTGGACCATTCCACCAAAGATCACAGTCTTCCAGATATATCATGTCAGCAGGGTTGGAAACTGGTTTATCTCTTTTACGCAACAAATATCGGTAGCTTGTTGTTGCTAGTTATCAAATGCAGGACGATTTGGCTATCGGACCAAAGTGTGCAATTCGTAATGTTTAACTTGTCTTTGAGCACGTTGCACACAAACTTCATTAATCTGGAAGCAATTAACAATACTATTATTTTCAGGCGGGGTATAGTTATTCCCTTTATGGGCACCACATACATCTTTGACAAAAAAGCGAGTGTGATTGTCATTGCGACGAAAGTAGACAGCCGCACCATATCGGCAAACACGTGTAATTCAACATTTTATTGCCATGAATGTGTGAATATAAGTTATCGTTGACATATTGGCGTTCTAATCCGTCCATTGTTTCCTTGTATCATCGTTAACTGGCTCGTCCCAATCGTGTTTTCTCTTCCACAGATTTTTGCCTTTGTATTCTGGGCAGAGATAATCAAGGGGTCTTAAAATGTGTTACTTAACGACTTCGCGTTTAGTAGTAAAACTGGCTGGCTGCGGCGTGAAGATTTTCTTTATATTAGGGTCGGGCTTAGTTAACCAACAGATTCCAAGAACGGATGACACGGATACTAAGTAGAATAATGGGTTCTATAATTGGTTAACAAGGTTCTATTTTGTTACCTCTTCTGTTTGCTTTGTTTATAAACGACCTTGGTGACTATTTGGAGCACCGATTTTCAGGTGTATATACTTACTATTTGCTGACGATTTAATATTATTTAGTTCGAATACAGTTGGTTTACAAAGACTGCTGAACGGTATTCAGTATTCAGGCAAATGGAAACTTAAAGTCAATATTAGTAAAACAAAAATTGTAGTTTTTAGAAATGCCGGCAAATTAAGGCATTATGAGAAATGGCACAATGGAGAAAATCTTCCGGTTGTGCCTAATGTAAAAAATGTTGTGCCTAATGTATGTAAAATTTAACCAATATTGATGTACGGCATTGAAGTTTGGGGTTTTGACAAAAGGGGTAAATATTGAGGAAACACATCGCAAGTTTTGTAAATTTATTTTAAGTTTGTTTACAACCACAACAAATCCATTTGCGTTACATACGTATTGTTAAATTTTGGTTGAAAATTTAAAAAAATGCAAAAACAGCGTTATGTTTACCAATGTTACCTTTTCCAGTTGTGCTTTCCAAGTCAAAGAACTACTATTTTCGCACGGTTTTGGTTTTGTTTGGTTAAACCAAGGCGTGGAAGATAACTGTTTCTTTTTGTCTCTATTTACCCAAAGAGTTCATGATATGTATAAACAAACTCGGTCTACAGATCTCAACAACTATCCTAAACTCGATACATACAGAGATTTTAAGATCGATTTTGGATGTGAAATATATTTGCATTTAATAAAAGATAGAAGTTACAACCTTCAGATTGAATCTGATCGTATATTGAACATACCGAGGAATATGATAATCTGTAAATTATGTAATTTAGGGTTGGTTGAGGATGAATACCATTTTGCCTTGTATGTCCACGTTATGAAAATTTTAGAAACAAATATTTACCTATATTTTATCAGTCAAATCAGACTTATGAAAAAATTCTTCGTTTAATGCAGTTTGACAACTTATCTGTACTTCAAGGAATCCCTCTTTATGATTTTTTTTTCAATTTTTGATCTATTGTACCATAGGCCTTGAGGCCATTGTACTGAATAAAATGTAATTCATATCGTATGTATATATGTAGTGTAGACATCGCGACTCTGAAATATCAGGAATTTTCCAGTATATTCGTTACTTTGGGTAGGCCTCTCCGTTATATCTAATGTTGGTTGATTACTTTTTGTTTTGTATAAGGTAGTGGTTAATTGTATATAATCACAAGAAAATGTTAATGTAACTGACAATTTAACAATTGTTGTTGTTATGTGTGACTTCCTGTCCCGACTCAACTTGGCTCGAAGACGACAAACAACAGACAAGACGTAGACGCCGAGCGGAATGAAGTTGTTGATAAATACATATGTTCACCCAGAAACATCTCAGAAACATATCGACAACATCTAGCCCCTCAGCTCTCAGTAGCATTCTGTGATATTTTTAAATTTTATTTATTTTCGCGTGCGGGAAATAAAAGGGCAGATAGAACGAAACAATTTCTTTTGTTCTGTTGGTACATAGATTTCGAGCTTTTTGGGGGGACGAAACTAAAGAACGTTTTCATACATTTTTTCTCCAAAAACGATTTTCGTTTCGCCATATTGTAATACAGCGATCACTGTAACATTTCCAGCTGAACGGCAGCAGCATTGCGATGCAACGGGCAAACGTAGTATTTTTAGTTAAATAATAAAGAAAATTACACTAGAACAAAATCGGCAACGGGATGATGTTTCTAAATATCGCGGACAATTCAAGCATTTTCGTTGATCGGAAACCCTCCTTAACCTAGTATGCACCGGTCTCGATGTCACAAAGTGCGTTGTGGTCGTCGACTTCGTACTAAGGTACTCTATAAATGAGGCATTTTCAAAGGTCAGGGATTGTCTCATTTTCATTGACCATTTTAGGTCTTTAGCCAAGTGTGCCTTTAGTAAGAATAAAAATCGTACCAAGTAAATACCTACGAAACTGCATATATATCTTATTTTGCCTCCCAGACATGTATATGTCTACTAATACATGCACATGCAAATGAGACTACAACGAAGCAGTGACTCAGCATGACATATGAACTCATCACTGACACATACAACGAACAATAGCTAAATAACATAATACTATTAAACAACTTTGAGAGTGAAACACTTTTATCACACAACGCCATACTTCAAATTGTTGGCCATGGACAATCTATTTTATTTCCTTATGTAATATTGAATTATTTTTTATATATTTGTCTTTGGAAATTGTTTTAACATTCAATGCACCAATTGTTACTGTGTTCTGTGTTAATTGGAAATGTTTACATCTTTACTCCGGCGTTAAAACATATGAAATTGTATGCTATATGATATGATATGAATACAACACGGGCGTATAAATAGGATATACTTGGTAATCGTTATTCTGACTAATTACACGTTTTGGACAATGGTTTCATTAACATGTGATTAATTATGAGAAATCATATTACGTTTTAGTGTCTTTTTTAATGTTCCACAATTCTCTGTATATTTCCCAGTGTTACCGTTTGTAACACTAACAAACTACGACGATCCGCTATACGTGATTCCATTTACAGTGATCTACTGGTTGTGGATACAGACTTAGTTATACCATACCATGGCAAGTAACGCTATTAAAATATTTAACAAAACACCATTCTGTCAAAATTATTTTAGATTTTGAAGAAATGCAGAAGTGCCACACATTGAATGATGCCACTTAAGATGTCTTTTTACTAGTAAAACGTGCAAGTGATAGTGCTGTCACATAGTTTCACGTTTGCTACAATCTAGTGAAAATAAGTGCTACTTCTGACATTAGTCAGTGACTGCAATATCCAAGTGTCATGCAAAACAATGTCAAACCTGCACTATTCCCATCACAGTCTGGAACCTCTTGATTGTGTCACTAAAATGTTATCTATAGATTTTTTTATTACTGCCTATGTTGTAAATGAGCTATTGTAAATTACTTATATTTCGCACAGACTATAATATTATGTATACGAAATTTCAGTGATCAGCTTTAAGTCACAATTTAAAAATCATTATAGACCATTCAAGAAACAGATAATTTATGTATCTTTTGAATCATATTATATGGATGCCCAGGAAGTAATTCTACTTACAAAGAAAGGAGCTTTTATAAATAGGAATAAATGCTCAGATTATAGCTTAAGCAGGCGACAGAAGGGAGAAATCCGTCAATTACTTGACGATACTGTGGAGTGTATCTCATTTCACACCGCCACGAGTTATGAAATCGATAATGTGAAATTGGCGGAACGGTTGACTAGTTTAAAAATTGTGAGACGCATATAGGAAATGTATTATGAGACTGGATATGTACAACCACGTAAACACGGCAGAAGGCATGGATCAGGGGAATCTTCTGAACCGGATGTAGATCTAACTGATGGACCGAAAAAAGACGCCTTCTATAACGTATGCTGAAATCAAAGAAGTGCTTCGTTGTTACACGCCTGCAAAAAATGTTCCCAAAAGTACAATCGGGAAGACAGTTTGGGAAAAACTAAATGTTGGCAATTAGAGACATAAACGATTTGTGCCGAAACAGTACAGTTCCATCTAGAAAATATACAATATTACAACGCCTTTATTCAGAACATCAAAACAAAAAATCTTTACACGGTCAAGTTCATGGATGACTCAGGGGTTAACAACATAATGGTTAGTTGCGCTATGAACATTTCGTCTGGGAGGAGATGTATTGAAATTAGTATGTACGCAAACAGCGCCATCTATTTCCTCAGTCTTCCTGTAAGTGTATATGGAGTGAAGTACACTTAGGTCATTTGACGCAACCGAGGCTCATGATAATGATGATCAACAAATACTGGTACCAGGTGATACGATTGTAGCCGACAATACACTATTTCCTGAAGAATGTCAGGATATTGTAAACTATTACACACAGAAATCATTACTGTATTATTTTACATGACAGTGTACGTGTGGTGGTGTACGACGGGCATTGTCCACCATAACGCTTATGAATATTTTAAAGTTTTACAGAGATTTGTTTAATTTAATCTATAACCACATAAAACATGTTGTCTTGTCCCTGATTATCACTGTGCCAGCTATACTTATGTGCTTGTGTGAGTGGTGACACGGCGTTGTTAACGCGCTTAGTCTGTACTTAAGGTTAAATAGAATATTTGGCTAATTTTTGCTGTGTCAAAGGAAACACGAGTTTGTTACAGACGCAGATGATGTGAGACATAAGTATAGTACATATCTAAAACTTTGTTTAGCCCAGACACCTACATGCCACAATCTTAACATGGAACAAATTTACTAAAATGTTTAGTTGAAGGGGATACTGCAATATTCATCTTGACGACAACTTGATGCTCCTAAAAGAGGATACTATATTATTGAAATATTTTACAATATTGCATACGGCTTTGTTTTAAATCACCCCCTTTCATATGTTTTTTGCCAGACAACATTATCAGGTTGGACAATGTCACTGTTGCCATCACTTTTGTTATTGTGCCAAAGAAAACACATTACATGCTTGGGGCTACGGGACCATCTTGTCATCATAATGCTTTATCATAGCGTCGACCACACAATTGCTACATTTCAGTCTAAAATATTTTCTTGTCATCAAAGTACGAGCAAAGCATTGTATTGTCCCAAAGTCATTAACGCTTTTATACACGCCGATTATTTACATTTTTACCAAAACCAATCAGATAGGCGCTCTATTGTTTGTGTACGTATTATGCTGCCAATCTCGCCTGTTCCCGGCACAATGAAACAACGCGTTTGCCAAGAAACGGTCTACTCAATGAAATTAGTGAAAGACTACATATATCTGAATACTTTTTATATGCACACTATATGGGTGTATATGTATTGGATGATTCAGGATATTCAACTTATCACAACTCTTCCACTCTTGCTTGGCAATGTCTTTTTCTTGTTTCACGACATCAGTTAACCAGGTCTGGCAATTCTTCTTAGCACGTTTCGTAGAATGATTTCAAATGACGTATTAGTAGTCATTAATTCTGTAAATTGTGTGCGTTTACAAGACAATTTGTGTCAAAGAAGAATAGTTGTTGGATTAGTTGACTCAGGCAATCACTGTCCTAAAGTCTTTCAAAACGCTAAATAATTATGGCCAACTCTCCCGAAGCCCATTTCAGTTATTGAGTATTGAACTCCTACTTGACCAAGCATTCAGAATTCTTAAAAACTTTCGGCAGTCGATATCGGTATGTATATAGGTTTATTAACAAGTGTGACTAATTGTAAATAAGTAATTATTGCTTTCCTAGGCCTATATACAAACACATCAAAACAATGCTTACAATGTAATAGGTACAAGTAGAATATGATACTATTCTCGGTTTTAGATCACACGGAATTAAATAATAATTAATTTGTTAACAATTGTTTTCTAACTTCGAATGCTTTGAACACAAACACACAAATATTTCGTAGAATATCACCATTTGTTGCTTGAACAAGCCTTTGAAATGTATCTACGGTTGGTTGGAATGAATACTGTTGGGGGATTAACTCTCGTCTTAATGTGTTATAGGCTAGACAAATCAACAGAAAATGATATTCATCCTCAACAAAATTAGCACGACATACTACAGACTCTTTTCGTTGAAGGCAAACCTTCGCGCCGACCTTCTTCAATTCTAAGGGGTAAAACCCCACAGCGAAAACAGGCAAAAATGCGGACGAGTGAATTGCAATTTAAAGATAAATATTTCTCCGGTTCTCGCAGTACAAATTCAGAAAGAAAAATGTCCTTGCTACCTACTTCTTGAGCTAGCCAGACATACCCAAAGCCATATGAATACAAAATGTGTTTAATTGCCGTCACCCAGTTATTTCTACCTAGGTCATTTAGATTACGGAACATTGAATATGCATGCCTAGGAATTCCCGTAGGGGGAGTTCTAAGAGTATAAGCCAAAACTTAATACAACGTTTAAGTGTGGAAACAAAAATTGGAAGTCGCCCACATTCCCCAACTACAGCTTCTTTGGCAGTACCTTGAAGGAGCCCAAGTAGCCTCCTGCACCATTTCCTATGTACTTTTTCAATTTGGTCGTAGTATTGAAATCCTCATATTAATTTGAAATAGGTGTCAAAATGAACCCCATTAATTTTAACAGATAACGATAAAAGAATCCTGAGCGTTTTCCCAGCCTGGTCCGCTAAAGTAGAAACTGCTTTAGACCAAATGTTCCTGGAAGAAAGCACGATACCTAAATACTTAGGATAGGAAACAACTTCTAACTCGCTTCCCTCAAGGTACCACTTCTCGTTTCGTGAAGCATGACCGCCTTTGCGGAAAACCATAACTTTTGTTTTTTTGTAAATTAACTTTCATACACCACTTGCTACAAAATTGCGATAAAATATTAATCAAATTCTGCAGGTTTGGAATTGAGTCACTAAAAATGGCTACATCATCTGCATAAAGTAATGCGAACAGATTATAAATGTCCTGTGTTAGTTGAATCCCCAAATTTCCTGAGTTAACCAACATCAAATTTAATTCTTCAATAAAGAACCTAAATACAATAGGGCTCAACCTACACCCTTGTCTGACCCCTACCGGACATTCAAAGGAACTTGAAAGATTTGATTCAGATTTGACACAAGACTTAACATTACTATATATAGAACGCAATATACAAAACATGTTACCATGGATACCAATTGTTAATAATTTATATAATAATAGTGAATTGTTTATTCTGTCGAATGCTTTAGAAAAATCCACGAAGAGACAATAAAATTTACCACCCCTTTTTGCCAAATATCTCTGCACAATAGCATACAAAACAAAAATATTATCTATAGTACTGTGATTTTTTCGAAAACCCGACTGACAATCGAATAACACGCCATTATATTCTGCCCATAAACTTAGCCTTTCATTTAAAATTGCCGTAAAATTTTTTCCTAAAACATGTAATAATGATATCCCCCGGTAGTTTTTTACATCATCCCCCGTGCTTCAATATGGGAATAACAACACCCGATGCCCACTCTTTCGGAAAGTTGCCTGAATTGTAAATAAAGTTGAACAGAAGGGTTAGAACAGGAAGAATAATTGGGGCCGAGAATTTAAAAAAACTCATTTGGAAGTCCATCGTCACCTGGCGCTTTACTATGCTTGAGTTTATTTAAACTTTTCAAAATTTCATCCTCCGTAATATCTTGGTTCAAATGATCAACCTCACCATTATTTTGGACGGATAACCCTGGAATTTTCCCCTGTAAGACTGCTTCCTCAACTGAATTCATGATTACATGATTCCCCGATTTGATTCACACTATACAGGTTACTGAAATTGATATTCAATTATGATTTACTTTTGAATAAATCTCTTTAGGATTTCCCATAACTCAACTGAACCAGACACAGCTGCATCATTTAAACGGTCTTTGATGAATGCCTGCCACTCTTTCTTTTTTTCTTTACAGAGTAATTTGATTTTTTTCTTCGCATCTACGAATTCATTTAAATTAATCTCATTTCCCAGCCGTCTAAATAATTTCAGCTTATTATACGTACATCGTTTTCGTTGATGACATTCTCTATCGAACCATGATGGCTGATTGTTAGGTTGTTTATCGATATTTGTGACATTCTTAATTTCCATTTTTCTCCCAGCAAATTTCAACGCTGAATTTAATTTGGACATTGCAATTTCAACATCAGGCAAGGCGTTGGTTGAATCCAAGATTCTTCGGATTTGATTTTCTGCGAAAACTCATCACTGTGTTTTTCATTCCATCTAAAACGAACGTGTTTAGCAGACGACATAATACATGGATTTGTTTGCATAACCTTAGACTTATCTGGAACACAATTCATCTTGCAAATAATTGCCATATGGTCTGATCTATGACGCAATGGTATGTCAAAATCGATTACATAACTGAAAAGAGGTCATTGCAGAATACAGTAATCGACAACACTCGTCCCGTTTGCGTAATGCAAATAAAATTTCCAGTCGAATCATTTCCCAATCTTCCATTGGCTAATTGAACATCAAAATCTTTACACAACTCGATTAAAGATACACCTTGCGCATTTACCACTTTGTAATTTGACGAGCGTGGCATGCAAAAATTGTCTGCATTGTAAACAGTGCTTTCAATAGGAAGAAATCGAGTCATCCACAATATCGTCAGCAATGATACCTGTTCTGGCATTAAAATCACCATTAACATAATATACAACTCTGGGTTTCCTGAAATATACTCAGTTAATTTTCCATTTAGTTTATCGATATATTGAGAAGCATTTTCGGGGCGAATACAACAGCAACCAAACAAAAGATCTTCGTCCACAGATAATACCGACTTATCAAAACGAATAAAAATACAATTTTCTAAATCACATTGGATTTTGGTAATATTTCCAGCTAGGTATTTTTTCACATACAGTGCAACGCCTCCACTAGGTCTTCCTCTGATATTATGCCTAGTAGCGTGACTTGTAAACAGGATATACTTTTCTAAAAAGGCCAGATCAACATCGTTTGTACAAAAAGTTCAATTAGACCTACACTATCGGCAGATTAGCAGAATGATATGAACTCAGCATTACATAATTTACTTCTAAGACCTTTGACATTCCATACTAAAAATGAGATACTATTGCTAGCATGGACACACTTGTCAACGATTTGTTTTGGGCTTTGGCCACGCCTCTATGGGATAATTTCCACTACCTTACCGGTATCTTCGTCAACTTTGAATCGCGATTTCTTTCTATTTTCATTCGTTATAACAAGTTTATCATAACGTAAAAATGCTTTCAGTTTTGAGTTTCCTGCAATCAGGGTACTACGATGGCTGAAAATTTTAGCACGGATACCTCGAAGCCGCTTGGAGAAGTCCTCACCAACACTCACATTTGACTCTTTTCAACGCCTCAGATATATGGGCCGGTGGCCTAGGAAAGCAATAAATACTTATTATAAATACTTATTATATTACTAATTGTAAACGGGGAAAGGGGATTGGAAGAATTTGAAATTTACACATGCCATTTATGGTGTTCACATGTTTTACATTATGAAGTTTTTATGTATTTGTTTCTCTTTACCCACAGTTGTTTTGACAAAAACGTAAGCCCCACCGCCAGTTTGCAAATGTGCGCCTTCTTACATAACCCCCATTGTAATAACACGATGTGTTAAACTTAGAAAGGTAGAATGTTACACTAAATACATTTTCATTTTACATTTCAAAGTAATTTGTTATCTGAATTGCAGTGTTTTATGGTTTTGCATGATAGTTCTGTTATTTTGAATTAAAACTAATGGTGACCAAATTATATATAAAGGTAGTTGCAGGCATAATGTTGTAGGGAAACTTCACAAATTCTTATTTTGAAAATAGCTTATGGATGATATTGACTATTCCGAAATAATTTATAGGCCATTTATATGCAGAAAAAATGAAATCCAAATAAAACAAGGATTGCAAACACAATGGTTTGAGTGAAGATTTAAAATAAGATTTTATTGCAAATAAGTATTATTCATTGTTAACATTTTAATCTTTCAAAAATGCAAAATACAAACTTGGCAATAATTGCGTCAACTCGGATACATTATAATGAGTTAGAATATCTACTATTAGAGTCATTTGAATTACATACCAAATAGACATGTATACATTAAATATTTGGTTACAGTTTTCATTTTACTCACATTATGACGTGTATAATCAAGTAATTCAATAAGTTAAGATACTATCCTTATATATAAACACATAGGTACTTCTGATTTAGTTTTGAGTGAGTGTGGCATAGTATTGTAATAATGCATTATCTGGTTTCACACACAAACAAGAGAACATGCATGTATTTAGTGCCAAAATGTTCTCGATCTTTTCTAATGAGTCCAACTATTTTCGTTTTTTGCGGATCTGTATCAGGGTATTCTCTATTGCCCACACAATGTTGATGAAGTTATTTCACCCAGCAAGTAATAATGCAATCTTTGGTTTGTGTACACTTTTATTGCATATGTATATAAATAAATACACTATATCAGTAAATTATTACTTTCGTGTCTACTACACTAAAATGTCACATTGTGAATTTCCACTGCACTAAAATGTCACATTGTGAATGTCTACTAAACTAAAATGTCACATTGTGAATGTCTACTACACTAAAATGTCACATTGTGAATTTCCACTACACAAAAATGTCACATTGTGAATGTCTACTACACAAAAATGTCACATTGTGAATATTCATTGCATTAAAAAGTCTCATTGTGAATATCTACTGCACAAAAATATCACATTGTGAATATTCATTGCACTAAAATGTCACACTGGGAATATCTACTGCATTAAAATGTCACATTGTGAATATCCACTGCACAAAAATATCACATTGTGAATGTCTACTACACTAAAATGTCACTCTGTGAATATTCATTGCATTAAAATGTCACATTGTGAATGTCTACTACACAAAAATGTCACATTGTGAATATTCATTGCATTAAAATGTCACATTGTGAATGTCTACTACACAAAAATGTCACATTGTGAATATTCATTGCATTAAAATGTCACATTGTGAATATCCATTGCACAAAAATATCACATTGTGAATGTCTACTACACTAAAATGTCACTCTGTGAATATTCATTGCATTAAAATGTCACATTGTGAATGTCTACTACACAAAAATGTCACATTGTGAATATTCATTGCATTAAAATGTCACATTGTGAATGTCTACTACACAAAAATATCACATTGTGAATGTCTACTACACAAAAATGTCACATTGTGAATATTCATTGCATTAAAATGTCACATTGTGAATTTCCACTACACAAAAATGTCACATTGTGAATATTCATTGCATTAAAAAGTCTCATTGTGAATATCTACTACACTAAAATGTCACATTGTGAATTTCAACTACACAAAAATGTCACATTGTGAATTTCCACTACACAAAAATGTCACATTGTGAATATTCATTGCATTAAAAAGTCTCATTGTAAATATCTACTACACAAAAATGTCACATTGTGAATTTCCACTACACAAAAATGTCACATTGTGAATATTCATTGCATTAAAATGTCACATTGTGAATATCCACTGCACAAAAATATCACATTGTGAATGTCTACTACACTAAAAGGTCACATTGTGAATTTACACTACACAAAATGTCACATTGTGAATATTCATTGCATTAAAAAGTCTCATTGTGAATATCTACTGCACTAAAATGTCACACTGGGAATGTCTACTACACAAAAATGTCACATTGTGAATATTCATTGCATTAAAATGTCACATTGTGAATATCCACTGCACAAAAATATCACATTGTGAATGTCTACTACACAAAAATGTCACATTGTGAATATTCATTGCATTAAAATGTCACATTGTGAATGTCTACTACACAAAAATGTCACATTGTGAATATTCATTGCATTAAAATGTCACATTGTGAATATCCACTGCACAAAAATATCACATTGTGAATGTCTACTACACAAAAATGTCACATTGCGAATATTCATTGCATTAAAATGTCACATTGTGAATATCCACTGCACACAAATATCACATTGTGAATGTCTACTACACAAAAATGTCACATTGTGAATATTCATTGCATTAAAATGTCACATTGTGAATGTCTACTACACAAAAATGTCACATTGTGAATATTCATTGCATTAAAATGTCTCATTGTGAATGTCCACTGCACTAAAATGTCACATTGTAATGTCTACTGCACTAAAATGTCACATTGTGAATGTCCACTGCACTAAAATGTCACATTGTAATGTCCACTCTACTAAAATGTCACATTGTAAATGTCCACTCTACTAAAATGTCACATTGTAATGTCTACTGCACTAAAATGTCACATTGTGAATGTCCACTGCACTAAAATGTCACATTGTGAATGTCCACTCTACTAAAATGTCACATTGTGAATGTCCACTGCACTAAAATGTCACATTGTAATGTCCACTCTACTAAAATGTCACATTGGGATTGTCCACTGCACTAAAATGTCACATTGTGAATGTCCACTGCACTAAAATGTCACATTGTGAATGTCCACTCTACTAAAATGTCACATTGTGAATGTCCACTGCACTAAAATGTCACATTGTAATGTCCACTCTACTAAAATGTCACATTGGGATTGTCCACTGCACTAAAATGTCACATTGTGAATGTCCACTCTACTAAAATGTCACATTGTGAATGTCCACTCTACTAAAATGTCACATTGTGAATATCCACTGTACTAAAATGTCACATTGTGAATGTCCACTCTACTAAAATGTCACATTGTAATGTCCACTCTACTAAAATGTCACATTGTAATGTCCACTCTACTAAAATGTCACATTGTAATGTACACTATATTAAAAAGGTAACATTGTGAATATCTACTGCACTAAAATGTCACACTGGGAATGTCTACTACACAAAAATGTCACATTGTGAATATTCATTGCATTAAAATGTCACATTGTGAATATCCACTGCACAAAAATATCACATTGTGAATGTCTACTACACAAAAATGTCACATTGTGAATATTCATTGCATTAAAATGTCACATTGTGAATGTCTACTACACAAAAATGTCACATTGTGAATATTCATTGCATTAAAATGTCACATTGTGAATATCCACTGCACAAAAATATCACATTGTGAATGTCTACTACACAAAAATGTCACATTGTGAATATTCATTGCATTAAAATGTCACATTGTGAATGTCTACTACACAAAAATGTCACATTGTGAATGTCTACTACACAAAAATGTCACATTGTGAATATTCATTGCATTAAAATGTCACATTGTGAATTTCCACTACACAAAAATGTCACATTGTGAATATTCATTGCATTAAAAAGTCTCATTGTGAATATCTACTACACTAAAATGTCACATTGTGAATTTCCACTACACAAAAATGTCACATTGTGAATTTCCACTACACAAAAATGTCACATTGTGAATATTCATTGCATTAAAATGTCACATTGTGAATATCCACTGCACAAAAATATCACATTGTGAATGTCTACTACACAAAAATGTCACATTGTGAATATTCATTGCATTAAAATGTCACATTGTGAATATCCACTGCACAAAAATGTCACATTGTGAATGTCTACTACACAAAAATGTCACATTGTGAATATTCATTGCATTAAAATGTCACATTGTGAATATCCACTGCACAAAAATATCACATTGTGAATGTCTACTACACAAAAATGTCACATTGTGAATATTCATTGCATTAAAATGTCACATTGTGAATGTCTACTACACAAAAATGTCACATTGTGAATATTCATTGCATTAAAATGTCACATTGTGAATATCCACTGAACAAAAATATCACATTGTGAATGTCTACTACACAAAAATGTCACATTGTGAATATTCATTGCATTAAAATGTCACATTGTGAATGTCTACTACACAAAAATGTCACATTGTGAATATTCATTGCATTAAAATGTCTCATTGTGAATGTCCACTGCACTAAAATGTCACATTGTGAATGTCCACTCTACTAAAATGTCACATTGTAATGTCTACTGCACTGAAATGTCACATTGTGAATGTCCACTGCACTAAAATGTCACATTGTAATGTCCACTCTTCTAAAATGTCACATTGTGAATGTCCACTCTACTAAAATGTCACATTGTAATGTCTACTGCACTAAAATATCACATTGTGAATGTCCACTGCACTAAAATGTCACATTGTGAATGTCCACTCTACTAAAATGTCACATTGTGAATGTCCACTGCACTAAAATGTCACATTGTAATGTCCACTCTACTAAAATGTCACATTGTGAATGTCCACTGCACTAAAATGTCACATTGTGAATGTCCACTCTACTAAAATGTCACATTGTGAATGTCCACTCTACTAAAATGTCACATTGTGAATATCCATTGTACTAAAATGTCACATTGTAATGTCCACTCTACTAAAATGTCACATTGTAATGTACACTATATTAAAAAGGTAACATTGTGAATAAGCACAACTCTAAAATTTATACCGATAATATATCATTGTTAATTCTTATAAGTATGAATGCTATTCAACAATACTTTAATTTCATTAATTTGTAGTGAATATATACGGATACTAAGAAGATTTTGGGGTATGAAAGTTATTTTCACAGTGTTGCATTTTTCGTTTAGGCACAAGGGCCTCCTTTAAATTCCAAAAATAAATTGGGAAAACTTTCATTGTGTGAGACATGGTGCACATAATTAAACGTGTATTATCATCGACAAGAAACAAATAAACGTGTATTTCAATTACATGCTGCCCAGTATCCACAGATTATTTAAGTGAACAGTGTTCAGTTACATGACGGTTTTCTCAATATTGTTGGCATTTTACCCAGTTATGTATTTGTTCTTTGTTGTTCTTTGACTCGTAAATTCCTCTATACGACTTGTCTTTAATGGTGGGTGGTTTTGTGTGTTATTGCCACTTGGCAGCTGCACCCAAAAAGTATAAAGAATTTCGTAGTGGAGAAGGTCAATCAGGGTTAGTCAAAACGACGGATTATTAGCCTAGATATTGTTACCATACGGGGCATTTTTGGATGCAGTCTGTACAAAGGGAGTACACCAGTGTCAAATTTATATCTACTGATACAAACAGTATACAAGTAAAAAAACAAAGACACGACTGGCAAACTTATTATAGAATAAAGATAATATTGGCCTTTAATGTACGTATCAAAGAAGTAATATCAAGTTATTACTTAAATTATGTTATTACTGGTTGTTCTCCAACACGTGACTGTCGTCTTCGAACCCATTGGCCGACGTTGTTGCGATTTCTCTTGGGACATTGTCGACAAAGCATAAGAATAAATTTCACAAATTCAAAAACAGATATAATTGATATTCCAACATAAAGTCCCAATGTCCCACCAATGTCACTGAGAAGGTCTTCCCACTGCAATAATAACAGAGTGATGTCACATATCATTCATTAGCTGTGTTAATGTTGCGTCAAAATGTATTGTGCAGCACAATAGTTTATTTAAAATAGGGGAACTGGTGTGGTGATATGCAAAGAGTTCAGTGACTACCTTGTACGCAGCCTGTTCAGAAACTGAATCGTAGTTTAAAGTCTCAAAGTATATTTCTAGTCGCACCAGGTTGGATCTAAAGATTATTACAGAAAAACGACGAAAACGTTAGCATATAGGTTGCACCTATTAGTACAAGTGATTATACTATTTGATCATCAATATGGCATACATTTATTAGTGCATGTTATTAGGTTCATGTCATATATATATAACAATTCAATATATATCAATACATGGTCTATTATGTTTTTATATGGCAATATAAAAATATAAATGACAATATAAATATATCAGCACGTGATTTGCCAACACAGCAAAAAATAATGAAGGATATATTAGTTATGAAATATATATATCTGTTACCTAGCTGATTGCATATCGTTTACGTTCTTTAAATTTGAATGTTTCCATTTTAGTGTTTTAAGCAGCTTGTTCTAAAAAAAAAAAAAACTTGTTATTTTCATTCATAATAGTAATTCGA